>NW_012267303.1:2545892-2550718 GCF_000151885.1 Dipodomys ordii
GATCATCTACCTCCTCCATGATCATCTCCTCCATGATCATCTCCTCCATGGTCATCTCCTCCAGGATCATCTCCTCCACAGTCATCTCCTCTGTAATCATCTTCTCCATGGTCACCTCCTCCATGGTCACCTCCTCCATGGTCATCTCCTCCATGATCATCTCCTCCATGATCATTGCCTCCATGGTCATCTCCTCCATGATCATCTCCTCCGTGGTCCATGATCATTTCCACCATGGTCACCTCCTTCATGGTCATCTCCTCCATGATCACCTCCTCCATGGTCACCTCCTCCATGTTCACCCCTCCACGATCATCTCCTCTGTGATAACCTCCTCCATGATTATCTCCTCTTTGATCAACTCCATGATCATCTCCTCCAAGATCAACTCCTTCATGATCATCTCCTCCATGGTCATCTCCTGCATAGTCACCTCCTCCATGGTCCATGATCATCTCCTCCATGATCATCTCCTCCACGGTCATCTCCTCTGTGATCATCTCCTCCATGATCATCTCGTCCATGATCACCTCCTCCATGGTCATCTCCTCCATGATGATGTCCTCCAAGGTCCATGATCATCTCCTCCATCGTCACCTCCTCCATGGTCACTTCATCCATGGTCCATGATTTTCTCCTCCATGATCACTTCCTCCATGGTCACCTCCTCCATGGTCATTTCCTCCATGATCATCTCCTCCAGGGTCATCTCCTCCAGGATCATCTCCTCCACAGTTATCTCCTCTGTAATCATCTCCATGGTCACCTTCTCCATGATCATCTCCTCCATGATCACCTCCTCCATGGTCATCTCCTCCATGGTCATCTCCTCCATGATCCTGTCCTCCATGGTCCATGATCATGTCCTCCATGGTCACTCCTCCATGGTCACCTCCTCCATGGTCTATGATCATCTCCACCATGGTCACCTCATCCATGGTCATCTCCTCCTTGATCATCTCCTCCATGGTCAGCTCCTCAATGGTCATCTCCTCCATGATCATCTCCTCTGTGATCATCTCCTCCATAATCATCTCCTCCATGGTCATCTCCTCCAGGATCATCTCCTCCATGGTCTTCTCCTCTGTAATCATCTTCTCCATGGTCACCTCCTCCATGGTCATCTCCTCCATGGTTATCTCCTCCATGATCATCTCCTCCATGATGATGTCCTCGAAGGTCCATGATCATCTCCTCCATTGTCACCTCCTCCATGGTCACTTCATCCATGGTCCATGATCTTCTCCTCCATGATCACCTCCTCCATGGTCATCTCCTCCATGGTCATCTCCTCCATGATCATCTCCTCCAGGGTCATCTCCTCCATGGTCATTTCCTCCATGGTCATCTCCTCCATGGTCATCACCTCCATGATCATCTCCTCCACAGTCATCTCCTCCGGGATCATCCCCTCACAGTCATCTCCTCTGTAATCATCTCCATGGTCAGCTCCTCCATGATGATGTCCTCCAAGGTCCATGATCATCACCTCCATCGTCACCTCCTCCATAGTCACTTCATCCATGGTCCATGATCATCTCCTCCATGGTCATCTCCTCCATGGTCATCTCCTCCATTGTCATCGCCTCCATGATCATCTCCTCCAGGGTCATCTCCTCCGGGATCATCCCCTCCACGGTCATCTCCTCTGTAATCATCTCCATGGTCACCTCCTCCATGATCATGTCCTCCATGGTCCATGATCATCTCCTCCATCGTCACCTCATCCATCGTCGCCTCATCCATGGTCCATGATCATCTCCTCCATGATCACCTTCTCCAAGGTCATCTCCTCCATGATCATCTCCTCCAGAGTCATATCCTCCATGATGAACTCCTCCATGATCATCTCCTCGATGTTCACCTCCTCCATGGTCAGCTCCTTCATGGTCATCTCCTCCATGATCATCTCCTCCATGGTCACCTCCTCAATGGTCACCTCCTCCATGGTCTATGATCATCTCTTCCATGGTCATCACCTCCATGGTCATCTCCATGATCATCTCCTCCAGGGTCATCTCCGTGATCATCTTCTCCATGGTCAGCTCCTCCATGGTCACCTCCTCCATGATCATTTCCTCCATAGTCAGCTCTCCCATGATCATCTCCTCCAGGGTCACCTCCTCCATGGTTATCTCCTCCATGGTCATCTCTTCCATGATCATCTCCTCCATGATCATATTCATGGTCGTCTCCTCCATGGTCATCTCGTCTATGGTTGTCTCTTCCATGATCATCTCCTCCATGATCATCTTCATGGTCATCTCCTCCATGGTCATCTCCTTCATGATCATCTCCACGGTCCATGATAATCTCCTCCATGGTCACCTCCTCCATGGTCCATGATCATCTCCTCCATGGTCATCTCCTCCAGGGTCATCTCCTCCATGGTCATCGCCTCCTGGGTCATCTTCTCCATGGTCATATCCCCCATGATCATCTCCTCCATGATCACCCCCTCCGTGATCATCTCCTCCATGATCAGCTCCTTCATGGTCCTGTTCTCCATGATCATCTCCTCCATGGTCACCTCCTCCATGGTCATCTCCTCCGTGATCATGTCCTCCATTATCATCTCCTCCATGATCACCTCCTCCATGGTCATCTCCTCCATGGTCACCTCATCCATGGTCCATGATCATCTCTTCCATGGTTATCTCCTCCAATGTCATCTCCTCCATGGTCATCTTCTCCATGGTTACCTCCTCCATGATCATCTCCTCCATGATCATCTCCTCAGTGGTCACCTCCTTCATGGTCTTCTCCTCCATGGTCATCTCCTCCATGATCATCTCCATGGTCATCTCCTCCATGGTCATTTCCATGGTCCATTATCATCTCCTCCATGGTCACCTCCTCCATGGTCCATGATCATTTCCCTCATGGTTATCTCCTCCATGGTCATCTCCTCCATGATCATCTCCTGCAGGGTCATCTCCTCCATGGTCATCTCCTCCATGATCACCTCCTCTATGGTCATCTCCTCCATTGTCATCTCTTCATGATCATCTCCTCCATGGTCATCTCCTCTGTGAACATCTCCTCCATGATCATCTCCTCCATGATCAACTCCCCCATGATCATCTCCTCCATGGTCACCTCCTCCATGATCACCTCCTGCATGGTCATCTCTTCTATGATCACCTCCGCCATGATTATCTCTTCCATGATCACCTCCTCCATGGTTGTCTCCTCCATGATCATCTCCTCCATGGTCATCTCCTCCATGATCACCAACTCCATGATTATTTCCTCCATGGTTAGCTCTTCCATGGTCATTTCCTCTCTGATCATCTCCTCCAGGGTCACCTCCTCCGTGGTCATCTCCTCCATGGTCATCTCTTCCATGATCATTACCTCCATGATCATCTTCCTGGCCATCTCCTCCATGATCATCTCCTCATGACATCTCCTCCATGGTCATCTCTTCCATGGTCACCTCCTCCATGATCATCTCCTCCATGGTTGTCTCCTCCATGATCATCTCCTCTCTGACCATCTCCTCCACGGTTATCTCCTCCATGGTCATCTGCTCCATGGTCATCTCTACCATGATCATCTTCTCCATGATCATCTTCATGGTCATCTCCTCCATGATCATCTCCTCCATGACCATCTCCTCCATGGTCATCTCTTCCATGGTCACCTCCTCCATGATTATCTCCTCCATGGTTGTCTCCTCCATGATCATCTCCTCTCTGATCATCTCATCCGGGATCACCTCCTCCATGGTCATCTCCTCCTCCATGGTCACCTCTTCTATGATCATCTCCTCCATGATCATCTCCTCTCTGATCATCTCCTCCAGGGTTACCTCCTCCATGATGATCTGCTCCATGGTCATCTCTTCCATGATCATCTCCTCCATGGTCATCTCTTCCATGGGCACCTCCTCCCTGGTCACCTCCTCCATGGACACCTCTATGATCATCTCCTCCATGATCATCTCCTCTATGGTCACCTCCTCCATGGTCATTTCCATGTTCACCCCTCCACGACCATCTCCTCTGTGATCACTTCCTCCATGATTATCTCCTCTGTGATCAAGTCCTGCATGAATATTTCCTCCATGATCAACTCCTCCATGATCATCTCCTCCATGGTCACCTCCTCCATGATCATCTCCTCCATGGTCACCTCCTCCATGGTCATGTCCTCCATGGTCACCTCCTCCATGGTCATGTCCTCCATGCTTACCTCCTCCATGCTCACCTCCTCCATGGTCATCTCTTCCATGATCATCTCCTCCATGGTCATCTCCTCCATGATCATCAACTCCATGATCATTTCCTCCATGGTGAGCTCTTCCATGATCATCTCCTCTCTGATCATCTTCTCCAGGGTCACCTCCTCCATGGTCATCTCCTCCATGGTCATCTCTTCCATGATCATCTCCTCCATGATCATCTTCATGGTCATCTCCTCCATGATCATCTCCTCCATGGTTGTCTTCTCCATGATCATCTCCTCCATGGTTGTCTCCTCCATGGTCACCTCCTCCATGATCATGTCCTCCATGGTTACTTCCTCCATGATCATCTCCTCCATGGTCACCTCCTCCATGATCAGTTCCTCCATGGTCAGCTCTTCCATGATCATCTCCTCTCTGATTATCTCCTCCAGAGTCACCTCCTCTTTTGTTATCTCCTTCATGGTCATCTCTTCCATGGTCATCTCCTCCATGATCATCTCCATGATCGTTTCCTCCATGATCATCTCCTCCATGGTTGTCTCCTCCATGATCATCTCCTCCATGATCATCTCCTCCATGGTCGTCTCCTCCATTATCGTCTCCTCCATGATCACCTCCTCCATGATCATCTCCT
>NW_012267303.1:2551613-2553572 GCF_000151885.1 Dipodomys ordii
TGATCATTTCCTCCATGGTGAGCTCTTCCATGATCATCTCCTCTCTGATCATCTTCTCCAGGGTCACCTCCTCCATGGTCATCTCCTCCATGGTCGTCTCCTCCATTATTGTCTCCTCCATGATCACCTCCTCCATGATCATCTCCTCCATGATCACCTCCTCCATGGTCATCTCTTCCCAGGTCACCTCCTCCATTGTCATCTCCTTCATGGTCATCTCTTCCATGGTCATTTCCTCCATGGTCACCTCTTCCCAGGTCACCCCCACCAAATGCAGCCCATCTAGAGTTTAGTCTAGCTTTCCTCCCTCTACAAGCTAACTCACTCCATTTTTATGTGTTTTATTTTTTGATTCTTCAGGTGGAGCTCATTAAATGGAAGATAGAGTTTTTCCATTTAATATGTAAAAGAATATTGGATTATTAATTTTGAAATTAAAAACAATAATCCTAGTTGTGAAATGTGTTGTCTATTCATAAAACTATCAATGTCTGAGAACAGGCTATATATTCAGGCCCTGTCTCTCAAAATTGACCTAAGAGCCCTGAGACCCTCCACAGAGGTCCTTCCATGGGCAGAGCTGGGGCATGGCCTGCTCCCCAGGGAAGTGAGCTTCTGCTGGCCGCAGTGAATGTTTCCTAGGACAATACACCATGAGCAGGGACTTCCATTGTCCTTGCCACCTAAGACCATGTTCACACAATGGTGGTGGATAGACAGGGCTCGGTCACATGGCCTGACGTGGGGCCACTGCTGGGAGGAGGGTTGGGAGTCACGAAGACCTGTCAGATGGGGACCCCATACTTCCCACTGGTCATCCTCTGTCTCCAGGGTCCCATCCCCCCTCATCCCACCTCTTGGCAGTCCTTCAGGGTCCGTGTGGAAGGGAGCTATCCCTGACATCTCCTGTCTGCCCTTCCTACCTCCAGCTCTCAGCTCCCTCCCCCTTCTGAGCCCCCTGGTCTACAGGTACTGACTGTTCAGAAAGTCATTGTCTGATCCGATGATTGGAGATCTAGACTCCTTCCAACCTTGTCGAGGAAGGGGGAAGGGCAGCACCTGGTCCTCTCTGTCACAGGGACAGTGGGGAAGGGCTGGAAGGACCAGTTTGTCATTATGTTCTGGGTCTCTCCTTCAGGACCAAGGACAGAGCACATTCGCGGGGCTGGAGGAAAGTGCCACAGGAACTGCCGGCTCTGACCTTCTGTGGCAGAAGCAAGCCTTTCAGGGATGCTCTCTCCAGAAAATGTTGTCTCAAAGCCTGGGAGAATCCTGGAGGTGCTGGGCCAGTACCTCATGTGGACATCCAGTCTGGTTAATTACAGCCAGGAGCTGGTCTAGCTAATTATTTACAAGCACTGGAGAGCAATGTCTTCCAGAATGAAAGTGGTAGGTATGGATTTTCTGTAATTGCACGCCGTCAGGCCTTTCTCCTGCACAGAGCTGAAGGTGAGCCATTCATTGGGAACTTGCCTGTCGGCTAGGATGGTGTGAGCTCCCACTCCAGTGTGTGGCCAGAGGAAGATTCTTGTTCTCCATCACCCTGCCTCCGTGGTTCATTTAACCGCCTAAATGGCCAGCATAAATTAGCTGTACTTAACAGCTTTGTGATTCAATGGGAGCCCTGACCTGCAGCTTGAGACTGCTGGTGGGAAGATGGAGGCAGTGGGGAGAAGATGGAGGTGGTGGGGAGGTGATGGAGGTGGTAAGGAGATGACAGAGGTGGTGGGAGATGACAGAGGTGGTGTGAAATGATGGAGGTGGGGGGGGATGATGGAGGCAGTGGGGAGAAGATGGAGGTGGTGGGGAGGTGATGGAGGTGGTGGGAGATGACGGAGGTGGTGGGGGATGATGGAGGCGGTGGGAGATGACAGAGGCAGTGAGGAGGTGATGGAAGTAATGGGAAGATGGAGGCTGTGGAGAGAAGATGGAGGTGGTGGGGTGGTGATGGAGGTGGTG
>NW_012267303.1:2554292-2557467 GCF_000151885.1 Dipodomys ordii
GTTGTGGGGCTTGAACTCTGGGCCTGGGTGCTGTCCCTCAGCTCCTCAGCTCAAGGGGAGTGCTCTACCACTTGAGCCAGCACCACTTCTGGTTATCTAACGGTTTATTGGAGAGAAGTCTCACAGATTTTCCTACCTGGCTGGCTTTGAACCCTGATCCTCAGATCTCAGCCTCCTGAGTAGCTAGGATGACAGACGTGAGCCACCGACACCTGGCTTGTCCTTTCTGTGAGGTGCACTTCTGAACATACAGTCTTCTCCCTGATGGGGGCCCTGGAGCTGCGAGGGGACCCACTCCCCCTTCCTTTTCTTCCCCCCTCTCCCCCCGGACCACAGCTGCTCACACAGTGGGCAGTGTCTTCTGCCGGGATCCAAGTCTTCCGGAAGTGCCTGGCCTAGGCACGGCTTCCAGGCCTGGTGTCTGGGGATGGTGGCTTTGGCGGTGAGATGGTGGCAGGTCTTCCTGCCCACTGCCTGGTGCTGGAACTGGCCCAGTCCCTCCAAGGAGAAGCAGCGAGAATGCCAGATCCATCTTGAGTTCTGAGGGTGCCAAGGCCCCACCCAGGCCTGGTCTCACGGGAGAAGAGACTGTTTACCATGAACTCTGGACGTCAGCAGACTTGTCAGAAGGCACTCCAGCTGCCCCGGACATGGCCTGGGCTCTGAGCTGGTTCTGGTGACGCAGTGGTCAGTCTCCTGGGACAATGTCAGGTGAGTTTCCCACCAACAAACTCATGGCTGCCACTAGGCTGAGCTGATGAATACTGACAGAGGACAGTTCAGGAACTGCTGCAATGCTGCAGGGAGCCAGCCCATGCAAAGGTCCTGAGGCCTTAGGTGACAGGCCAGCGGACGCAGGAGGCAGCGGGGGAGTGGGGGTAGAGATGGAACAGGAAGCGATGGGGTTGGGTCAGGCGGGGAAGGCTGACACTAGGACTCAGAGCAGTGCTCTTTGGCTTTGGGAAGGGTGGACCAGGGAGGGGCCAATGCAAGGTGCTCCAAGATCCTTACTCCTTCTGTGTACCAGGAGCCTGGACATGGCCTCCGCCCTCTGGGGTGAGGGGACCATGGCCAAGCTGAGGGGGAGCAGGGGAAAGGCGGATGGCCAGCCGAGAGGTGGCACTAGAAGAAGGGATGGCCTTCATGCTGGCTGGAAGTGGAGCTTACACTTTGGCTCACAGAGAAAGGCAGTGTGGACTGTGGCTGCTCGCTGACTGACCTTGTGCGTGCAATTCTCCACCAGAGTGTAGCTTGTCTTTCCAGTGCTTTCTGAAGAGCAGATCTCATTTTAACACAGTCTGATACTCACTTTCATTCATGGACGGCTCCATTGGAGTTCTATCTAGTCACAGAGCGATCGTAGTTCTCTACCATGTGTTCTTCCAGCATTTTCATGGGCTTTCTTTTTACATGTGGGGTGAATTGTAAGCAGGATGGTAAATAAGACATGGACCGTGTGTTGGGTGAGCATGCACATGTGTGTGTGTGTGCGCGCACACACACACACACATATACACACACACACACACACACACACACACACACCACCTTGCTGCTGGCACTCTAAAGGCCCAGCACACACTCCTGTGTCTTGTTTTCTCTGGAAGAGTTGTGTGGTGCTTCTGCAGGTTCCCGCCCCCGCCCCAGACTCCCATTTTCTTGGATGCATCCAACTTGTTAGCTTCTTTTTCGGAGGGACCTTTCCATGTCACCCAGATGGGCAAATCATTGTCGTCATGTTTTTATAGCATCCTTTCTGGAAAAAAAAGCAACACAAAAAACTTTCTCATTTGAGACAGGGTCTCCTAAGTAGCCTGGACTGGCCAGATCTTCCTGCCTCCACCTGTCAGGTGTTCGTAGTGTCATTTGATTGTTCCACTTTAAAGTGCTCTAGAGCTGGGGGCGGGGCAGCAGCTGGAGAGGGGAAGAGTCTATAAGAAGCCAGCTTCTCCCTGTGGAACCCAGACCTCGGGCCGTCTTCAGATGTGCCTGGAGAGTAGCAGGCTTTCTTGTTTCCCTCCTCTGCTGTCCAGGGAGGCTGGAGGGTGGAGGGCCGCCCCCCTGTGGGCTTGGTGGGGGAGGTGGGGCGGGTGCTTCCTCACCAGCCACACACAGTCTCTCAGCGCCTCCCATGCCCGCACACGGCCCTCAGCAGCATCACACCCACTGGGGCTCTCTCTGTAGCTCAAACCCTTGGTGCCAGAATCAGACCCTCAGAGGTGGACGGGGTGGGGCTGCGTCCACCTTCCCAGAGCCCTGCGGAGGAGTTTGCACTTTGTGTTCGTGGATTGTATCATGTTAATTCTTTGGTATCGTGCCCAGTCATCCATAATCTGTCTGTCTGTCTGTCACCTAGCTTCTGTCTAGCGTCCTCTTATCATTTACCTGCCTGTGTCCTCCTATCTGATGATCTGCTTTTGCATTTGCTTTCCCTGTCGCCCTGGCTGGTCCCCTAGCCACGCAGCAGTGAGAACAAACCCCACACTGGGGAGCCTGGAGGGAAGCACACCGCCACCTCCACCGCGTGTGGGACTCACACCACCTCCCGTGCTGAGGGCTTGCGCAGAAGGCAGACCCTGTGCACTTCCGGGAGATGTGGTCAGCTGTGGGGCCTCCCCAGGGATAATGGATGCCCCCGTGCGAGGTGCAATTCCTGACGGCCCTGCCCAGGGAGAACGGGAGCTGCCAGCTTCCTGTGGCTGCTGTAAGAAATCCCCACCGGGCCGCAGGTCCACCAGCGGCAGTGTGCTGGAGGCCACGTGCTTACAGCAAAGGGGTCCCAGGCTGTCCCACTGAGTCACGGGGGAGGGTCTCCCAGGCTTGGATCCCACTGAGTCACGGGGGAAGGTCTCCCAGACCTGGTCCCACTGAGTCACGGGGGAGGGTCTCCCAGGCCTGGTCCCACTGAGTCACGGGAGAGGGTCTCCCAGGCTTGGATCCCACTGAGTCACGGGGGAGGGTCTCCCAGGCTTGGATCCCACTGAGTCACGGGGGAGGGTCTCCCAGGCCTGGTCCCACTGAGTCACGGGAGAGGGTCTCCCAGGCCTGGTCCCACTGAGTCACGGGGGAGGGTCTCCCAGGCCTGGTCCCACTGAGTCACGGGGGAGGGTCTCCCAGGCTTGGATCCCACTGAGTCACGGGGGAGGGTCTCCCAGGCTTGGATCCCACTGAGTCA
>NW_012267303.1:2557662-2640196 GCF_000151885.1 Dipodomys ordii
GCCTTTGCCCCGAGGCTCCCCTTTGGCTCCGTGGCTTCCTCAGGCTCCTCCGTGCATGTGTCTCTGTCCACATGGCCCTTGATGAGCTGCGGGTCCTGCTGGAACTGCCTCCCGTCCTCCTCCCCCCAGAGGCATAACTCAGTCCACCTCAGGTCCCACTCAGAGGCCCCAAGGGGCAGGACTTTGACATGCAGAGGAGGGGGTACCAACAACCCAGACATAAGGAGAGGGAGACTCTCAGCAGAGGCATCCCACCCAGGACGGGGTGCTCCTTATGTCTGCCCTCCCCCCACCCCCCCGCCCCCGTGGCCTGATTCTGCCGGCTTTCATTCTAGGAGGAGAGGGCAGTGAAGAGGAAGGCCTGTGAGTGAGGAGGAGTGTGGAGGAGACTGGCCAGGACTGGGAGGAGGAGGCAGGCCCATGGGCAGAGCGGGCCGGCCCCCGTGGTCCCCGTGGCTCCCGTGGTCCCCATGCCCAGCCCCCAGGGCTGGCCTCTGTGGCAAGCTGGTGCTTGGCATTTGGCGCTTGCAGAAAGCAGCTGAAAGTTGGCTGTGAGGGCAAACACGGCACCTCCCATGCCCACAAGAGATGATTAAATTGAATATTAATGGGTAAACGCGCTGGAGTATGTTACGGAGAGGAGCCTGTAATCTGTTGTTGTTGCCTCGGACACGCTCGATGAAGGAGGGCAAATGTTTGCTTTTCTCTTCAGGAAACATGGAAATGTATTAAGGAGATGTAAGGGACACATAATTAACTCCGGCCAGGCTGCGGTGTGTGGGGACACAGGCAAGTGCGTCACCTTGCAGCCATCTCAGTCCATCTCTGGTCCGTGTGTCCCATCCGTGTGTCCCACAGGCAGGCAAAGCCCTGTCTGGTAGGAAGGGAAGATCTCGGCTGAGCGGAGCTCTGCTGCTGCAGGACAGAATTCTTGGGGCTCCCCGGAAGCACCCCTCAGCTCTGCACCGGAGCTCCGGGCAGCCGTCCCTGCCCGTGACCACACAGCGGCCAGCACTGTCCGTGCCAAGCCTGGGGCCGGGCTGCTGGGAATTTCTCACCAATGGAACCCAGCGTGGGGCCCGTGGTCCTCTAGACACCCATTCCCTGGCCAGACAGACCTCAGCTCCTCACACAATGTCCGGATTAAGGACAAAACAGTGGCTCACACAATGTCTGGATTAAGGCCTGGGCATGGTCAATTATGGGCAGCCACATAATCCAGCAAACCAAAAATCCGCAGACCAAGATTCTTCTCAGTTGATGGCTCCCGCATGGGCCCCACGATCCTCTTGCAAATCAGAACACCCTCGGGTCCTGAGCTCCAGGCCAAGCTCTACACTTCCTGTCCAGGAAGGACGTCATGTGGCCTTCCTGTGAGCCCGCACCGGCCTGGGATGGCGGGAGCCGTGCTCCAGAGCTCCCCACTGTCCAGGGATCCCCAGAGACCCCACCACCACCCCTCACTAGTCCCCTCTGGTGGCTCCAGCTGTGTCCCCAGGCCCTATCCTACCCGGTCTCCCAGCCATTGTTCTGCAGGGAGAGTGCTTGGCTGACCAGATTTCAAATGTGAGCTCCAGGAAGGACCACGGGGCTGGGGGGCTGAGCTGGAAGCCACTGGGTTGCGGGCAGCACTCTCCCATCCGTGCAAGCAGTGCTACCCCTGCTGATCTGTGTGGCTTCCAGGATTCTCTCAGAAGGGGCTGCTGCGGGGCAGCGGGGCCTCCGGTCTAGCGTCTAGGCTTCCCCCGGGCACTGTCCCGAGGCACGGCCACTCCACCCCCTACTGTGGCCCAGGGTGGTCATGGCCGAACCTGGCCAGAAGGGGCAGTGGTCAGGCCACAGCCAGGGGTCCTCACCCACGAGCAGTTCAGTTCAAGGACAGCACTAACCTTCGGGGATGGAAGCCATCTCTGATGGCTCAATCGGAAAGAGACTCCCGGCCGTGCCCGATGCTGGCAGGGGCTGGACTCCCGCATGGCTGGCTGAGGTCTGGCCAGTCGACCCAAAGCAATGGAAAAGAAACTCAAGGAAAAGCAGAAATGGCTGGAGTGTGAGAATTTCCTTTCCTTACCCCAGAGGCCTGTGGGGCAGTCCCTACTCCCCACCCTGCCCTGTCCCTCCTGGGCCAGAGCCTGGCAGGTGCTGTCCATGGGGCCAGGGGGCCTGGTGACCAGGGAGCTAAGTCCTGCTGACCAGGGCTCAAGAGTGGGAGGCGGAGGACGGCGGGCAGGAGGCTACGGGAGCTGATGATGGGAGAGGGCACAGGTGAGGGGGGGGACGACGGAGGGACAGGAGGCCTGGCTGGCTGCTCCTCTTGGAAACAGGACTGCTGGTCACCAGAAGGAGGTTCTCAGGCCCAGCCAGGCCAGGGAGGCCAGTGCCCCGTGGTGTGAGGGGCAAGTGGCGTTCTGGGACCGCAGATCCGCTCCACAAGGCACGCCTACCAGGGGGTCAGGGTTCAGAAGGGTTCAGTGGGGAGCAGATGCGTTGGGTTTGCTGCCTCCTCACGGCCGTGGGAAAGATCCTTTTCCTGCCTCTGCCATGCCACTAGAGAGAGCGCCGGCCAGCGCTCTATTCCTGGCTCTCTTTATTCCCAGCCTTTCGTGGTAATCGCTTCTCCACAGTTGCCAGCGCTGACAGAGGGCCGTGTGTGTGTGTATGTGTGTGTGTGTGTGTGTGTGTCTGGCAGAGGCCCCTCAGGGATTCAGGGGGGTGGGGTAAGGCAAGGTTCTGGGTTCAGGCAGCTGAGGGGAGAAAAGAGCAGCATGGAGGCCGTAGGAAGAGATTGAACTGTCTTGGACTGTGTCAGAGCCTGCGCAGGGCAGGGTGCAGAGGGGGACGGGTGGGGGCATCTTCCCCCAGCCAGGGTACCCCAGGATGGGCGGGGGGCATCTCTCCCCAGCCACGGACCCCAGGACAGGCGGAGGGCGTCTCCCCCCAGCCACGTCACCCCAGGCGAGCACAGAGCAACTGCAGCCTGTGAGTTTGGGATGCCTCAGAAGGCTGAGGTGTGGAAGGAGGCCGGGCGTCCAAGGGGTGGCTGGGGAAGAGGAGGCAGAGCAGAGCAGAGTGAGCAGAGCAGAGCGAGCAGAGGGGCCTGCGCTCCCCTAGCAGGAAAGGCGGGCTGGAGTGAGCAGGCACCCCGGGGGTCAGGACACCCCCGGGAGGCTGCATGCCGGGCGGAGGGGGGCAGGGTGGGGGAGGGGCTGCACGCAGGGAGTGGGGGAGGGGCGGCATCTCAGGGTGGGGAAGACCCTGGGTTGGCACACGGAGGCACAGTGGCATCGTGCTGATTTAGTTGGGACAGGACCCAGGAGACGGCTAACACAGCCTGCAGGAGCCTTGTCCCCACGCATGTAACAAGGGGACACACACACACACACGTGCCGGGCACCGCGGCCCTGGGAGGTGTTGGGAAGGAGAATCAGAAAGTGGTAGAAGCCCACAGCACACCACACTCCACAGCACATCACCCCCCATCCCACCCTACACCACCTCACACCACCTCACACCACCTCATACCACCCCACCCCACCCTACACCACATCACACCACCCCACCCCACCCTACACCACCTCACACCACCTCACACCACCTCACACTACCCCACTCCACCCCACACCACCTCACACCACCTCACACCACCTCACACTACCTCACACTACCCCACTCCACCTCACACCACCTCACACTACCCGACTCCACCTCACACCACCTCACACCACCTCACACCACCCCACACCACCTCACACTACCCCACACCACACCACTCCACTCCACACCACCTCACACCACCTCACACCACCTCACACCACCTCACACCACCTCACACCACATCACACGACCTCACACTACCCCACACCACACCACTCCACTCCACACCACCTCACACCACCTCACACCACTCCACCTCACAAAGGACCTGGGGGAAGGGCAGCCAACCGCACAGACAAAGCCCAGGTCGTGAGTGGAGCCTGGCATGGGGCCGTGGAGCCCGAGGCTGGGTGGTGAGTGGAGGGGCTTCGGCCCGGGAGCCTGAGGCACGGAGGACACTGCCATTATCAACTGGGTTGTGTGGGCGCCCTCCTCTGGAAGGGGGGCCTCGGGGCGGGTCGGAGCACAGCTGCCCGAGCGCGGGGACGGCTGCTGAGCCCTGCCCTGGCCTCGTCATCCACTCTCTTCCCTGCAGGCCATGGTGAGCTGCGGGCCGCACCCTCTGGCAGAGGAGAGCCCTGGCCAGTCCCACGGCCAGCCCTGGGTGCAGGGACCTCCCCGCACCACACCCTCACCCTGGGCACCCTGAGGGCATCTTCTGCACAAGCAGAGCCTTGGGTGGCCCCTGCAGAGATAGAATTGGCCTGGGTTAGTAAGATACAAACCAGGTACAAAGGCTTGGCTGTGTGGCCACAAAGACCATGTGACAGCAGCCAAACACAGACGCAGGCGGAGACTAGGAGAGACGCCAGCCTGCTGGACACAAGGCCCTGTGAGTGGTGACCACAGTGCTCAGGGACCAATGAACCTGCAGTCTTCCCAGAACCCCCTCGGGGTCCACACTCCAGAGTACACGGGGGCCTGCGGGCGAGGCTGACCCTGCAGCGTGGCCTTCCCCGCCACCTTGAGCTGTCTGCAAAGTGACCCCGAGCCAGCCGGGTCCAGCTGGCTGTCTTCTGGACCAGAACAAGTGCATTCAGTCAGACAGGCCAACAATGCCCCCCTGCATGACGAATGGGTTCATTAAGGAGACGGATGGCTGGGCCCAGCACTGGCCAGCTTCCTGGGCGGGGCAGGGAGGGGCGCCGCCTCTCAGCCGGGAGCCAAGTGCATGCAGACTCCGGAGGAGGGCCTGTCCCGGGCCTGGGACTCCCTGTCCTGGCTCCTTGGGGGTGGCTGGTGCCCAGAGCCGCTCAGATAGTCAAGGTGACTCGGTGAGCACACTCCTGGAGGGAGGAGACCGGCCCAGCGTGAGGCAGGTGCCCAGTGCCCATCCGGAGAGCACAGCCTTGGAGTTCAAATCCTCCCTCCTTCCTTTACCTAGCACTCCTGTCTGGCTCTGAGAGCCTGGGCTTCCCCAGCGGCCTGGAGCCGGTACCCCAGCTGAGCCTGCAACTGAGGCCCTGGGGGACAGCTGGACCATCCTGTCCTTGTTGGGGTAACGCAGTGCTGGGTGAGGTGCAGAGAAGGCCCTGCCCACCTCCGGCATCCACTGCCATGTGGGTGGCTTCACTGCTAGGGGAGGTGTTCCGGTGCCCTCTGCCCCCTGGGGGCTGGGCTCCCTGCCTTGTGTACTTACAGGGACCTGCACGTAAGGGGGGCAGCACGGGCTGTGCCCTGCTGGGCTGGGGGAGGGCATGGTCACCAGAGAGCAGGCCGCTGAAGCTGGTGTCTAACTCCACAGGCTGAGTGGAGCAAAAGCACCGGCGCTCAGCCAGCGCTGGCCAGGACGCCGCGGCCGCGGCTCATTGCAGTTCTCTCAGGCTGGCCTGGTTTACTCTCTGTGTAGAGAAACTCTCTGCCCAGGAGCCAGAATTACTTCCTCCCACCGAGCAGGGCCTTCGTGGCTGCCTGAGCCCCATCTCCACTCCCCCAGTGCAGCCCACGCTCTCTACAGAGAGCCGGCCGTCCTGCTGGGCGCCCCCGGGGCCAGCGTGAGGCCGCCTAATCAAGGCCCTGCTAAGTGGGGAAAGGCAGAGTTTTGTCTCTCCAGGTGTGCTCACAAAGCGCTCTCTCCACAGAGGCCTCTTGGAAAACATTAAAAGATTATCTCCCACTCAAAATGTCCATTGCCATCCATGCTCACACCCAGCCCGAGCCTCGGGCCGGGCGCAGCACAGCCCTACTGAATCTGAACTGGAAAGTGGTGGCGGCAGCCAGCAAGGCCTGGGCATCTCTGAAGAGCAGGGCCTGGAACCTGGGGGCAGGCCTCCAGGACCACTCCTGCCCTGGCTGGCTGGCTGGCTGTGCCCGTGCAGCCTGGTTTGCATGGTGAGGGGCATCTGTGTGAGTCTCCAACTTCCACCATTGTCCAGGGTGCCCCCTGGGTCCACCTGGCTCTCCCTCAGTCCAGCCCGGACTGTATAATCTCATGCTGATGCTGAGGCTTTCTTAGAGAGATTGGGGAACAGAGGGACAGGCCACTTCTGGTCATTGGGGGAGGGTGGACAGGGACCTCTCCAGGTGCTTCCATTAGGGACAAGGTCAGGGGCCGTGTATATGCTTTGGTCCCTGAATGACGGAAACGGCGGCAGCTGCAGCCCCTGCTGTGGAGCCCCACCCGGGTCTCGGCTTCTCTCTAGGGAGGCTGGAATCCGCTCGAGTCTCCCACAAGTTACCCAGTCAGCAGAGGTTCAGAGCACCGAAGCATCAGGGAGAGCAGTCAACGCGGGGGTTGTGTGGCAGGCAGTGTGGTGCAGGTGACTGAGGGGTTCAGGAGGCGTCATGGAGGAAAGTGGGGAACGGTTAAAACGCCCCGCAGAGCGTAAGTACCTCCACTGGATGCACCCTGCGCAGCACCAGGGTGTGTTCCACTGAGTCACAGGCTAAGCTGGGTCCCGGTAGCTCCAAGAGGCAGGTGGAGGAGGTAGAAGGCAGGCCAGGGGGAAAGCCGGCTTGGTTCACAACCTTGGCTTTAGGGGCTGTGGATGGTGAGTGTGGCTGGGGGAGCTGTGTTCTGAAGTGTGAGCGCCATGGCTTGCGGGGTGGGGGGAGGAGGAAGGGGGAAGGGGAATGGGGAGGGCCAGACAACCGCGCGGTGAGACTGAGCTAACTTCCTTCTGGACCCTTCAGGCATCCGCAAAGCTATGCAGGCTCTTTCTTTCTTTTTAATTTTTAGTTTTTTTTTTTTTTATTGTGAAGGTGATGTTCAGAGGGGTTGCAGTTCCCTAAGTCAGGATAGGAGGACATTTCTTTTGGAACAGTGTCACCTCTTCCCTCCTTTTCTCCAAGTTTTCCCCTCTTGACCCCCTCCAAGTTGTGCGGTTCATTGTCAAGATCCTGTCTGGTGAGTATCCCTGCTGCATCCGTTCACCCTTGGTCCCACCATTTCTGTGCTTCCTCTTACCCTCCCCCAAACAGAAAAACTTACATAGAAGACAAAAGTTACAGAAATCAAAAACAGTGACAGAAAAGGGAAAAACAGAAAAAACCCACAAAAAGTAAAATAAGAAACCTCCTGTTTTCATTTTTTGGAGCTCATTTTCATAAGCATCCTTTGAAGTGATCATGTGCACAGAGCTGTTGAGCCTTTGTGACCCTTTCCCTAAGAATAACCTCCTTTGGTCTCGCTGTGTGAATGCTTAGAGTCCTGTTTAACTTATCATGTCAAAAGTGTAAGTTTTTGCCTTTTACTAGCCATTGTGTTTACTTGTAGATTTATAGGCACGTTCTAATTAAGACAAATGAGGGAAACCATGCAAGTGATGTTTCTTTGGGCCTGGCTTACTTCATTGAATATAATCTTTCCAAGTCTTTTCATTTCCTTACAAATGGGGCAATGTCATTCTTTCTGATGGAGGCATAGAATTCCATTGTGTATATATACCACATTTCCTTGATCCACCCATCTACTGAGGGGCATCTGGGTTGGTTCCATATCTTAGCTATGATAAACCATGCTGTAATGAACATGGTTGTGCTGGTGGCTTTAGTGTGGCCTGGTTTGTGATTGAGCGTATAAATGCCCAGGAGTGAGATTGCTGGGTCATAGGGAAGCTCTATATTTAATCTTTTGAGACATCTCTATACTGCTTTCCAGGGTGGTTGAACAAGTTAGTTTTCCTTTTTGTCCACATTCATCCTAGCATCTGTTATTGTTAGTTTTCTTGATAATGGCCATTCTAACTGGGGTGAGGTAGAATCTCAATGTTGTTTTGATTTGAATTTTTCTTTTATGGGCAGAAATGTTGAATATCTCTTCATGTGTCTATAGGCCATTCATACTTCTTTTTATGTACATTTTCCCCCAAAGTTTTGGATCAGCTCAAGTAACTTGGGAGTGGAGTCTATGAGATTCTCTAGCTATAGGATCATGCCATCTGTGAGGAGGGAGAGTTTGACTTCTTTCCCCATTTGGATCCCCTTTATGTTTCTCTCTTGCATTATTGCTCTGGCTACGAATTCCAATAGTATTTTGAAGAGGAGTGGAGAGAGCAGACATGATTGTCATTCCTGGTTTGGGAGGAAATGGTTTTAATTTTTCACCATTAAGTATAATGCTAGCTGTAGACTTGTCATATACAGCCTTTATTATATTGAAGAATGCTTCATGGATTCCTAGTTTCTCCAGAGCTTTTTATCATAAAGGGGTTTTGGATCTTGTCAAATGCTTTTTCTGCATCTATTGAGATGATTATGTGGTTCTTGTCCTTGCTCCTGTTGACATGTTGAATTACATTAATTGACTTGCATATTTTGAATGAGTATTGCAACCCTGAAATGAATCCCATTTTATCATTATGTATGATTTTTGTTTTGGTTTGTTGTTGAATTCAGTTGCCTAGACTTTTATTGAGAAGTTTTGCATTGATGTTCAGCAAAGAGCTGGCTCTATTGTTCTTTTTTTTAAATGAGTTCCTATCTGGTATGTGGGCTCTTTCTTTTGTCAGTATTTAAAAGTGACCTCCAATGGTGTCAAACCCCAGTACTAGCAAATAAAAGAAATGCTGCCTTTGAGATTGAACTTTACACACACACACACACACACACACACACACACACACACACACATACCTATCTATCTATATTATACATATACATATATTATACATATACATATTTTTTTCAGCTTAAAAAGCCAGGGGAAGCTGGACACTGATGGCTCACATCTGTAATCCTAGCTACTCAGGAGGCTAAGAACTGAGGAGCAAAGCCTGTGAAGGAGCCTCTGTGAGACTCTTATCTCCAATTAACCACTAAAAAGCCAAGAGTGGAGCTGTGGCTCAAGTGGTAGAGCTCTAGCCTTGAGCAAAAATGCTTAAGAACAGGACCAAAGCCCAATGTTCCAGCACCAGGACCAGTACAGCAACAATAATAACAACAAAAAGGGGAAAGGATGAGAGAAAGGCACCCTGGGTACATTGTGTTTGAAAACCTCCTTGCATAACTAATAGATGCCAATAAAATGTTTTGTAAAACCTATCAATTCTACTACTACTGAATACTATTCTAATAAGATATGAATGTTGAATTTTTGTGATGTGACTTTTTGGGTTTTATAGTGATGACCATATTGTCTTTTTCCATTGGGTGGCTAATATGGTAAATCAATTAGATCAATGTTTCATTTAACATTGAATGACCTTTACATCCCTAGCAGTAAAACCCAGTTGACACACTGTGTTTAATTTTTCATATGATTCTGATTTTGCATAGTATCCTATTGTTTACTAAATTTTAAATCTTATAGTATACATTTTTCATTAATATGCATGAGTTTTATTCATCTGTGTTATTATCCTGAATCTTTTTCACAGTTCGATGTAAAAGATACCAAATATCTTGTTTCATAAATAAAATATAGAAAGTGATATTTCTTATAATGGATTTTATGGGTGTTTTTATTTACTTATTTTGGGGGTATACCACTTGAGCCATGCCCCCAACTCCCTCTTCTTTCACTAGTTAATTTGGAGATAAGGTCTCAAGAGCTTTTCTGACCAAGGTTGTTTTGAACTGTGATTCTTTGGATCTAAACTTCCTTGAGTAGCCACAGGCATGAGGTACCAGTGCTTGATTATAATGGGATTTTAGGTATTGAAACAAATTGGTAGGCCTATAATATCATATGCACTCATTTTGGTTCATTTTATGGCAAAAAATTATAACTTTATTTCTCATAGAAAATTGGTGTTTTTTGGCTTGAAGGAATTATTGGTGAGTGTTTTCCTTGAAAAAAAATTCCATTTCAATCAGACCTAAATTTTAGTATTCGTAGAAACGTGTTATTTTTAACTTAAAAGCATTTTCCTTTTGATCAGCATTTTCGCCTCCCCATTTATTACTTAAAGTATTTGTGACTGTTTCTCCTAAAAAATAGTGGTTTATTGAGATCCAGTTACCACTTCAGGACATGAGAAAGAGGACAACCCCACATTTACCATTAGCTGAGTTAAAAGGAAAAGACAGGGATGGGTAAAATTCTGCAGAGGAAAAGAATTGAGAAAGACATATTTTTAAATGGGCAAAGCAAGTTGGTCACAGGTTAGTCTTTTCCAAAAAAAAAGTAATTATTAACATAGTGGTTTTGGTAGTATTTTGTATTATGTCATGATTGTCTCTGTTAATTGCATCCTTTTATTTTTAAAGATACTTTATGGCTATTTCCTCACTTTTAAAAATGAATATTTTATTCATTTAAAAAGATTTCTTAGTATCATGATTTTTCCTCAGAGGCCAGCTTTGGCTGTACCTTAAATATATGGATGCCTCTCATCCCTTCTTGTTATTGACCAGGGACTAAAGCTTCATTTTCAATCCCCCTCTCTGCATCACAATAACAACATTGTCAGTGTGGTTCCATTGTGTCTAGTATTTATGATGGTATCCTGCGCATTTATGTAGCTCTCTGTTCAAAATCAGACAGTATCTTTGTGCTATTAAGATTCCCTAGTGACAATTCTTTTGGCCAACTGGTCTACCTACCCTACTGTAAGTTGTACTGTATTAATTTTTCAGCTTCTCTTTATCAAAGCTTTTGTATTTTGTATTTGTATAGATGTTGACCCAATCCTCATTTCCAAAACAGGCTGTTTCTTTCTAAGTATTGTTTTCTGAGTTATTTCATTCCTTTTATCCCCTGCTCTCTTTTGACTGGCTCATATCTATTCTTCTCTATAGTTGCCTATTGGGTTCTTGATCTGTCATCTCTCCAAATTCCTATAGCCCAACCTTTACATTAAGTTCCATGTGCATCTGCTCAGGCCCTGTCCTTTCTATTGCTTGATAACAGCTTCAGTGTCCTCCAGTTTGTATTTTATTTTTATAAGGGTATCTTTGTTTAGGCTTTTCTACAATCTTTTTCTTGTTTACTTTTCAATGAGATCTGTATTCGTGTGATTTAGAGGAGGTGTCTGTGTGTAAGTGGTTAGACAAGGGCTGGTTTCTAGACACATAACATGAAGGTTTCTTCCTTCCCGCTTTCAAGAACTCTGAAGAGACCCCAAGCCTCTTCTCTCCTCTCCACTGAACGCCTCCACTCTGGAGTTTCTCCCAACAGGCATCTTGTTGGGGACACTCTGCATTTTTGAAGCTTTGGCTGCTCCAGTCCTTCGTTTTCTCCCCTGGGTTTCCACAGGCTCTTTGAGCACCTGAAGATTGGTGCCATGGAACCCTTCTGGGTTTGATAGTTCTTCCCAGGTCCTCACCCCAGCATGAGTGCTCTGTGTGTGTGTATGTGCATGTGTGCGTGCATGCACACATGCACACGCATGTGCTGCTCAGGACTGGTGGCTGTGGCTCTTAGCAGACATAGATGTGCTCCACATTTCATGTGACCCTGCTACCTACCACCCCACCTTCTGAGGAGCCCAGATACACTATTTTCTTACAGATGTCTCAGGAAGATTGTGCAGTTAACTCTCCTAGCTTTACTGATGCTTGTTCCCTTCTGTAAGTCACTCTGGAGATATGATAGCAACCATGCTGCCACTGTGGGTGATAATTCACCCTTGTCACCATTGCATTCTGCCTGGCACTTCCAGGGGCTCTAAGGGAGACTTCCCAGGTGGGAAGGGATTTTCCTTTCATAATTATGGAAGTGAGTAAGAAGTGGTAATTACATATCATCTGCTGGCTATGCACCTGGGTGCTGCAGCACGGGTCAGTGTGGCATGAGGCAGCTTGTGGAAGCTTTGTGACTTTCCTCCCAGTGGGTAAAACCGGGCCAACAGTGGCACCTTCTTCTTGGAGGGCTGCAGGAGTGGAATGAGATAACTGTGGACAGCAGGTAGCTTCAGGCACACAGTGAATGCTCAGTAATCTGGTTGTGGTTTGTCAGGAGTCCACCAGGTTTCTACATTTTGGTTCTTGAGCTCTGGTAGATGTTTCTGAGCATTGTGGCTAGTGCTGCTTTTCCTTAGGTCTTGGTCATTTTGCATTAGCCCCGTGTTGATAATTTTCTGCATGTGTGCATGTGGGTAGACCTTTGTCCAGCATCATGCTCTGCCTATGGCCATGGCCTGGAATACATATCAGGGTGCAGCAGGAAGCCTCATGGATGTACAGTGGGCCTGGAGGGCAGGGGAGGTGGAGGGTGTGGGTGTCCCCTCCAGTGATGAGCTATTGTGGGGTGGTGGTCCGTGGCTGTGGTGGGTGGTGGGCCGTGGCTGTGGTGGGTGGTGGGTGATCTGTGGCTGTAAGGGGGTGGTGGTCCATGGCTGTGGTGGGTGGTGGGTGATCTGTGGCTGTGGTGGGTAATCTGTGGCTGTGGTGAGTGGTGGTCTGTGGCTGTGGTGGGTGGTGGTCAGTGGCTGTGGTGGGTGGTGGGTGATCTGTGGCTGTGGTAGGTGATCTGTGGCTGTGGTGGGTGGTGGTCTGTGGCTGTGGTGGCTAATGGTCTGTGGCTGTAAGTGGGTGGTGGTCCGTGGCTGCGGTGGGTGGTGGGTGATCTGTGGCTGTGGTAGGTGATCTGTGGCTGTGGTGGGTGGTGGTCTGTGGCTGTGGTGGGTGGTGGTCCATGGCTGTAAGTGAGTGGTGGTCCGTGGCTGCGGTGGGTGGTGGTCCGTGGCTGTGATGGGTTATGGTCCGTGTCTTTAAGTGGGTGGTGGTCCGTGGCTGCGGTGGGTGGTGGTCCATGGCTGTGGTGGGTGATCCGTGGCTGTGTGGTGGGTGGTAGTCTGTGGCTGTGGTGGGTGATCTGTGGCTGTGGTGGGTGGTGGTCCGTGGCTGTGGTGGGTGGTGGTCCGTGGCTGTGGTAGGTGGTGGTCCGTGGCTGTGATGGGTGGTAGTCTGTGGCTGTAAGTGGGTGGTGGTCCGTGGCTGTGGTAGGTGGTGGTCCGTGGCTGTGATGGGTGGTGGTCTGTGGCTGTAAGTGGGTGGTGGTCCGTGGCTGTAAGTGGGTGGTAGTCTGTGGCTGTGGTGGGTGGTGGTCCGTCTGTGGCTGTGGTGGGTGGTGGTCCATGGCTGTGGTGGGTGGTGGTCCGTGGCTGTGGTGGGTGATCTGTGGCTGTGGTGGGTGGTGTGGTGGGTGGTGGTCTGTGGCTGTGGTGGCTAATGGTCTGTGGCTGTAAGTGGGTGGTGGTCCGTGGCTGTAAGTGGGTGGTGGTCCGTCCGTGGCTGTAAGTGGGTGGTAGTCTGTGGCTGTGGTGGGTGGTGGTCCGTGGCTGTGGTGGGTGGTGGTCCATGGCTGTGATGGGTGGTGGTCCGTGGCTGTGGTGGGTGATCTGTGGCTGTGGTAGTGGTGGTCTGTGGCTGTGGTGGGTGGTGGTCCGTGGCTGTGGTAGGTGGTGGTCCGTGGCTGTGATGGGTGGTGGTCTGTGGCTGTAAGTGGGTGGTGGTCCGTGGCTGCGGTGGGTGGTGGTTCGTGGATGTGGTGGGTGGTGGTCCGTGGTTGTGGTGGTTGGTAGTCTGTGGCTGTGATGGGTGGTGGTCCGTGGCTGCGGTGGGTGGTGGTTCGTGGCTGTGGTGGGTGGTGGTTCATGGCTGTGGTGGGTGGTAGTCTGTGGCTGTGATGGGTGGTGGTCCGTGGCTGTGGTGGGTGGTGGTTCATGGCTGTGGTGGGTGGTAGTCTGTGGCTGTGATGGGTGGTGGTTCGTGGCTGTGGTGAGTGGTGGTCCGTGGCTGTAAGTGGGTGGTGGTCTGTGGCTGTAAGTGGGTGGTGGTCCGTGGCTGCGGTGGGTCGTGGTTCGTGGCTGTGGTGGTGGTAGTCTGTGGCTGTGGTGGGTGGTAGTCTGTGGCTGTGATGGGTGGTGGTCCGTGGCTGTGGTGGGTGGTGGTCCGTGGCTCTGGTGGGTTCATGGCCCATGGCGATGACAGATGATGGCCTGGGGCTGCAGTGGGGTGGTGGGAGTTCAGCCCTTCCCACTGCTCTGCCTGCTTGTCTTTGGGCACTCATAGGAGGGATGTAGAGAGAGCCTGCATAGGCGGAGGAGCATGGAGCTCTCCAGGTGTGTCTGCAGAAGCCGGCTCACCCCAGCTCACACTCGGTGTCCTCTGTTCATCTCTCCTCTCCCTGGACCAGATCCAGGCTTTGAGAGTCCCTGGTGTCCCCAAGGAGCACAGCATCAGTCCTGTGGCAGTGACCAGAGGTCATGGCTCCCAGCGGTCATGGCTTTGGAGGCAAAAGACATGGGACTTAGGACTCAACAGACTCCAACCCAGCTCAGACCCACTACCTTGGCTAGCCTCTCTCTGAGCTGATCGCTCACCGTCGGCAGTGGAGTCAGTTCCATGCTTCCCGGGGCTCTGAGGATGCAGTGGGGTCAGGGTGTGTTGTCCTTGGGGAGAATGTGGGGCTGCCCTCCACAGGAGACACGGTCCTTGGAGATGGGGCTTGTCTGCAGTCCACATCAGAAGAGACTCAGGCTCTGGGCGCCCCTTACAGCAGGGCCCGGCTGCAGCCAGGACCCCCAGCCGTCAGATGGTCTGAGAGTCAGGTCTTCCAGGCCACGGGGCACTGGCTGCTGGCTTCTCACTGTGGTGCTGAGGGGCTGCACGCAGAGCCCCAGGATTTCTCCGCTGAGCCTGGGCCTCTGCTGTGGGCCTCGGCCCCTCTGAGGATGTTCCCCAAACCTTACTCAAACCAGTAATCTTGTGTTGATGGACAAAATTAGTGTCTGAATTCTAATGCGGCTCTGCACTCAGGAGACAGACAGCCCATCTGAACATTAAATGAGAAAAATTGCCACTTTGGCTGGTTCCTTCAGAGACTCATTTGCATTCTGTCAGCTTCCATTATGGAGAGAGCACAGACACAGAAGGGGGTGGGGTGCGAGGCCTGGTGGGGCCGGGGTGGGGCCGGGGAGGTGGCGAGCCCTTTGAGAACCGGAGCCCAGTCCTCCCCCACTCCCTGGCCTCTGCCGCCCACTCAGAGGCCAGCACCCCTTCCCTCTTCCGAAGCCCTGCTGAGATCAGGGTGCTGCCTTCCTGCTCCCCTTCTCTGCCCCCCCAGGCTTTTCTCCTCATGCAGTGTCCCTGCCTATCTCTGGAGGGGTCTGGGAGAAGAAAGAAGTCCCTCGCATGGAGTCTGTGCTCCTGGCCAGCATCGGCGGCTGGAGAAAAGTGTTTCCAAACGCTGCTCATTTAGCCCAGCGGCTGATCACTCCCACAGCCTGCTGGACTGGACTCTTCTCTGGCCTCCCTGGCCTCATGGCGCTGACCCTTGCCTCACCCGCGAGGCTCCTCCCTGGGGCTCGCCTTCTCTGCGTCACGGGGGTGTCGTACCCGCAGGTGGAAACCCATCCTGGTTGGTTCTTTTGCTCACAGGGCTCCAAGGTCCATTGTCCACTGCTCTTCTGCATGGATGGCTTGTTTTCCTTCTGGTCTAAGGCAGACACTTCCCCCAGACACTCCTGTCAAAATGGGGCCTGGGAAATGTGAGTCCTGTCCAGGCATGGGGGGGTAGACCTAAAGTCCCAGCACTGGAGAGACTGAGCGGGGAGGAACAGGACATTGGGACCAAGCTGAGCTCCAGAGTGAGAGGCTATCTCAGAGAAAGAGAGTAAGAGAGAAAGTGGGTGGAAGGGAGGGAGGGAGGGAAGGAGGGAAAGAGGGAAGGAAGAAGGAAAGGAGGGATGGAAGGAGGGAAGGAAGGGAGGGATGGGGAAGGAAGGAAGGGATGGAAGGAGGGAAAGAAGGAAGAAAGGAAGGAAGGGAGGGAGGAAGGGAGGGAGGGAGAAAGGGAAGGAAGGGTAACTTTTATAAGGGTTCACTTCAGGCCCCAAACCACATGTTCTTCTTTCTGCTGGCTTTCTGCTGTGGAAAGGTACCTCCCCCTTTATCCCCTGTACCTTAGAGAGCCTAGCTCTTTCCAGGTGCCTTACAAGAAGTAGCAGGAAGGAGACATTGCATATCTGCACAACCTCGAAGTTCTAAAGGTCTGGAGCTTTGAGCAACCTTCGGAGGGCTCTTCATGCAGGACACGGTTCTGGGGTTTCCTTTGAGATGGTTGGGGCAGACTCAAGTCCTCTGGCGCTGTTGCCCTGGGCTGCAGGAACCCCGTGGCTGGTCCGCATTGCTGCCCAAGGTGGCCCAGCCCTGGAGACTGAGCCCAGGGGTGCTCACGATGCGGCCCCGGGGTGGGGGGCACCATCCTCGGTGCCAGACCCAGAACTGTGGCCTGCGGGGGCCGGGTGGGCTCTGAGCTCCGAAGGTAACCCAGTCCACCTGGCACCCGGGGCAGGAGCGGTGGCGCTCAGGGGAGGTCAGGGCCACACCTTGTCTTCACGGAGACAGTGTCAAAAGCCCTCACATGACACGCACAGTTAAAATTATTTCACGGAACCCGAGTCACTGTTCACCCCGACGAGCTCTCCCTCCAAGGCTCACAGCGGAGGTACACACAGGCAGAGCATTAAGTCACTAGCTAAGCTAACAGCTGACACTGGCACTAATTGTAATTAAAAATTAGCATAGAAATGTGCTTTTAGGAGATTAAAATTATCGGAGGCCCTGACCCCTGCACATCACCCTAAATGATGGACGACGAAGAACCGCCCATTAAATAAAGTCCGTCTAATGGGCTTTTGAGAGAGAAAAGATGCAAATGCATTGATTTTCCTTTCTCCTTGATTTACAAATACACCTCATGCATAGATAAACACCGCCCTTCGACATCCTTGCGCCTGGCCCCGCTCCGGCTGGGAGAGGCAGATTCTCCATCCATTTCCATACGGGTCGGCGACCTCGAATAGCGGCTTTGTACTGTAAGCACTTCCTATGCGCTGCAAATTGCATTACATATTAGAAATATTATCTCCGTGCAGCAAACTATCAGTTAATGATTAGCCGGGTGGGTAGGATGCGCGTCAGAAAGAGGACACGGATTTCACACTGCAATTACAGGGCGACACTCGCCGAGTTTGCATTCTGGTGCCATGGAACCGGGGGCTGCTGTCAGCGGCAAGCTGTAGAAAGATGAAAGACGGCGCGCGGGCCGGGCCGTAGCTGCTCCCCAGGCCTGAGACGCCCCCCGAGGGCTCCCAGCCCGTGGTGTGCTGAGGGCAGGGCATCTGGACCAGGAGGGAGGGACAGAAGAAGCAGCGGCCCAGGCTTGGGGGCACCTGGTCCCTTTCTACCCTGGGGTCCATGGAGCAGGGAGAGCTTACACGCCTTGGACTCCGGCCACACTCTGGGGAGTGCCAACGCAGGAACGGACCAAGAATGGACACAGTCTGACTTCAATGCCCCAGGCTGACCGCAGGGTCTGCGCCTGAGGCCATGCTGCACCCTGCCGGTCTGTCCCCCACAGCCCCCCCACATCTCCCTTCCCACTCACAGCCTCCATCCTCAGTCTTCCTCAGGAAGGGCACGCCTGCCCCCAGGCCAGCCCCACCATAAATTCCCACCTCTTCCGTCTAGGGCTGCCTCCTCCCCACCTCTAACATGCCTGGCCACGTGGTGGGGTCCCCGCTTTACAGAAGGGCTCACAGCTCCCCTCCATCTCGTCCTGCCCCTCTGCTCCATCAAAGTGAGGACAAAGCTGTACCCCCTCTGAGCCCCCGGCTCCCTCCTCCCTTCCGGCCCCATCAGATCCCGGACCTCAGGTCACTGGGCACCAAGTGACCATCCATGGCTGGTCAGGGCACAGCCCACCCATCTGGTCTCCAGCACTTTGGGGTCAGCGTTCAGCGAGCTCTTTTTGGAGGAAGGAAGGTAAGGGAGATCACAGGAGGTGCTGGTGGAGGAAGGCTGGACCTAGGAACGGCTCTGGCCGCTCATCCACCTCCTCCCCCAGGAAAGCGGCCCGGGCTGTGAAATCACCAGGGCTTTGGGGCTCAAAGCTTTATGGGCTTAAGAGCCAGTGAACACACTGCAGAGCTGAGTGTCTCCGGATTGTTTTTTGTGGCCAGCTGCAGGCGTGTGCCCTGGTGTCAGCCGCTCCACCCCATTTTTCTACATGGTCTGCACCTGTGGTTTTGGGCCAGAGAGAGCCGGGCCGGCTCTGAGCATAAATTCCTGGAGATGAATGGATAAAGCAATCAGAGTCCTGAGAACTAGGTCCTGAAGTCAAAGAAAGGGATGAGGAAGGGGTCACGGGAGGAAGGTCTGCGCAGGCGGTTTTATTGACCCCTCTGTGACCTCAGAGGTTTCTCCTGTGCGTGGCTCCCTCGGTCAGCCGACCAGCCGGCCTGTGAGGGGAGCGGGCGGGAGCAGGGGCATCCTGAGCAGGAACAAAGGGGCGCCAGGTCCCCGCTTTCCATGCAGTGATTTTTGCCTGATCTTTCTGTCCGTTTGAAGAACACCGACTGTTGCTTTTTGGTGTCTGAGTAAATGATTTGACGGAGAATAGGAATCTGCCCTCCGAGTGCCTCTTAGAACACGGAGGAATTAGAGGGTGGATTTGTTTTGCTTAATATCTGTCTCTGTTCTTCCGGGGAGAGCTGGAGCTCAGCCTGACATGGTTGGCTAGGGTGGGCTGAGCGTGCCTCCCTTCCCTCCCCACCTCCGCCCTTCCCTCCCACCTCAGCCCTTCCCTCCCCACCTCCACCCCTTTCTTGGGACCCCACCCCCTCCCCTCTCCACGGTCTCCTGTGGCCGCCAGGGATGGGAGGGGCCCCGCAGAGACAGAGGCTCTCACAGAATGTTCCAGGACAAGGCGGCCCCCGCTGGAACCCACTGAGCGTATGCACCACCCACATCCTGCGGGATCCTGGACTGTGCGCTCCTGAGCCCCCAAACCCTGGACTTGCTTTCTGAGATGGCCAGAGAAGGCGGCATGGAGGAGCGGGGGTCAGGCTCTCGCAGGCCGGGGTCAGGGCCAGGAGCGGGGCTCAGGCTCACGCAGGCCGGGGTCAGGGCCAGGAGCGGGGCTCAGGCTCACGCAGGCCGGGGTCAGGGCCAGGCTCCAGACCAGCAGCCAGAGGCCCAGCTTCTTTATATCACCCCAAGGCTTCAGACCCCTGGGGGGACAGCGTGGGTTTCTGGGGTTCACTGCCTGCTCTCCCCAGCTGGGTGATGGGTGGTGAGCAGTTGCTTGGGTCAGACCCCGGGGCAGGGTCTGGTGCGCCTGCTCTCCCCAGCTGGGTGGGGGGTGGTGAGCAGTCGCTTGGGTCAGCAGGGCCCCTGGGGCAGGGTCTGGTGCCGGGCAGAGCCCACGCCACAGCTGCCCAGGCCTCACGAGTGGACTGGATGCCGCACGGCACTCTGGGGCAGCTGGCAGCACCCAGGAGCTGGGCAGCGATGGGTCTTGGGGGCCATAGCGGTCCATCTCAAGTGGTCCCAGCCACCACCCGCTTCTCAACGAGCCAAACCCAACTCAGCGCCCGTCCCGAGGCTAGGCTCTAGCTTTATGCCAGACACTGAGTTGGATGCTAAACCCCAGCTCTGAGCACTAGGGTCGGGGATCACAGTGTCCAGGGGAGCTGGCAGATCCGTGATGGGTCGCCAGGAGCTGCGGCAGCTGGTGGGCACAGAATTGATGCTGCTGACCATCCGACAGACAGACAGGTGAGTTCATCTGCCCTCTCTCTCCCTCCCCCTCCTAGATTCACAGCACCCATGCGGGCCCAGCCTGCAGGCCTCGGGGCCTTCCCATCCGTCCACACCCTCCCCTGTGAGGTGTGCTGGTGACAGAGCCTCTGTGAGGAGGGATCGCTCAGAGTTCCTGATACAGCGGTGGAGGAACCAGCTATCATGTCCCTGAAGAAACTTAGATCTGAGTAATTATCACATTGTGTTTTGCTCTAATAATCCTTCAGTAGTAGTTTAAGCACAAAGATAACTGCCACAGAAAGTAGAAGCAGCTCCAAAAGTCCCAAATGGACACAGGTGCTGAGCTTCTCCTGGACAAACAGGAGAGGCTGCGAGGATCTGTCCTGGAGCATGGATTTGTGCTTCTGCTCACAGATGTGTGTATCAAGACCCAAGGAGTGGATGACCGGCACAGGGGCTGATTGCAGTTAGAGGGGAAACAGATCAAAGCTTGCTTGAGAGCAAAGGGAAATGTGAACCTCAGGCAAGCCCCGCCTTTGGCCAGGGCTCACAGGGGCTCTCGCCACCTTCTGAGAGGGCAAAACCAAAACAGCAGGAAATTAGCCTGAAGTCCTAATTCTCAATGTCCTGGGTCACTGGCCAGAGGAAATGTCCCCCTGGGGTTACGGTCTCTCCTGCAAGCTTTCACAGGTCAAGCCCTGTGGACTCAGAGTGCACAAGTTGAAATGCAAAACTGGAAGGATGCGTGTACCGGAATGCTGGGACACAAGAGATGGCAGACCCAGCCCACCAAGTACCCGATGATGTGTCATGCTTGCATGCGTGTGTGCATGTGTGTGCATGCATGTGTGTGCGTGTGTGATATGCTGAGTACCAAGCATGTGCTCTGACTGCTTTGTAAAATAAAAGAGGGAGCAAAAGCATAGGTACAGACCCAGAGCAACACCCCACATAGAAACACCAAGGCTGCCTGAGAAATAAAGAGAGAGAACTTTAGGAAGTGAGATGGTTCCTAGGTGGAGAATCAGCAGGAGGAAGAGGAGAAGGAGGAGGAGGAGAAGGAGCAGGAACAGGAGCAGGAGCTAGAGCACAGTAAACTCTCCCAGACAGGAGGGAGGGTGAAGACAAAAGGTCCAAGATGGGCGTCGGTTTAATTTTTCCAGAAACCTTGGTGAGGGAAATGTGGGTACGGGCAACAGCCGAGAGAGGGCAGGTGGAGGGACCAAGATGGGCAGCATGCGTCCGGTGCTCCCAGAGGAGCAGCGTCTCGGGATCCTGGCTCAGCATGCCACTCAGAGGAGCAGCGTCTCGGGATCCTGGCTCAGCATGCCACCCAGAGGAGCAGTGTCTCGGGATCCTGGCTCAGCATGCCACCCTTTGGTTTGGGGGAGTCGACCCTTCCTGCTCTGCATTGGTGTTGCCCCACATCTGGGTGGCCTGTGCACGGGAGTCAGCCTAGGTGGAAGGGAGGCTGCTGCCCAGGCTGGTGCTGGTTATCTGCCCAGTCCACCAAGCCCACACCCAACCCACGCTAAGTCCTTAATGAAAGAGTGCGCTTATGAAATCTGACAACAGCGGGGCGTTTCTGAGGCTTGAGCATCGGGCCTTTCTCGGGAATCGCTAATGACAGGCAGGCTCAGCGGAACAGGGATTTCATCTAATATCGGTTTCGAGAAAGTCAATTGTGGGGCTATTTCTGCAGATTAAATTAACTTTATTTGGAGGTCACCTCCTGCAGCTCGATTGAGAGAGACAGATACACAATAGCAAATGCTATCAATGAGATATTAATTCCCCTCTGCAAACAAGGGTATTGCCCCCTCCCCCCCACCAGACAATTGGAAGAAGGTTTGAATCCACCCCCTCCCCAAGGTGCAGCACACCCGTAAGGACAGCGAGCATGGGCGGATTATCGGGACTGCTCCCGCTGTGGCACGGGCTTTGAGGCCTCTGCTCCCACGGTATCACCACACCTCGCCGGGTGTTCAGGTGGCAGCAGTGGAAAGGGACCAGGAGCCTGCTGCCTCTCCTGACATGTGGCCACGGCCTGCAGCCTTGGTAGCAGGGCCAGAGAACCCACATACAGAGTGGGGCCTGCCTGCAGTGACTTCTGGAAAACCTGCTCCTGTCTGCGGGTTCCTGGGCAGATGCCTTGCTTATTTTATAGGTTTCTTGTTCCCAGCGGCTCAGGTTGCGGTTGGCTGAGCAGGTGCAGGGCTAGAACCGGGCAGTCATCTCTCATGGTCCATGTTGGAATGGGGCTGCCCTCAGAGGACGATGAGACATGTTCTGGGCCCGCCCTGTAGCCCCGCGGCCCCACAGGTGTGTAGGAGCTGGGGCCCTGGGGGCCAGCACCACCCTGTGAGCCTGAGGAGAAATTGGGAGACACAGAACTAAGTCAGACCTTCCACCCTGGCTGAGATCCTGCCTCCCACCTGTCACCCCAGCCCTGGGCCCTGGGCAGGGAAGCTGGGACTCCACTGGCCCTGTTCAGCACTCAGTGAGCTGTCCAGCATTCCTGGGAATGCAGAGACGCCAGGAACAAAAGCCACCCATGAGCCAGAGCTGGTACCGTCCCCATGGCAGTCCTAACTCTCTGGGGTTCAGGGGCAAGACTCCTTCTGTGGGTCAGCCTCCACCCATGGGTCAGCCTCTCCCCACAGGTCAGCCTCTCCCCAAGGTCAGCCTCTCCCCAAGGTCAGCCTCTCCCCATGGGTCAGCCTCCCCCATGGGTCAGCCTCTCCTCATGGGGCAGCCTCTCCTCATGGGGCAGCCTCTCCCCACGGGTCAGCCTCTCCTCATGAGGCAGCCTCTCCCCATGGGTCAACCTCTCCCCAAGGTCAGCCTCTCCCCATGGGTCAGCCTCCCCCATGGGTCAGCCTCTCCTCATGGGTCAGCCTCTCCCCATGGGTCAGCTTCTCCCCACGGGTCAGCCTCTCCCCACGGGTCAGCCTCTCCCCAAGGTCAGCCTCTCCCCATGGGTCAGCCACTCCTCATGGGGCAGCCTCTCCCCATGGGTCAGCCTCTCCCCATGGGTCAGCCTCTCCCTACGGGTCAGCCTCTCCCCACAGGTCAGCCTCACTGTCACACACCTATCCAGCCTCACTCAGGTTTGGGCATGTTGGGGGGGAGACTACACCCCATGCAGAGTTGAAGGAGCTGCAGTGCAGGTGACCAGTCCCCTCAGCTCCCTTCTGGGTTCCAGGGAACGATGCATGCATCATCCAGCGGTGCCCGTGGTCTCCCTGAACCTCTGTCCACACACTAGACAATTCTCCTGCTTCTCATCACTGCCAGGGCCCACAGAAGTTCAGATTGCAGCTCCAGGAGGAGCCCAATTCACAGGGCATGCTTGCTGAGTGTCCTCATATGAATCTGTGATGAGGCAAACACCCTCCTGCAGAGGGCCTGCAGCTTCATGATGCACTCACCCTCCCTGCAGAGCACCCGCAGTCCTTGTGCAATGCACTCACCCTCCCTGCAGAGCACCCGCAGTCCTGGTGCAATGCACCCTCCCTCCCTGCAGAGCACCCGCAGTCCTTGTGCAATGCACTCACCCACCCTGCAGAGCACTCGCAGTCCTTGTGCAATGCACCCACCCTCCCTGCAGAGCACCCGCAGTCCTTGTGCAATGCACCCTCCCTGCAGAGCACCCGCAGTCCTTGTGCAATGCACCCACCCTCCCTGCAGAGCACCCGCAGTCCTCGCGCAATGCACCCACCCTCCATGCAGAGCAGGCGCAGTCCTTGTGCAATGCACCCTCCCTGCAGAGCACCCGCAGTCCTTGTGCAATGCACCCACCCTCCATGCAGAGCAGGCGCAGTCCTTGTGCAATGCACCCTCCCTGCAGAGCACCCGAAGTCCTTGTGCAATGCACTCACCCTCCCTGCAGAGCACCTGCAGTCCTGGTGCAATGCACTCACCCTCCCTGTTGAGGGCCTGCAGAGTTTCATGATGCGCTTACCCTCCTGCAGAGCGCCTACAGTCTTTGGCTGAGGACCCTGGGGCAGGCCATCCTGTCCTCTTTGGAATGTCTCTGGACTCTGTCCACAATCCTAGGCTTGATTCCTGTGCACTGAGCAATGAAATGGGAGGGGGGGGTTGCCCACCAGGTCAGCCGCTGGGGCCCGAGACCAGTGCAGACAGCTCAAGGCATCTCCCACATGGCTGCCTTTGGCTCTCCGTGGAGTGCTCACTGACTCCTCTAGGATCTGGGAGCTGACATCCTCTGTTGGGGTGGGGGGCTTCTGCCCTGTTTGGATAATGGGGGGACTGATGAGGTTTCCTCAGTGCCCCCTGCTGCTGGAGGGGAAAGGTCGCTCTTGGGCATGTGGGAAGAAATCCTGCTCCAGGAGGAAAATGGCAGCCTCTGAGGATCAGGGGCAACTTCCCCGAGCCTGGCCTGGGGCACACAGGTGCTCATGCCCATGTGCACAGGAAAGCACATGCAACATGTGTGTGCGCACACACACCTGGACAGGTATGTACACGTATGCAAAGCTAAGGCATACTCACCCAGGCCACAGATGCACAACTCACACACACAAAATCACATCCTTACACACAGCTTCCATGTGCACACATGCACAGGCCACACAAGTGTACAACCACATATGCACACTCACACCTGTGTACCTCACACATCCACACATGCATGCCCACACCTACACAACACATACAAACACACACACATACACTCACCCATGGCAGTTTGCACATGCACTCATGTGTGCAAACACAGCCCCATGTGATTTCACCACCCCCATCTTCCATGTGCTGGGTACAGCCCTGCCTTGACTGTACTGGACAGTCTGTTGGCTCCACTCCACTGTCTATGTGACCAGTCTGCTCTCCAGGACCAAAGACAATGGCTTAGTGAGGACCCTGACCCTTGCTTGGTAGCTCTAGCCATCCCTTCCCTGCCTCCCTCCTTCCTTTCTTCCCTCCCTCCCTCCCTCCCTCCCTGTCTTTCCTAGCATTTCCCTTGTGGTTTTCCATTTGAATTGTCTGTACTCCTCTCAGAGAGAGCAACACATTAGTATGTCCTTGTGATTGGGTTAAACTTACAAATCAACTTAGAATATGCATCTCTGCAGTGCTCTTCCTAACCATGCGGATTTCTGTTTGCTCAAATTTACCGTTGGTTTTCCTCCTGAATGTCTTAAGGTTGTCTTCATGCAGGTCTTGCACATTTCTTGTCAAATTTATTCATGGATGTCTTATCTCTTTTGTTGCTGTGTAAATGGGATCTTGCCGCCCATTGTGTCTTCTAACGGTTGTTGTACATTATCTCATTTTGTCCCGTCGAGTGGGCTTTCAGCATATGCCTCATTCAGGCTTCAAGATTAGATTTCTTTAAAAAGCAAAGACCGTGGCTTCTTCCTCTTCAAATCCTCCTGGTGTCTGGCTGGAAGTCTTGCCCTTAATAGAAGAAAATTACTTTGGAAGTGGATTAGGAATCAGGAGTGTGGGTCTTGGACAACAGGCTGCACCTGCTGGCCCGAGCCTCATAATCCCCATGCCACCGTTAAGACATCTGTGCGCACAGCACGAAGGGCACTCGGCACACCTGTGGGTGTAGAACTGTGTGACTCCACGTGGGGCCAGCCCTGAGCGAAGGGCAAGCCAAGAGGCCGTGTCCCCAGGAGGTGGGACCAGGATGCAGCCAGCATCATGCCGCACCAGGCACGTCCTGTGCTGACAATGCCCTGAGTGACAGTCCAGTCTCAGATCCAGCAGACAGGAGAGGAGGCCTTTGTCAGATTCCCGTCTCTTCCCCTAGAGATTTGTGAAGATTTGTTTTTGAAATTGGAGGCTTCCATCTCTGAGCCAGGAGAAAGGGGACAGGGTGGTGAGGAGGGAGGGCCTGGGAGGGGCAGGGTGGTGAGGAGGGAGGGCCTGGGAGGAGCCTCTGGGGAAGGGTGGGGTGGTGAGGAGGGAGGGTCTGGGAGGAGCCTCTGGGGGAGGGGCGGGGTGGTAAGGAGGGAGGGTCTGGGAGGAGCCTCCAGGGTTCCGGGATGCAGTCCTGCTTTTGGCTGTCTGGGCTGTCAGGAGCATCTTCACGAGCTTTCCTCACTGCCTCAGGAGACACCCACTGCTTCTGTCTTCACCATCGACCAAGAGAGACACTGACAGCAAAGCAGCTACGGCAGCTGTGTGAACACTTCACCACGCTGGACGTTATGCGGCCTGGACACACAACGAGCGTGTCTTTCTGTGCTCACAGAGCAGAGGCAGGAGCCAGACTCCAAGGAGCTCCACGGGTCGCGGGGCCTGGCTCAGCCTTTGGCTGGTCCCAAGGCACAGACTGAGCCAGGCCCCACACGGGCAACTCCCCGGCAGTCTGGGTCTGCACTCTCCCCTCGTGTCAGCCAGCCCTGTGCGTGTCCATGTGCATACATGTGCAGGGACATGGGTGTGCACAGAGCCATGAAACTGCCTTTCCACACTCAAGTGCACGTACAGTGCATGCTATGCACACAGGAATGTTATATGTGAATGTGTGTGCACCGTAGGCTTGCGTGTGCGTGTGTGTGTTGTGTGTGTCAGGGTCTCACCTCAGCATGGGAAGGCGGCTGCTCCCTGTCTCCTCCCCAGTCGTCTCCTGCAATGCTGTACCGTGTGGGCGCATCCGGGACGCAGGTCTCTCTGAGCCCCGAAGCCTGCAGTAGTCAGGGAAGGGAGCGGGCATGTGCAGGGGGATGATGCAGCCATTTGTTGAATGCTCTAACAACCTGAGCTTGAGGAAGAACCAGCAATTTGCACAAGTTCAAGACTGCCCTGGGGCAGCAGCCATCAGCCCTGTCAGCTCTAGATCCCACGACTCTTCCCACAGCTTCTTACGGCGGCCTCTGTGGTGCCAACTCCAGGGCTGTCCTGCCAGCCAGGCAAGGTCCCAGGAGTATTACCTCCCGACCTTCCAGAGACCTCTGCTGCCAACTGCCGATGGCCAGGGAACGGCCAGCTGGGAGAAGAGCTGGGGACCCCATGGTCATGTTTCCTAGGACTGGGGCGGCTTCCCGGGGCCAGGGCCCTCCAGGCAGCATTTGATGCCACCGTCAGCACAGCACATGGTCTCTTCCAGCTGGAGGCTTGCGGATGTACGTTCCTGGGGTCCGATCGGCCATTCCCAATCTGCTGCTGGAGAGAAAGCAGGAGTTACTTACTCCATTACCTGCAGTGTGCCCGCTTCGCCTGTGTCCTGCCGCCGCATTCTGCCATCCATCCTCACAGTTTGCTTCTGCACTCAGCAGTCGGCATCAACGGGATGATTCAATTCCAGCCCATGCCTCCCAGCCTCTCGCAGCCCCCCTGCTTCCCGAGATGGATGGGGTCGTACGTTTCCATCCATCACCTCCCACGCGCCCAGCCCGGGAGCAGCTGAGCTTTTCCACTGCATTTTGTGGACTCGGGAGAAACCTGGGCATTTTGCTTCATTTTCCATCAGGCGCCATCTGGCCTGGTGTCCCACGGCCTCCGTGGCCAGACATCCCTCCACCAGACTCTCCAGTAGGCACGCACACATCCATTCAGCTGAAAAATGGAGCGGATGAGCCTTCTTTCCTTGTAGCGGACCCTCGCTCCTGTCCCCCATAGCCACGCCCATGGGACGCGCCCATCCCAATGCCTTCCTCTTCTCATCCCTGAGCCGCAGCTGGGATGCCCAGCCTGGAGGTCACCTCGGGCCTCACCTGGCAGATAGGCTAGTCGGCTGCTGTGAAGGAGGAGGCCTCGGTGGACAGCTGGCTGCTCTGGCTGCTGGAAACACAGGAGCTGCGACAGACAGAGCCCTGAGATGGGTTGCAATAGTCAGACACGACACCAGAGTGTGTCCTCCATTCCCAAGCGCTGCTCTGGGTCAAGGTTAGCCATCTCTGGAACGGACAGCTTTGACGAGGCTCATTTGTCCCGGGTTTACTGAACACCTAACGTGCCCGGCTCTGGAGTGAGCCACCCCCCCTTCCCTGGTGAGCACAGGCAGTGGACCAGTGTGGGGCTGGCAGCCTGCCCTGCTCCGGGCAGCTCCCCACCATGACCTCTGCAGCCTCTGTGCAGCCTGGAGTCTGATCAGGAGAGGAGAATGCTTCTAGGGTCACCTATTTATATGAAGGACTGGAGGCAGACCTGTGAGAAGCGAGCAGCATGAAGGTGCCGGGCCATTCTTCCCCCTTCTCCATGTCCTCGGCCCATGTGTCATGCAGACGTGGATTTGGGGGTGATCTGGAGCACATGGACAGGTGTGCTGGCCAGCCCGTCAGAACCCGCATAGTGCTGTAGGGCCGGAGTGTTCCCCAGCGCCAGTCTGCCAGCCTGGCTGGGAAGAGCAGCCGGGTACAGCCTGCAACTCACAGGGCTCTCTGCTCTGAAGGTGCTGGGCTGGGCAGGAGGGGGGCTGGAAGGGGAACCCCACACCGGGCCGTGCTGCCCAGGGGAGAGAGCGGCGGTGTTGTGTGAAGATCGCTGACCCTGTGTCTTGAGCTCGAGACTTGCTGTGGCTGTGGCACCCGGGCAGAGCCTGCAGCCTGTCAGCAGCTGGAGCTGGCCCAGCGTCAGCCACACCCGGGGGGCAGGGAGCTCCTGCTGCGGGCGGGCAGATGCTGAGGGAGGGCAGAGGCTGTCAGCACCCCACACAGCCACTCGGCCTGGCCCGCCAGAGGTCTGCCTGCTGCAGGCGTGCGTGGTTGAGGCTCTGCTCACAATCACGCAGTGAACCCTAGCTACTCGTGTTAGGTGTTACCACATGTGCCTCAGAACCTGAGACTCACTGCACCTCGAGGCAGTAAGACCCTCGGGACCGAGGGCTGAGGGTAGCTGGCCTCTGCCTGGCAGACTTTACACTCCATGGAGAAACTCACATGGCTGAGGGGTCCGGGCCGTCGCTGGGTTTGCAGCTGATTCTCAGACGTGACCCGCCCTCTCTCTCAAAAGGTGTGTAGGAGCGGCTGGTTTCCTTTGCAGCCTCTTCTGTCAGAAGTGAGGCCTTAGGCACATCCTAGACCCAAGGAAGCAATTGAGGACCTTGATCCTAGAAACTGGGGGTCCCAGGGCCACTTCCAAATGCAGGGCCCAGTGGTGTTGGGAGACCCGCATCTGCTGCCAGCCCCTGGAAACCCAGTGTCCACGTGGGTGGGTGCAGCACTTCCTCACCTTTCCCACCCTGCCCCACAGCAAGAGGACTGTGAGCACTGGTGAGGGCTGAGCCAGGGCAGAGATACCCGATGTTGGCCTTGAGGGCCTTGATGCCAGCTGGAGTTCTTTCCCCCACACCTCATTGCACTGACCTAGGTGTGAAGACCCTCCCTTCCTAGGTGTGAAGACCTTCCCATCCCTAGGTGTGAAGACCCTCCCTTCCCTAGGTGTGAAGACCTTCCCTTCCATAGGTGTGAAGACCCTTCCCTAGGCATGAACACCTTCCCTTCCCTAGCTATAAATACCTTTTCTTCTTAGGTGTGAAGAACCTTCCCTTCCCTAGGTCTGAAGACCCTCCCTTCCCTAGGTATGAAGACCCTCCCTTCCCTAGGTGTGAAGACCTTCATTTCCCTAGGTGTGAAGACCTTCCCTTCCCTAGGTGTGCAGTGAGTCTGTGAGTCTGGATGAGTGCTGTCTTCTGGAGCTCTGGGGAGAGCTGGAAGAGAGCTCACATTATGTGGAAGCCAGCAGTGTGTCAGAGCTGAGAGCAACATGGAGGCCTCCTTTTCTCTGGGGAAGTTTGGAAAGGGGCTCATCCAATGGGGGGTATGGGTGCCCTCAAGCCCGGCTCCCCAGCTGCCCACGGGTGCAGCCTCCACCCTGTGCAGTCATGAAGGGGCTGTCCTCTGATCTGCAGCCCGCACAGTCTCATGGCCTTGGCAATGATAGGTTTTTACTCTTTCTAATTAACAAACAAATGCTTCATCCAAAGTGGGTGGTAGGTCAAGTTTCTAGAGCCTTCAACTGCTTGCTCAAAACAAAGATTTTGTTTTTCAAATGCAAAGATGCCGCCGGAGCTGGATACACAGCTACCTTTCAGAGCAGCATCTGAGACTCCATCTCAAGGGGTGAGTCTCTCCAGAGCCATGGGGAGAGCCGGCGTAGGAGGGGCCTGGGGCAGGGTCATGCAGTCCAGACCTGGGGTAGTGGGGCTGGAGCTCGGACCTGGCACCACCCAGGCTGTGAGGAGGACCCAGCAACACTGCCTCCCTCACAGTTCTAGACTCTGGCTTCAAGCAGGCTATGAAAATGCACCTATGCCATCCTCAGAGCTGGCCTGGAAAGAGCTATGACCAGTCCCAAGTAGGAAGTACTCATGGCTAAGAGCGGACAGGACTGTGGACTCAGCACGGTGCCTGGGACACACAGGGCCATAGGAGGAAAGGCCATCTTCCTCTCCTTCTGCCACTTACCTATCATTACCTGTAATCTACCAGCCTCTATCAGTCTATCTCCTATTTATCTATCCACTATCTATCATTTGCCTGTCTGTGGTAAATCTATAACTATCCATCCATCAATAATCTGTTTTTCTCTATGGATCCGTGTATTCGTGTTCATGGCCATCACATTGAATCACATTGAATCTGTGCATCACCTTTGGCAGTTTGACCATTTTCCTGATCTCAGCTCTGCCAATGCATGAAGATCAGAGGGTCTCCTTCTTAAAGGTTCTGTCCTATTCCTGATCTGAGAGGAAATGTTCACACCCCACCCCCCGCCACCAATTTAGTATGATGCTTAATATAGGCTTGACATATACACTTTTAATAACGTTAACATAACTTCTGTTTATTCCTAATTTCTTCAATGATCTTATTGTGGTGGCTTATTTCCTCTTGGTTCAAGTTTGGGGTATTGAGGTTATCTAGAAAAACATCCTTTTTTGCTAGATTTTCAAGTACCTTTGAATGAAGATGTTCAAAATGGTCCCTCTACCATTTTGATTTTGTTTTGTTTGTATTTGAGTATTTGATGTAATATCCCCATTTTTATCTCTAATTTTATATATTTTGGTGATTTTTCTTCTTCTTTTAGCCAGATTAGCTAAGGGTTTATCAACTTTTATATTTTCAAAGAACAAACTTTGCTTAAGTAATTCTTTGTCTGGATTTTATATCTATTCTATAGGTTTTTGCCCTTTACTATATTGCAAAGGTTCTGTTAGGTTGTGTTTTCATTTTCATTGGATCTTAGGAACTTTCAGACTCCTCTCTTACTCAGGCAATTTCCCACTCATCAGTCATAACCATGTTGTTCAGTCTCCATGAGCCTGGATAATCTGTGAAGTTTCCATAGTTGTTAAACTCTGCATTTTTTCCCACTATGGTCTGACAGGATATAGGAGTTGTTCTACTTTTCTTCTATTTGTAAGACTTGCTTTATGTCCTAGAATATGATCTATTTTGGAGAAAATTCCATAGGTTCATGAGAAGAATGTGACTTGGGCAGCCACTGGATGAAATATTCTGTAGAATTCTGTGAGTGCCAATCGGTCCACAATTGTGTCATTGATCTTTGAGGTTTCCTTGTAAATATTGGTGAGAGTGAGTATTAAAGTCTCCAGATATCATGTCTTGGGGTCCATGTATGTCTTTGAGTGTAAGCACACTGAACATTTAGTGTATAAATGCTGAGAATTCTGTTTTCTTGATGAAGAGTTTTCTTTATTGGCATAAACTGACCTTCTTTATGTTTTCTGATTAATCTTTATTTGAAATCTACTTTGCTGGGTAAGAGTTTAGATGCTCACGTCTGTTTTTACAATCTTTTCCCACTCTTTCACTCAGAGCAAGTGTTTGTTTTTGTCAGATAGTTTCTTATGACAGATGGTTAAGTCTTTCCTTCTGAACCAACTTTCTGTTCCATGTATTTTGATTGAAAAATTGAAGTCCATTGATGTGGAGTGTTACAGTGGAAAGATACATAATGGTTTCTGCCAATTCTTCTTATTTTTAAATTTTCATTGTTAGATTTTTTTATACTCCCCTCATTTGTTAGGATTTGTTTTGTACACTTGTTTCCATGTTTGTGTTGATTGTGTACAGGATACTTGTGAGCATATCCTCAGCAGTCCTTGTTTAGTGTGGTGAATCATTTTAGCTTTTGTTTACCATACGATGATGTTATTTGTTCTTTTATGAAGGATAACTCCTTTGCGTAGAGTATTCCTGGTTAATCGTTGCCAACTGTTTGAAGTACATCATTCTAAGCCCTCCTTGTTTGTAAGGCTTCTGTTGAGAAGTCTGCTCATTTGGGTGGATTTCCCTTGTAAGTGGCACACGTCCTCATTCTTGGAGCTTTCCGTATTCTTCCTTGATTCTCTGTATCTATTTGTTTAGCTACAACATGTTGTGAAGAGGTTTTTATTTTCTGCCCCAGTATTGTAGGTATTCAAAGACTCTTGTATGTAAATGGGCTTCTCTTCTTCAATATTTTCTAAGTTCACTGCTGTTAGCCTGCTGAATGTTTCCTATCCCTTGACCTGTCATCTCTTCCCTTTTCTCTTTACTCATCATTCATAGGTTTGGTCTTTTAAATATAGTCCTGCTTTCTAAATCCCATCATGTTTTAAACAATTATTTCTCTATTTCCTTCTATCTTCCTTCTATCTTTTCTACTGTATCTACCATGTCTTAAAGCCCTGAAATTCTATCTTCCATACCATCTACTCTTCTAGAGGGGTTTTCCACTTTATTTTTTCATCTCTAGGACTTCAGTGATTTATTTTCTCTTTTTTCATGAGATAACTTTGTATGTTTGCATTGTCATCTTTACTTCATTATTTATATGTGTCATTTTATGTCTTTTGGCTGTACAGCTATATTTTCTTTGGCTTTATTTGGCTATTTATTGATATTTATACGTGCTCTTTTTTCTTCTTTCATTGGTTATTAGGCCCTCAGCTGACTCCAGAGCTTGGCTACTATGAACAGAGATTCAATGACAGTCACGAAATATTTTTTGTTGCATTCTGTGAAAGTGACATGTTACAATGATTTATTTTCATAACCTGACTACTGTGAGTCCCAGGGATAAGCCTACTCAACATAGCATAAGCCCTTTAACACGCTTTTGAATTCCAATGGCTGGCAATTTGGTAGTGATGCTTGTAGCCTTATCCATAAGAAATATTGCTCTGTAATTTTATCCTCTTTCAATGTCTTTGTCTGATGTGGTTCCAGAGTAATGCGGATCACATGTAATGACCTGGAAAGTTGCCCCTCGTTGTCTACTTTTGTGGGGAGGTATATAGAAGGATTGATGTAAATTCATTGGGTGCATTTCTATTTTTTTTGTAATAGTGGGGTTTGAACTTAGAGCTTCATGCTTTCTTGACAAGCATGTTATCTCCTGAACCACATCTCCAGTCTTTTGTCATCTATGAAATAGGGATCTTGTTCTTAGCCAGGACCACCTGGACTATACACCTCCTGTTTATATTTATACTTCCTGCCATGGTTGAGGTATTATACATGCCACCAGACCCAGTTTTTTTCTGTTGAGATAAGATTTTATGAACTGTTTGCACTAGATGGCCTGGAATCACAATCCTCTTGATTTCTGCCCACTGACTAGATAAGATTGCAGACATGACCCACTGTGCCTGGCTTTTTCTTCATTTTAGAACAATGCTTTTTCAGAGAACTGAAAGAAAAATTCAGTCATAATTTTCTCTCAGTCTTTCCCATGGTTTGCTCTCATCTACTCTTGCTTTCACAAGTTTGGAGGGAAAGCCAGATATTTTTTATGTATTCTAGTGATGTTTTCTTCTTCCACTTCTCAAGGATTTCTTTTTTATGTACAGAAGCTTGTTTTGGGTGGTATCTATTCTCCTTGGTGTGTGTGTGTTTTTTTTTTTTTTGAGATACTAGAGTGTATTTCTTTCTGCTTGCTAACAATTAGGAAAAATTTACATTCGTTATTTCAGATATTTCCTTTGTCCCTTTTTCTTTCCCTTCTCCTTCAGCCAGTCCCCTTATAGTGGGCAAATCTCTAGTTGTCCTGCAGACCATGGACATTTGGTTCTGTTCTTTCTGTTTTGTTCCCTTTTGTTTTCAGATCCCTGAAGCCCAGCAATTGCTTCTCCTACCATGTCCAATTACTAACGAAGTTATCAAAGTCTTTTTTTTCAATTCTCATGAACTGCTTTTGGTTTCTAGTATTTAGTTCTTTTGTTTTTCTTGGGATTTCTGTCTCCAGCTGCATTGCTCATCTGTGTTTGGTTCTGCTTCATCCTTTAGGGCCCTTAGTGTATTTATCATTGTCTTGAATTCCCAATCTGACAACTCCAACATCCTTTCCTTGTTTTGTTCAATTCTTGTTCTGTATCTTCAAACTGGTTTTAATTTTTATTTTTTCCTTCCAATATGTTTTGTGATTTTTTTTCTTGCTAGGAAAAGGAAGTGTTGTCAAGAGACTTTTGAGATGCATGGATAAAGAGCAGGAGACAGGGATGCGCTATCATCAGCTCTTGGTCTTGTGGTGAGCATATGTCTCTAAATTTGGATTTCACAGGCACTTTATATACTGTTGACTCCAGTTTATCCTGAAAGCAAAGTCAAGACAGTAATGAGATGACACACATCTGTTAGATTAGCCAAGGCGCCACCACACCCCAACAAGATGGTGAAGTCACGTGATCACATGAAGTCATGTGTTACTGGCCTATCAGTCATCTGTTATAGTGAGTAGCAAAAAAGCTAGGGTTTTCAAATGGGAGCTAGTTTAAAATTAACAAAAATGGCAGCCTCCAGTATGTGCTCAAGACCCTGATTGTCAGTAATTTTTGATCTGGCACCATCACATGAATTCATCCATCTAGAAAAGGAGGTTTCTACCCAACAGGGAATGGGCCTGAGATCATGTCCCTATTGAGGGTTGTCTAGAAACCTTCAAAGGGAACTAACTGTTAGGCATTGTGAGGTTTCCCCAAAGATCAGGTTTCCTAGTCAGACAGGAAAATGATTTTACAAACTGGAGTGCTAAACAGGCTGCACTACTGTGGCCCAAGAAAAAATCTGTACAGTTGTATAATATTTAATGTTGTATGTAACAATACTCTTAGCTTTATTGAGCTCCTTATCTATATTTTTGGTACTAATATGTGGGAGACATTGATTTGTTGTTCCTTATGGTGTTTCTGTGGCTTCCTTTCCAGTTTGGAGTAAAAAAGTTGCTCTGATCCTGGTAACCTCTTGGTAGAGTAAACCAAGGCTTCAGGTCTCTGGCGAGGCAGGACCAGAGCCCCTACTCAGCTTGAAGCAGTCGCAGAAGATGGATCTTCACCCATCAACCACCCTTACCCCCCACTTAAGATCAAGGATCCAAAGTCATTTTTGTAAACATGAGGCAGGATAGATAAAGCATAGACATGGGAAAATAGTGGTAACAGGCACAGGGCCCTTGAGAGTGGAGACTGCACTTGACAGTTATAGGCCCAAGCCTTCTGTGTCTACCCAGATAATCCAAGCCCAACTGGAGGAAATATGGTGCCTTGGTACATTGTTGTGGGCATCTAAAAGGGAACTCTGCGGTAGTAAAAGGAAATCATGCAGCTGCCACCATGGTTGGAGAAGTTGCCTGGAAAAGCAGAGGGGCCTTTAAACATTTTATTGACTGTTCCTGGCCAGCCATCCAGGCCAGTGTGCTCAGAGGAAGCAATGAGGACAGCACTGGGGATGGATTTCACTGACGTCAGGCCCCAGCTTTAGGTTAAGTAAATAATGCTTCCTTAAGTTTCTGCAGATCTTTCAGGCAACTCAGTGAGAGGGGTATAAACAGGTCTAGGGGATCCTGCCACTGCCTAGCTCAGAGCCAACCCATCCCTTCCAAGCCAGAGATTCTGTCTGGGTTAAGAAGTTTGTCAAGGACAGCCTCACAGCCCCCTGGAAGGGGCCCTCTGTCATCATCCGGACAACTCGCACCACTGTGAAGATAGACAGGATCCCTGCCTGGCTCCACCACAGGTGACTGAAACCTGCTGACTCGGGATGGAAAGTATACACCATGTCTGGTCCTCTGAAGCAAAGACATTTGCATTGCACACTCCATTCTCTTCCTCTGGTTGGAAATGTTTGTCCCCACAAACTGAGACTACAATGAGTGTATGAGCAAAGACAGGATGTAAGAACTCAGTGAAGCTCAGAGTCCTAAGGGCCCCATACAGCCCTCTCACTGATAATCAATGATTTGATTTCATGTACATAAAACCGGTGGGGAATGAAATAAGGAGACTGGGTCTAAGGCACATCGCCTTGTCCTCCCAGCCATCCTGGCTCCTTGCTGGGTGTTAGGGGCTTTCCACCCAGCTTGGAAAGGCCTAGAGGTGAGATAGGCCGTTCTCTGAACTGCAGATGTGTGGTGGTGTTTAGCCCCAGGAGAGCTCTGCTCCAGAGAATGCTTGACCCTGATTTGCTTTTCTTATGCACAAGTCTTTTGTTAGAATTGGTCTCCCATCCCATCATGTTTTTGCCTTTATAAGCTTTGTGCTAGCTACACTCTGGGCTTCAGGTCTTTGAGGCAGGAGTCTACCCGCAGTGGCCAGCTTTCTAATAAGACCCCCAATTCGACTTCTCAAAATGTGGCTTCTCTGTATCTCTTGAACAAATTCCCATGTCACAGAGGCATGCAAAAGTGTGCAGCCATCTGAAGAGAGCTGAGTGGTTTTATTTAAAATCAGATGCAATCCTACTAAATAATCCAACAATTACATTGGTCATTAATACAAAGCAGTTGAAAACACCTGTACAAAAATATGTATACGCTAGCTGCCTAGCCCCTGAGCACACAGGACAGAAATGCATGGTGTCTGGGCAAAAGGCCACTCCGAAAAGATCACAGAGCATATGATTCCAGCTCTCTGACACAGTGGAAAGGACGAAGTAGAGAGACACTACAAATATCAGTGTTGGCCGGGGGCTCCAGTGCAGAGAGCTGAATAAGCAGAGCACGGAGGGCCCCCAGGACGGTGACACTACTCTGCCCCCCCAGGACGATGACACTGCCCTCCCCCCGCTCCAGGATGGTGACAATGCTCTGCCCCCCAGGATGGTGACAATGCTCTGCCCCCCAGGATGGTGACAATGCTCTGCCCCCCGGGACGGTGACCGTGCTCTGTTCCCTGGAGGGCCCCCAAGATGGCAACACTGCTCTCTATCTGATGTATGGCAGCTGTCAAAACCCACAGCACGCACAGGCAGCACCAAGAGTGACCTGGGATGTGAATTATGGACTTTGGTGACAATGCTATTGGCCAGTCCACTAGAAACAAATGAGTTATTACAGTAGGGAGGTCGGGGAGTGCAGGGGCCCTGCAGGTGTAGGGCGTGTGTGGGAAATCTCTGAACCTGCCTGACAGTTTTGGTGAATCTAAACTACTCTAAAAATTAGAAGAGTAAACAAAACGAAGCAGGACTCCTGGGATATGAGCAGCTCATGCAGTCACTGTGCCCTTCATTCAGTCCCTAGTCCTGGCCAGCACCGGAGGAGCCTGCCAATGCTGCCTGGCATGCGGCCCGCTCCCCGCTGACTCCCGGGGGAGCCTCGCAGTGCTGGGAGCAGGTGCTACAGAGGCATTGATGTATCTATTTTTTCTACTGAGCTCTGTATTAAGGCAGATACAATCTGACCAGGGTATGAGCACTGGATCCCAGCTGTGTCACAGCTGAGAGCGTGGGGAAACTTGCCGCCATCCTTCGATGCTCACTCGGAGGGAGCGCGCGGGTGCTCCTGGGGTCCTGGGGAGTGGTCTGCTCATCTTGACATCTGGACTCGGGTGGTCTCCCATCTTGGAATCTGGACTTGCCAAGGATGGGGTGGGAGACTCACGCCCCCTGGCCGGTTTTGGGCTGTTCACAGCGGCTCCTGGCTCCTTTCGGCTCTCTCTGGGCTCTCTCTGGGCAGTATTGGCCGTACTATACGTGGTGACTAGATGCTCTGAGCCATGTTGTCGCCGTTGTCTTTCACTTTTCCCGGGGGCTGTTGACTGGATTAACCTTGAGAGTGGACAATGTGGCGGGGCTGCTGAGTGACAGCCTGAGCTCCTCTCCTGAGGAGGAGGCCCAGTCCCAGCGAGGAGCTGGCCTGGTTTCCAGGTGAATCAGTAGAAACTCCTCCAGTCAATAGATCTTAATGCTCCTTTCAACAGAGATCAATGCATGCCTCCTGTTGTTTTCAGGCTCTGGGGTGCTTAGGACAATTGCCAGTCCTCTATTACTGGAGTCTTCAGACTGAGAAGAGCAAAGACCCTGCCAGGAAGACACAGGGGCCTGCCTGCATCATGGCCCTCAGGCCACGCCTTGTGTCTGGTGAGGTTCTGAACGGGGCCAGAGGAAATGAAGCCACCTGTGTTCCCTGCCCCTCCTGTATTCGTGTCTAGAGCACACTCGACCCCTGAGGCATTAGGCAGCTGATTAGGAACAGCAGAGCTCTCCTACATGGGGTGTTTCTCTCCCCCTCTTTGCCAGGCCCAGGGGCAGGGAGAGAGAGGCAGGCTGTGGTGAAGTCTTCAGGTAGATGCCGGGCATGGAGTGGATTTTCTTGGCTCTGAACACTGGGGTGCATGAGGAGCAAGGACAAACTGTGCAGTAAGGGAGGCTGGCGTTATCTCCTTTAGATGCATCTGAAGAGGTGAGCAGAGGGAGGGCGGGGGGAGGGGAGAGGAGAAGGAGGTTCCCCCAGGCCCTGGTGCAAGGCCCTGGCAGCTCTGTCTTGCCATGCTTGCCTTATGGTTCCTGCTGCCATCAGGATTCTGTGGGTCCAGAGCTGTCTTCTCTACTTGCACGTGCAGCCAACAGTGTCTCTAGGTAGGGGGCATTGGCCAGTCCCCTGGGGGTCTGGCTTGGCAGCCAGGCAGTACAAGCCAGAGCAGGGGAGGCGGGGTGAGCCCCACGCTGGGGAGCTCCAGTACCCACTCTGGGAGTGACTCCCACTCTAGGTGTGGCTCCGGTACCCACTCTAGGTGTGGCTCTGGTACCCACTCTGGGTGTGGCTCTGGTACCCACTCTGGGTGTGGCTCCGGTACCCACTCTGGTGTGGCTCTGGTACCCACTCTGGGTGTGGCTCTGGTACCCACTCTGGGTGTGGCTCCGGTCCTAGCTGGGAGAGACCTGTTCACACCTCATAGCAGGACCTGGTGCTCAGATGAAGGCCACAGGGGTGCTAAGTGGAGCATGGAGCCTGGGCTGCACATGGAGGACCTCCATCCACGGTGTATAAATTCTGGGACAGTATACATCTGTGTGTGACGTTCCTCCATGTCCCTGGGCTGTTGGCTCTGGGATCCCCTGTGGGTGTCAGAGCTAAGGTTGGTTCAGTCCCTTACTTAAAATTGTGTAATATTTGCCTATAAACTACCCACATCTTCTCCAGTATGCTTTAAATCACATCTTGATGATGCCTAATACCTAATAAAACTTAAGTGTGTGAACAGTTATCGTATTGTTTACAGTCTAACTGCAAGGGCGGGGCTAGTGCCCTCATAGCCAGGCCGGGCATAGCCACCTGCACACAACGTCACCATCTTTCAAGTACTCTCCACCTGAGGTTGGCTGGGTCTTCAAGGTGGGGCCCATCGAGACCGAGGGCCCACTGCCTTTCAACTGTGTAAAAAATCCACCCCGCATGAGCCCCCAGTGCGGCCGGTGTGGCTTGAGGCCCATGTGTCCTCACGGCCCCTCCTCCAGCACCACTGGGATGTGACTCCCAGCACAGGCCCCCAGGAGCCGTGGCTCTCCTCTCCTCCCCCGGAAGCCCACCCGTGGTGCAGTGGCCACAGCACCACGCTAAGCGGGTGGCATTGCTGGTCTCCTTGCTTGGGCCCTGCCTCTCAGGGAGAGCCAGTGAGAAGGCTCACTCCTACATGCTCTCGGCTCTCAGCACCAGGAGATGACACGATCAGGAGAAGCAGGGGCCCGGCGTGGCCAGCCATGGCTGCACAGAAGTGAAGAAGAGCCGACCCTGGTGTACTCAGGCTTCATTTGTTCAGGGCACTGTGGCTAGGTGCTGGGGGGACTGTCTGCCCAGACCGTGTGAGGGAGGTCTGTCTATCCAGACCATGTGAGGGAGGTCTGTCTGTCCAGACGGTGTGAGGGAGGTCTGTCTGTCCACACGGTGTGAGGGAGGTCTGTCTGTCCAGACCATGTGAGGGAGGTCTGTCTGTCCCCAGATGGTGTGAGGGAGGTCTGTCTGTCCAGACAGTGTGAGGGAGGTCATCTGTCCCCAGAACATGTGAGGGAGGTCTGTCTGTCCCCAGATGGTGTGAGGGAGGTCTGTCTGTCCAGACCGTGTGAGGGAAGTTTGTCTGTCCAGACCATGTGAGGGAAGTTTGTCTGTCCAGACTATGTGAGGGAAGTTTGTCTGTCCAGACTGTGTGAGGGAGTCCACAGAAGACCAGGGCTGACACTAATGAAGGCCGAGTGATTAGGATGCCATCCATCTCAGTGCAACAGCCATTATATCAGCAATTACCATAATAGTTATAAGCTCATGATTTATGGAGATTGTAATGATTATTTTTGTAATAGCAAGTTGGAGGATTTTTGGCAATAGATCAGTTTGAAGGAAATTGAAATATAGTTTTTAAAGTGCAGAACTCCATTGAGCTACACAACAAAGTGTGTGTATGTGTGTGTGTGTGTGTGTGTGTGTGTGTGTGAGGGGCGGGGGGAGCAGGTCGCAGGGAAAGCATACCCTGCCCTCCATGGTCAGAAGGGTTGTGAGTGTTGCTTATCCTAAGCCTTGACCAAGAATCAACGAAGTAAAGTGGACCTAGGACTCTGTGACCTGGAGAGAGATGGTTGCTAGTGTGTAACAGCTCAGATGTCTGTTAGAACTGCAGCATTCCAGGCCCCTCCGACAGGAATGCATGGGGACTGCACCAACTTCCCTCTGACTGCAGTTGCCCTGAGTCCCGAGTGCCACACCCCTTGGGCAGAGACGTTGCAAGCCCCGTGGTTTGGAAGGTGGCCTGGGCTCTCGCCCCAGCTGGTGCGGCCTCCTCACAGCCCTTCTGGATCCTCACTCCGTGGCCAGATGTCCAGCCTCTGCCCGCCATTTCCTTCCCTTGGTCTCCGATTCTCCTCCTCCTCTCTGGCTGAGGCCCGGCTCTGTCTAAGCTTTGGGTGACCGAGCTGCTCCAGAGACGCAGGCCCCTTTTACTATACATGCCCCCTATACTCTTCCCAGGTGACCCATTCCTCCATTCAGCTCCAGGTGTGGGCCACAGAGACGCCTCTGTCTTCCCACCTCTGACTCCTTCCTACACTCCCAGCCCCAACTCCACGGGCCCAGCCTGCCTCTGTCACCCTGTGCAGTCTCAGGGAGCTCGGTCCACGTGTCTAACGCAGCCCAAGGCCCCTCCGAACTCAAGCATGGAACTCCAGCGTGGGCATGGTGCTGGCCACCTGGGCCTCCTGGATGCCGCTCAAACCCTTCCCGTCTCCAAACTCACTCAGTGACCTGCTTGCCCTCCCCCCAGGTCCAGTCCTCTCTCAGAAGCTTGGGCTCACCCTGCCCCCACCAGAGGGGGGAGGAGCTTGCCAGTCTTTTGTGGTTCCCATTTCTGGCAGTGCTGGGTTTGAACTCAGGTCTTGGGCTTGCTAGGTGGGTGTTTGTATTACTTGACCCCTATGCCTAGTCCTTTTTTGCTTTTGGGTTTCTTTTTTTCCAGCTAAATTCTTTCCAGATAAACTCTCACAGTTTTGCCTAGATTGGCCTCAGACAGTGCTCCCTACCTCTGTGTCGTGAGTCTGGATAGCTCTGATAACAGGTGTGCGTGCATGGCATCACATCCAGCCTCGAGTGTGTGAGTTTAGATCAAATATGGTTCATTCATCGCTTGACGTGGAGCTTGTCTGTCCTGTACTAGGTGTGCGGGCACATGCACACACACACACACACACACACACACACACACACATCCATCTACCAGTCATCCATCAGTCATCCATTCACACCCCTCCCCATCGTCTCCCCCCCCCTTCCCTCTCTCACAGCTGTGTCTGCTCATTCATCCACACAGCAGTGGTCACGTGCTGTGTGCATAGCCTGAATGCTTTACACAGATGGGCTTAAGGGATATCTCGAGAGGTTCCTGGGGATGCAGTGAGCTCATTCCCAACCCCCATGAGTCACAGCTGAGAGCCACGGCGGGGGCCACGGAGGAGAAGGCCACCCAGGAAGGACAGGGCCTCATTCTGACGCTCTTCTTCAAGGTGGCATCGTGGAGGGGTATCTTTCTGAGAAATGATTGGGTCATTTTGTGAACATCAGAGGGTGCTGACGCATGCCTGGCCGCTGTCTCCTGCTGCACATGTAGTGTACGCAGCGTGTATGCTAGACTCGTGTGCGGCTGATGGCAGTAGGGTTCTTCACCAGCATCGCCACGGCCCTGGGAGCCATGTGGGCACGAGGCATTGTAGTGGCTGTGACGCCACTGGGTGACAGGAATGTTCCGGTTCCATGCACCCCAAGGGACCACTGTGTGGTCTGGCCTTGACCAGAGCCTCTGTATCTATTTCACTATTATACAAACCCAGTACGGGCACCAAAAGGGGCCTGTACTGCACACGCCCCGAAAGGCATGGTCTATCACCTGCTTAGACGAATAAGTACATCGGTACATACAAGCACGCTCTTGTCTTCCTGGCTCCAGGAAGAGGTCGAGCACGGCAGTGTCCTGGCCAGGGCAGCAGTGGGCGGCTGAGGAAGAGCAAGGCAGAGACCAGGGAGACCTGAGCTGCCGGCCAAGCCTCCACGCCGACTCCAGTGAATGATCATCTAAAGAAACAGGAGGGGGCTGGGAAGGTGCTCAGAGGTAGAGCGCTTGCCTCACATGCATGAGGCCCTGGGTTCAGTTCCTCAGCACCACATAACCAGAAAAGGCCAGAAGTGGCACTGTGGCTCAAGTGGTAGAGCGCTAGCCTTGAGCTGAAAAGCTGAGGGACAGTGCCCAGGCCCAGAGTTCAAGACCCATGACTGACAAAAAGAAAAGAAAACAAAAGAAACAAGAGGACCTACTGGGTGGGGTGGGGAGGGAGGGGAGTGAGACCCAAAGTGTCCATTAGACATCTTGCAGAGGGAAGCTAGGTTCTAAGACCTTCAGAAAAGGACACTGGCCACCAAGGCCACTTTCTATGCATTGACACTGGACCAAACTATAACACCACAATCAGGCAAGGGAAACAGCTCACACGGTGTGGAAGGAAACAGGAGCCCAGAGAGCTGCAGCTCTGTGAAGATGAAGTCCGAGAAGAAGGCCAGGTGACAGCCAGAGGGAAGAAAAAGGGAATGTATGACACAAGAGAAATGAATGAAACACACAAGGAAAACACATCCCGAGAAACATTCCCTGAGTTAGTCAAAGGTTTCTAGACACCATGTCAACAAACAAGAGCTTACTGCCTTTAGAAGGCGATATAACAAACCCTCTGCAAAGTACCTGAGGTTAAGATGTGACAGAATTTCCAAGCTAGAGGTGGCCAACAGTTACATGCCACGCTTGTCTTGAGAAAGGACTTCTTTAATGTCTTTGTCCAAACCATCCTTGAATTGCAGTCCCAGAGTCTCTGCCTCTCAGGTCCAAAAAAAAAAATTTTTTTAAAGGTAGGGAGACCACTGGAGGAAAGACAATCTATTTAACAAGACTCGGGGCCCGCATGCGGAAGAATGAAAGCAGACCCTTATTTCTCAGAGGTTCCAGAAGTCAGCTCAGAGTGGATAAAAGATGTAAGATCAAGACCTGAAACTCTAGAGGAAAACACAGGGGAAGATTGCCACTGATGGGATGCAACTCACAGACACAGGAGGCAAGCAGGAGGCAAGCAAGAGCAGCAAACGAGACAAATCAGACCCCGTCAAACCGAAAAGCCTCTTTACAGCTGCGTGGAGAGACCACGGGCAGAGTGGGGGAACCACAGCTCTACAGGTGGGGAGAGTTAGCAGCCAGAATACAGAAAGGACTTTGAAGCGCTCCATGGCGGTGAGGCTGGGGCAGGAGGATCACAATGTGAGCCCCGCCTGGCCCCACCATGACGCCCAGGACAGCCGGGTCTACAGAGTGACGCTCGGTGCCCACTGCCAAGGACTAAATACAACTCGAGACACAGCAGCTGGCAGTTACAGGGGCCACAGAAACCACCCAAGGGCCTGTCACCTGACCGGCAGGGAAGGAGACTTCAGTGCCCGCCCAGTGAAACACAAGTGAGCAATGAACAAGAATGAATCCCGTCACTGGTGGCGGTATGGCTGGGACTGACCCCCGCCTCCTCACCTGTGACAGTACAGGGCCTCCAGCTTTCTCTGGACCCCGGCACGGGTGGGCCTGCACCCCAGCCCCTCCCCGGGCCTGGATGATGGCACAGGCGGGCCTGCGCCCCAGCCCCTCCCCGGGCCTGGATGATGGCACGGGAGGGCCTGCGCCCCAGCCCCTCCCCGGGCCTGGATGATGGCAGGGCAGGAAGCTGGTGGAGCCCCCCACAGGAAGGAGGTAAGGGTGGCTTTCCCCTACACCCCAGTTTACCCAGAGTCCAACAACATTAGGATTGGAATCTCAAGAAAAACAAAGTCATAAATCACCAAGTAAGATAATAAACTACAATCTGCTCGAAATGACGGTAGCCAGCCGGGTTCCCGGCAGTGCATGTTCGAAGATACGGGGGAAATGCCTTCACAGAAGTCCTAATCAGTCACCTCGGGCTAATAAGGAGTCTGTGTGGTCAGAGAGGCCTCCTTCACAAGAGCCCACTAGTTCTGCTCCGGCAGGTCACAGAAAGAGGGTGATGCGAGCTTGTGTATGTAAAGTTAAGGGCGTATGATTTTTTTCTATCTTTAAATACTTCTTGAAAGCACCAGTGGGCTTTATTTCCCGTCTCCCACTTTCACAGCTGGTTCTGCAACTTTATTTTCTGGTCACGGGTGCAGACATCACCTAGACTTTTCTGGAAGGATCTCTAGGTCACTTGCCACCATTCTGTGGTGCCTGAAGGTCTGACGAGGTCGTGGGTGGGGAAGGCCATCCCCTCCCCCGAGTCCTGGCCAAGCCACCATGCTTTGGCTCAGCCCACATTCCACGGCCCTTCCTGAAGCAAAGCCATGTGGGTCCCCGCTGGGTGTGTGGATCTCTGCTGATCCCAGCGGCCACACTGGAACGGTGGTGGACCAGCCCTGCTGCGGCCTCCTGGCAATAGTGAAGATCTCCAGCACGAAGCGTGGTGCTCTGACTGCTGAGGGTGTCGGGGGGCAGGCGGCACGGCGGCCATCCACATGAAACTTCAACTCTGCTTTCGGGACACGTGCTGGGGCCGGAGACCCAGGTAGGCCCTCACCTCACGGACGTCCTACACCTGTCCAGGTCAGCTGTGTGTGAAGCTGCCCAGAGCAGGACAGGGCTGTGTGCAGAGGGAGGAAGCCCGGCCTAACCCTGGGTAACAGAGACCCTCAGGACTCGGGTCTTGAGACAGCTTCTGAGGACAAGTCTTTCAGGAGACAGGGAACACTGAGAGGCAGGGCATGTTGGAGAGTTGGGTGACCACCGAGTCTGTTCCTTGGTGTCTGGAGCTCCATCCGAAGCCCACAGCATCAGACGCCAGGCCTTGGAGATCAGGGCGCATCTCAGCCAGCAGGCTGTCCTGCACAGATCTCTGCCTTCACAGTCACCTTGCAGGCTGAGCCCCACTGGAAATCTGCAGGAAATGGATCTTCGGTGCTGCCCAGACGCCACAGGCGAACTCCTAATGCTTTTGTCTAACCTGGGAACACAGAGAGTGGAATTCTGCCAGGCTGTGGAGGGTGGTCAGGCTTGGCTAGCCGGAGGCCGGGGTCCACTCCTGGTCCTGCGCAGAGGGCCAGGCACAGCAGGCGTGGCTGTAATTGCCCTGGGCTAAGGATGGAGGTCCAGGGAGATTGTTTTCAGGAGAGTGAGTTAGTGAGCCGGGAGGGCCAGCGGCCAGCTCCGTGTTCCCAGCCCAGCTCTGCGCACAGCAGGGCTCTCGTTCCTGGTGTGGGGCAAAGCGCTCAGTCTCTGCTCCACACTGAACGGCGTGCTGGGCCTGCTGGAGGGCAGGCGTCAGGGGCCTCACCTGGAAACTGGACTTGTCTCCTGCGTCAGATCAACAGAACACCGCAGTGGCCACGGGCGCTCTCCCACTGAGCGTCCTTCTTCTGGAGAAGCAGGTCTGAGGGTTGGACCCTGGGCAGCACTGCCAGGGGCAGATAGCAATGAGGGCGAAAGGGCCCCGTGGTGCCACACCATCGACCCTCCCCCCGGCCGCTCAGCCTTGCAGGGGGCAGCGAAGCTTTGGTGTGGCAGAGCCTCTGCCCCTTCCTTTCTTCTCTCCTGGGTGGTTTGGGGTTCCACCCATCTTCATCCTACCACTCCATAGAAAGCTCTGTGTGCTTCCCTTTCTTCCCTCCTCCTCCGTCTCACCAGGCTCTGTCAACGATGCAACCACAAGCCCCCCCATGAAGGGGCAAACGGCCAGGGGTCGTGGACACAGACAAGCAAGGCTCGAGGGGCTGAGCGCCCGGCCATCAGCCAGCTCGCGTCCCTTCGGCCTGCTACTATGGCCATTTCACTGGCCAGGCCCCATGAAAGCTCGGCAGGTGTGCACTGGATTTTATGGGCACACCGGAACTGGATTGTGCGGTCCTTTGCGGTGAGGTCTCTAGCCTCACAGTGGAAGAGCTCTGCCCACACATAGAGCCACGCTGCTCTGGGATCAGATGACCCCAGGGGGTTTCCAGGCCAGGCCCTCATGGTCAACCGGCTCCTTGGTTCAGACACTCAGCCATCATAAGCACAGACTCACCAAAGGAGCAACCTCCCCCAGGCACCAGGCAAGAGCTGCCTGGGGCTGGTGATCCTCCCAGGGAGCCCAGGCCAGGTCTCTGGGCACTCTCCCTACAGAGAGCAGCCATGCCCCAGGCTGCAGCCCCTCCAGGAGGCCAGGCCTTGTTACCCAGGGCCTTCTACCACCAGTGTGAGTTCCATCACTGTCCCTGTGGCACGGAGCTGTGGTTTCTGTGAGGTGTCAGCTGTGTGGATTCCGCCATGGTCACGTGAACTCCTCTACTCCCTAAAGCAGGGCTCCAACTGCCACGTCCAGTACAAAAGTCGCTCTGAAACCACCTGTTCCTTCTTGTCTCTCAGAATGATCTCGAGTGGGAGCTGAGTCCTAAGAGAGGTTGTTTGTCACGAGGGCCACCATCCCATGCTTAGAACCGCCTCACTGAGGAACAGAGCAATACAATAAAACACGGCTACCTTAAGTTTCCCATCAGTAGTGATGACTAATATTTACACCCATGTGAACCTCCAATTTTCCCAATTGTTGACCAATCTAGATCTTCTGCGTTGTCCTAAAAATACTAGAGCTCACTTGTGTGTTTCTTTTCTTTCTTTGGCTGTGGCACTGGTGATTGAGTCAGGGTCTTACTCCTTAGTTTGGAGGTTTTTTTCCTTGAGGTAGGGTCTCCTAAAACATTTGTCTGGGCAGGACTTGAGCCACGACCCTACCACTGCCACTGCTGAGTAACTGAGGTTATAGGCATGTGTCACCGCACCTGGCTCCCAACCAGTGCATTTCTGAACAAAATACAGTAAGCTAAAGTTTTTGGCAGAAGTGTATTATTGTATAAATTATATTGGGGAAAACTGTCATGTGAACAATACTATCATACTAATTCACAGTTTTGAATATTGCTTATTTAGGACTTCCATTTTATAGTTTGGAGCCATATGTTGTGGTTTTAAATGCATGGGTCTTTTCTAAAATACACTTAAAAGGTTTACCCCTAAGAATTCCATGGTTTTTAAAGTCTTGCTATTGTAAAGACTTAGAATTAAATTCAACAAATGTTCATTGTTAATGTTATAAAACAGAGTTAACTTTCAGATTTTGCTAATCTCATTTGTGCAATGTTTTGGTAAATTCCTTAGAATGTTCTGCATATATGCTCCTTTTGCCCTTGAATTAAAACAGATACCTTTCTTTTCATTCTTTATGCTCATAGTTTTCTCCATCAATGAATATTGAGTTTTGTCAAAAGCCTCTTTAGAATTTATGAAGCACCTCCTTCTTCATTCTGCTAATATAGGAAAGTAACAATCAATTTTTCAAATCCGGTTTACATTCTTAGGATTCCCTGAGGACAGCAAAATCTGTGGATGCTCAACTCTCTTAAATGAAATACTGTAAAATTTGCATATAACCCTGCACCTCTTCCTGTACACCCTAAATTATCTCCAAATTACTCATCATACCTAACACAAGTGCTGTGTAAGTGGTTGTGGTGTGGCACAGTACATGGTCAGCAGAGATACAATATTTTTTGTATATTTAACCCATGGTGACTAATTGGATATGCAAATGCAGCACCCATGAGAGGGAAACACATGCACACACACACATATATATGTACATATACATGGGTGTACATGCAAATATAGGCACCACAAACACACACATGCATGAGTACACAAGCAAATATGCATGCACACGTGCACAGATGCACACACAAACATGCATGGGATGCACACACGAACACACACATGTGTGTAACTGTAAATATACATGTTTGTGACTATACACACAAACATACATGCATACATATGCATGCATGAACCCCCATGTGCCAACATATTTGCACATATGTACACATGCACACACACCACCATGTCTGTGCCCATGTATCCATGCAAATACCCATGGACAGATTCATTTTGCTAATGATTGGTGAGTATTTCAGCACCTATGTTCACGATGTGTTTGGAGTTAGCAGTCTTCATTGCTCTCCGCATGGTTGTGATGACATGGCACACAGTGAGCACAGTAGGAACGCGCCCCCCATGCCAGTGTTTCCTGAAGCGGCTCCACAGAATTCACCAGTGAACCCAGCATGGTCTGTATCTGTCCCTGAGGAAAGTCCTTAAATCCTGTAGTTAATTTCTACTTATATTGCAAATTTCTTCCTTTTTCAGTTTTGATAAGGGTTATTTTGAAGAATTTTCTCACCAGCCTAACTTCTTATCTTACATGTGTTCATATCTCTTTCCTCCTTTTAATTTCTGCTGTGTCTGCCGTGTTCCCCTCCTTCCATCCCTGTCTGCTGTGCTCCCCCTTTTCTGCTGTGGCTACCGCTGTTTGCTCTTAAGTCTTGACTTTGCCACTTCTCCTGTCTTGAAAAGCATATTGATTGTATTGACCACTTTAAAGAACAGGCAGATGTTTGGTGTCCTGCTTGTCATTGGAAGGGTGTGAAGTTAGCACCTGCATAATGCAGTGGTGTCAGGTCTGTGCAGCTGGAAGGCAGGAACTGGGCTTCCTAGGCCATTAGCAATAAGAGAGAAGTGCATCACCTTGAAGAGAGTTACTGTGCTCAGATCCATCAGAGAACAGAAGTCACAGGCAGGGTGGTGCCCTACCCTGCCTGGTGATGGACAGGGACTGCCCCCACACTGGGGTGGACAGCCAGGCACACAGTATCACGCTCACAGCACCCAGCTGGGCACACAGTATCGCACACAGAGCACCCCAGGCTGACAGCTGAATCAGAGATGGTGGTAGAGAGCCAGGCCCAGTGACGGGCTTAAGTGATGGGTTCAAAGGTCAAGGTGCAGTCTGATGATTCCCCACACTCTATGCATTCTCCTTCAAGGAGATCTCCCAGGTCCTCATAATCAGTATTAGATAACAATCCCTGGTGCTTCTACCAGAGCTGTGACAGGTCTGCCATTTTGAAATACACTTCTTGATTATAGCCATTCTAACTGGGGTGAGGTGGAATCTCAGTGTTGTTATGATTTGCATTTTTCTTATGACTAGGGAGATTGAGCATTTCTTCATGTGTCTATTGGCCACCCTTCTTTCCTCTTCAGAGAAGTTTCTCTTTAAGTTTTTAGCCCACTTATTTATTGGGCAGTTCTGTCTTTGAGGATTTGTTTTTGGAGTCTTTAATTTTTTGAGTTCTAAGTATATTTTAGATATGAGACCCTTGTCCGTTGTATGGCTAGTGAAGATCTTCTCCCAATCCATGGGCTTTCTATTGCTCTTGCTAGCTATGACCTTTGCCATGCAGAAGCTCTTCAATTTCATGCAGTCCCATTTGTCCAACCTTAACAACAGATGCTGGAGGGGCTGTGGACAGAAGACAACCCTACTGCATTGTTGGTGGGAGTGTAAACTTGTTCAACCACTTTGTAAAGTAGTATGGAGGTTTCTCAAAAGACTCCACATAGAGCTCCCCTATGACCTAGCAATCCCACTTTTGGGCATTTACCCAAATGATCACAAACAAGACCATACTAAATCTACCAGCACAACTATGTTTATTGCAGCATTATTTACCATAGCTAAGATATGGAACCAACCCAGATGCCCCTCAATAGATGAATGGATCAAGAAAATGTGGTATATATACACAATAGAATTCTATGCCTCCATCAGAAAGAATGACATTGCCCCATTTGTTAGGAAATGGAAAGACTTAGAAAAAATTATATTAAGTGAAGTAAGCCAGGCCCAAAGAAACATAGGTCCCATGGTTTCCCTTATTTGCAATAACTAGTATATGTCTGAGACAAGCAGAAATGGTCAGATAAGTTGATGTTAGGCAAAATGAACCCCAAAATAAGGATTCAAAAAATGTTTTCTTTCTTGCAATTGTCTAACATATTTATAAGATGATTTCTTGGGGCTGGGAAGGTGGCTCAGTGGTAGAGCGCTTGCCTTGCATGCCTGAGGCCCTAGGTTTGATTCCTCAGCACCATATAAGCAAAAAGAAAAAAGCCAGAAGTGGCACTGTGGCTCAAGTGGTAGAGCACTAGCCTTGAGCTGAAGAGCTGAGGGACAGTGCCCAGGCCCAGAGTTCAGGCCCTACGACTGGACCCCCCACCAAAAAAAAGATGATTTCTTTGTTGCTTTGTATGTCCCTCCCCCATGGTATAACCCCTGTTTTCACTGTATTTGATGTTGTTATACTTTGTGGAGGGGAAAGGAAGAAACAAATTGTTTAAATAGGCATACAGGTGGACCCATTGCAACAATGAGATGTACAAGATGTTATGTCGAAAATGGACTTTACAACTTTGGTGTGTGTGGGGAGGAGGGGGAGATGGGAAAGGATGGAAAGGGGAAACAAAGGAGGAGGCAACAGTGCTTTATAAGAAATGTAGTCATTACCTTGCTCATGTAATTGTAAGCTCTCTGTATGGTATTTTCATAATAAAAAGAAAGAAAAAAAGAAATACACTTCTTGTGAAGATCATTGTGGGCTAAACATTCTTTGGTTTATGCAAGGGTTATACCCTGCTGAGCACATCATCAACTGAAGACAGCATAAATTGAGAAGTCATCGAACACACCTAATGCCATAGCTAGCTTGCTAACACTAGACACTGGAGAGCACCTGTTGTGATCCTGCTGGCATCATGTGAACCTGTGGTCATGTGACCCTTGGATCATGTGGCAGGCTGGGAGCTGTGGTGGTCTTGCCACTGCCCAGCATCAAAAGAGACTGTCACGAGCCCAGGGAAAAGTCAGTATGACTACTGACATAACTCAAGTTTGATGATTCTTTCCTCTGCTGTGTCTAACCTACTGATGAGCCCATCGAAGTTTTGCAAAGTGAGTATTAGTGAGGAGGGAAAGAAAGCCGACCCTACAAAGCTTGAGAGTAATTACAATGTGATCTGCCTGTGATGGAATCTGGGAGAGAGAGAAGGGGCAGAAACACATTGGAAGCTTTTAAGGACTGAAGATTTTCCAGCCGTAATGACAGTCACCAAACCACAGGTCCCACAAGCTCAGCAAATACAGCCCTCATAAATAAGACATCTCCAGCCAAGCATGTCTGTACAATCACAGTGGGAACTTAGACAGAAAAGTAGCACCTTACAAGTATCCACTCTTGCTCCTGGTGGCTTCTCTACTTCTGAAGGCCATCAATCTCATCAACTTCTGTTCTTAGCTTTATTCCACTCTCATTTGCTTTCTGTTGCTGTATGAGGTCATAGACTTCAGAATGCTTAGCTTTTAATACATAAATTAAAATTGTAAAATTCATTCTCTGCACTATTTAACTGAATTCCACAAATTTAGCTATATCGTGTTTTGATTTTCAATCAGTCTTCAATATTTCATCATTTTAATTCATTTGTCTCCTTTACTTGTTATTTAGAGAAGTAATTCTAGAATTCAAAATACTGGGAAGATTGTGTGAAGCTCCTTTCCAGGTGGTTTGCAATCAACTAGCTCCGTCAGGAAACAGACTAGGTATATGGTTTGAGGGTTTTTTTAAATTAAATATTTACTGAACTTATTTTATGACTTCTCATATCTAAGCTGGCTCAGATTTCCTTCAGTGTGACTCTATTATTAATTTAAACTAACTTTGTCTTGTTTCTTTGAGATGAAGGCCGCATTATGTGGCTCAGGCTGGTCTCAAATTCCTGGCTCATCCTCCTGAGCACTGAGACTGAGTCAGTGCACCCCCACACAGGGCTCATGCTAACTTTTAGATAAAGTATGAGGTGAAGGTTAAGGTTCATTTTGTAGTTTACAGATGTGTAATGAATTGATATCATTATCTTTTTGGTACCCAGTTGCCTTTAACACTTGTAAGTAGTCATTTGTGTGTCATATGTGTGGATCTGTTCTGATGCTGTAGTACTGGTCTGCATGCCTGTCCTCCACCTGCACCACAGTCTTCACAGATGTCCAGTGCAGAGGTGTAAAGCATACACCATACTTTCCAGGAACATTCCAGAGACAGATTGTCTCCACATGCTGAAGTCCTGCTAGTATTCTGACATAAATGATCATATTTTTGTCTGTGTCAATTCAGGGAGAATTTTTCATCTTAAATATCATGACTCTTACCATTCACAGACATTTTGTTTCTTGTTTTTTTTAGCTTCTTGTGTCTACTTTTTTTTAAAGTATTGTAAAGGTGATGTACAGAGGGGTTACACTTACATAAGTCAGGTAATGAATACATCTCCATCATTCTCTCCCAGTTTTCCACTCTCCACTTTCTTCCCCCCACCAACCAAATTACAAGTTCATTTTCTTTGCTTTCTTCCATCAGTCTGTTGTACTTCTTAGAATATAGATCACATCTTACAACTGTACATGTCTTCCTGTCTCCTTTCCTCCTCCTCCTTCCTTGCTGTCCTCATCTCTCCCTTCTCCTTCTCCTTCTCTTCCTCCTCTTCCTCCTTATCATCCTTTTCCTCTTTTCCCTCCTCATGTGTCTCCTCCTCTTCTCCTCTTCTTTCTTTCTCTTTCTTTGTCCCTCTTTCCCTCTTCCTTCTGTTTTGGAGATTTTTGTTGTTGTTAGTGGTAGTATTTTTAAGATAACTTCTCCCCATGTAACCTGTGCTGGCTGGCCCCAAATTTTCAATCCTCCTACATCAGCCTCCAGCCTGTAAATAAATAAATAAATAGTGTGTGTACGTGTGTGTAGATATAGATATAGATGTATATACATATAATGCATTCTGTCTGGGTGGCTGTGGCTCACTTCTGCAATCCTAGCTACTCAGGAAGCTGAGATCTGAGGATTGTAGTTTGAAGCTAGCTTAGAAAGGAAAGTTTGTGAGACTCTTCTCTCCAATTAACCACCACTAAAAAGCAAAACAGCTCAGGGACAGCACCAAGGCTCTGAGTTCAAGCTCTGGGATAGACACAAAACAAGAAGTAGCTTCTGTTCACACACATTAAGCTTGAATGCTAATTGCTGATCTTATGTGCTAGTTCTATGCGGATTTTGGAGATCCTGTGGGATTTCCTACACTGATGACTGCCGTTCCGCCCCAGTCTGTGTGTGTTCTGCTGTGAGGGATGGGAAGGCTCTCAGCATGCTGTCGAATAGATGATGTGACCTGCAGACATGCGGCTTCTGCTCTGTTACAAAGCACAACATGGCCTCCAAAGAAGTGAGGCACTGCTCCTAGGACTTCATAGATGCTCCTGGCCCTGCAGAGAAGGCTCTTTTTCATATTCTTGGTAAGTTGAGTGATTCTTATCATGAATGGATATTGAATGTCATCAAACTATTTTTCTGCATCTATTGATATGACATTTGTTTGTTTTTCTTCTTTAGCCTGCTGGTATGATGGATTACATTGATTTATTCTCAAATATTTAAATAGATTTCCACTCCTAGCATAAAACATTCTTGGTCATAGTATATTACTCATTTTATATAAATTGCTTGATTTGCTAGAATCCTATTTGTTTTTTGTCCTCTACATCCACTAGGCATATGAGTCTTTAGTTTTGCTTCATTCTTTTTTTTTTTAATTGTGAAAATACCATACAGAAGGGTTACAACTACATGGGCAAGATAATGAGTACATTTCTTATCAAGCATTGTTGCATCCTCCTTTGTTTGCGTCATTCTTTACTGTTGTTGTACAGTGCTTGGTATCTTGGTCAAGCTGGCCCACAAAGTGTACTTGGGAAGGTTATCTCCTAGTATTTTTCAGAAGAACATATAGAATTATTATATCTGTTTTTAGGCTTGTTTGTAGTTGGATGACAAAACTACCCTTTGAGTTTACTTTCTTTTCAAAATATTTTTAACAACAAATAATGTGTCTAATTGATAGAAATTCAGAATTTAATAGATTATCACTGAGAGGGAGTTCAAACTATGTATGTATGTATCTATCTATCTGTATATATATCATGGTTTGGTAGGTTGAAAGTCCAAGATTGGTGTTAAGGTTTATTTCTTTTTTCTATCTTGAGTTCTATGATTTGGGAGATTTAATGGATAGGTTTCCTAATATCAAAACATGCATGCATTCAAGGAAGAATCATAGTTATCATACTGAAGAAGCATCCAGGGTGCACTTGAGTGTGATTAATGTTCGATTCAGAACTCTTACAGCTGTAGTCAACGCTGGTGGCTCACAGGCTTACTGTTTTACTGTGCCATCACCTGATTTGTGAAGCCAGTGGATGGGCAGCATCTAAGTGGCACCTTCATAATGTCTGGTTTTCTGTCAAAGGTGGAGATGAGCACTGCTAGTGAGCACACTGCCTCCCACACAGCAAGAGCCATGGACCAGAAGTGCACCCGCACTCCAGCATCGTGGCTGTGCCTTGCACTCCAATACATGCGCATATCCATTCATCTTAGGGGCTCTGAAGTCTGGAAACCCTGGGCATCCAGGCAAGGAAACGTCTATCTGGACAGGTGTGCCAAGGTTCTGTAGTATCAGGCTTCACTCTGCTGGATTCTATGCTGCTTGAAGAAGCACCAGATCCACCTTCGAAGCCCCTGCCCCTCCCAGCCCAGGGGATGCAGCTGTGTCACCTGCTCCTGGTCTTGATGCCACACACCTCCCTCCCTGAGCAGTGTAGGCGCTGGGTACCAGGCCCCAGGAGAGGGCCCGGGCTTCCTGCCCACGCCTGCCTCTCTGCCCACTGTGCTAGAGGCAAATTCCAGGAAGAAGGTGCCCTGAGAACATGCCCCAGCGCCAGGCTCCGACAACAACAGCTGCTTTTCCTGTTGTAAACATTTCATTTGGAGAGAAGTCACTCTTCAATTATGTCAGATTAAAGATGCATGCTTCGTAGATTCATGGAGTCATTCCAGCTGCTGTAGAAAGCACACTTAGGATCAAACTTACAGTGGCATCCCCATGTGGAGCTTTATGTATGGGTCACTGGGAGAGGGTGCAGCTGCATAGCTCAGCTACTGCTGCCTGTGGCTGCCGGGAGTCACCAACTCCTGAGCCTGCCCAGCCCCGGCTTTGCCTCCAGGTCTGCTTCCCTCTGCGGGGGTCTCCTGGGCTCCACCCTCTTCATCCTCTGACATTTCAATGTCTAGTGACAGAGGTCTAGTCATGAGGAAGTTCTGTCCAGGATGGAGGACAGGGCAGGGTGGGGCTAGCCCCCTCTGGAGGTCTGTCTGCCAGCCTGGATGGAGGATTCTCTATGAAAGGCCAGACTTGAGCAGGATGGGAGGCACTGATGTCTCACCGACTCTGAGCCTTCTTTTCCCCGCGGCCGCTGCAGAGCGTCCTGCCTGACCTGGTGTCAGGAGAGTCCAACTGCTGGACCAGGGCTGCAGTGGCCCGGGAAGGTGACTGCAGTCCACAGCCAAATTGCCAGCCCCGAGGCCTCATTTCCATGCCGTAATCCCATAAGCAAATAGTTTGATAGTATTAGTTGAGGGTAATTTTTCACACTTCACAGTAGCTGCTCAGTTTGCCTCCAGATTCTGCTGACTCTACTAGGAATTTGCACAATAAAATAATGGAAAACTACAGTAGCCAGTGAAGCCAAACCCCAAACCTCATTCAATCAAACCCTCAGAGCAGAGCATGCTAATGGGCCCAGGCAGCCCCTTCTCTCGCTCCTCCCAAACTCCCACCAGGGGACTTGCTCCTTGGTCCAGCCCGGCAGGGCTGCCTTCACAGCTTATGCTGCGGACGCTTGGCACTGGGTTTGCCAGACACAACTTCCGCCTGCCTCTGTCATGGGTTTTCACACCACACATGTTTCTGAACCCCTAAGTTACCTCCGGAGTTGGACCCCACATTAGGGGTCCCCAGAAGGGACCTTTGGAATGGCGAAGCAGGCCCTACGTTGTCCCTGGGGTAGAAGCATTGCCGGGGTCACTGCCCAAGGGGAGAGTGGACATGGAGGGAAGGCATCTCTAGCCAGGGGCCGGATACTGACAGTAGGAGAGAAAGGAAGAGGCAGGTCTCTGGCCCCCATGGAGTCTGAGCACAGACTTGTCAGTGCCAAGTCTTACCAGCGGAAGTAGGCAACGTGCCCCCCGAGAGGTACATCTGCATTCTCACTTGGAACAGCATCTTGGCAGGTTCCACTTAGCTGAGGATTTTTGATGAGATCATCCTACATGATCTAATGACAGATCTGAGACACCGCCGCACGGAGGGAGGAGGCCGTGTGGAGACAGAGGCAGAGACTGGAGGGACTGGCCACAAGCCTTGGAGCCACCAGAGGCTGGAAGGTTCAGGAAGGACTCTTCTGGACTTGGATCTTACTTCCCAGTAAGTTGTCCTCTGTCGCAGCCATCCTTGAAGGATCGTGCCCTTCCCCCTCCTCCTGTACCAAGCTGTGCTCAGGACCTCGTGTGCACCATCTGGACTTGCCTCCCACAAGCCCCATGATTCTGGCACTTTCTGCCTGTTTGTCCTAGAGCTAAGCCACTCTTCCTGGTCAGGGGGAACTCACAAAGTAGCCTGGCCCCTGTCCTCATTTCTGTGGGGCTTTGTTCATGGGGCTCGGGGGCAAGATGCACATCTAGACAGTTTTCTGAGGTCAAAGGGAGCCCCAGGAGCAGGCCGGGCTCTGCTCTGTCAGCCCCGAGATGGGCAGAGTGGAGGCTTTGGTGGGAGCACACAGGCTCAGGGCAGGAGAGAAGTTAGCAAGGGTGCGGGCTTGAGGCTGTGCTGTGGAGAAGTTGGGGGGACTGAGGCTCGGTGGGGGCCAGGCAGCAGTCGGTTCTGCTGTGTAGACTTGAGCCGTGTTCCCAAGAAAGGGTTCTTCAGCATCAGGATGGAGACAGCAGAGTCTGTGGTCACATTCAAGTTCACGTCCACTACCTGGGAAGAGCTAGGAAGGGGTAGAGGAGGAGGAACAGCGGAGGACAGAGGGCCCTTCAAATAGTTCTGTGGACGTTTACTAATTGTGTGCTGGAATGGCCACACACTGAAGATCAGACCTTGTATACTTCCCCACTTTTTATTCAACGTCAGGGATTTAAAACCATTTTTGCAGCCAAATGTGTCTTGGGGGACACATTCCAAGATGCTCAGTGGATGCTCAGTGGACACTGCGGCCAGCACCAAGGTTCTGTTCTGCACAAACAGATCTATGATAGAGTTGAATTTATGAGTTAGGTACAGTGAGAGATTAGCAATAACTAGTAATAAAGTAGAACTATTAGAACAACATGCTCTCATAAAAAATTATGTGAGTGTGCCCTCCCTCCCTCTCTGGAATTTTCCATTTAGCATTCTTGGACAGCAGCTGCCAGTGGGTCACCGAGTGCACCGCGGGCTGAGGAGGCTGAGGGTCAGCTGTGTTGGGTGCGTGGCTCTGGGCACAGCCAAGCTGAGCAGGGATGATGCGCAGGACTCCTTCCTATTGGGATTAGATGCTGGTCTTCTGCATCCTCCACCTCCAACCCCAGCCTCCAGTCCCGTGCTTGGATTGGGTCAAAGGCAGCCTCTGCCCCAGCCAAGGCAGGAAGCTGGGCCTGCTGTCTGAACAGGGAGCACGGATCAAGGCTTTGCTTCTGCTCTGCAGGTGGGTCGGCTGCAGCTGGGACCGTACCTCTGTTTCTCCACGGTCAGAGAGCCCTTCAGGAGAGCATTGGGCAGTGCTGGAAGGGGACAGGGGTCCCAGCTCAGTCCCAGGGAAACGATGTCCATTCCTGCCTACCCCCACCGCCGTCCCTAGGCCAGGTGCCCTCATGGGGAGTTGGGTCTTCTGAGAATTATGAGGTTGGATTTGGGGGTCAATCAGCTCTCCATGGAGCTGGCCTAAGTGGTCTTCTTGAAGGTCGGGTGTGACCTCCCCATCAGTGCCTGAGGACGGGGGTAGGGGGTGCTTACAGGGTCAGGGTCAAGGTCAGAGCAAAGTCTCCCACCCAGAGCCAAGGGAGCTAGCGTTGCACTTGGGTCCAGGTATCATAGAAGAAAATTAGGAGTGCCCAGTAAGGCCCAGGAGAGAACTAAGAGTTGCTGAGGTGCTGCTGTCTCTTATCTGAGAGAGAGAGAGAGAGAGAGAGAGAGAGAGAGAGAGAGAGAGAGAGGAGAGGGGGGGACGTGGACACATGTTCCACGCACAAGTTCCCTGTGGTGGGGTGATGAACATGCTCGCTCGCTCTCCAGGGCTCCTGGCAGGGCAGGCCCTGCTGCCCCTCTGTGTTGAGGGGGGAGTGGAGCAGGTGTGGAGTACACTTCTGGGAGGGGACCCACGCGATGTCCCTCTCCCACCGCGATCGGAGGCAGCATGCGGGGAACAGGAGCCCAGAGGCCAAAGTGTCCTCTGAGAAGTCCAGTGGAGGAGAAAGACTCCCTCCCTGTGGGACACCAAGAAAGTGCTGTGGCTTCTCTTTCCAATTCTGCAGGCATTAAACCTGAAGGTAGAACAGCAGTGTGCTAACTAATCCCATTGGCATTGCTTTTGCTAACACGGGGCTCCCTGGACAGAGCTCTTCCCTGCGGCATAGATCAAGGTCTCAGTCCCAGGGGGCAGCGCCACCAGCCCATGGTCCTCCTCTCAGGAGTGTGGCCGTTCTTCCTCTTGGTGGTGAAGTCCCTGGAGTGTGTCCACCGTCCACCCTGTTTCTGGTACGGCAGCTCCGGGCATCTCCAGGTGGTGGGGGATGGGATCTGCTTTGTTCTCTTAACTCTATGCTTCCCGGGGGCCCCTCCTGGCTCTCAGCAAAACCTCACCCCTGACCTTGTCCCAAAGTGCAGGGCCATCACTGTCAGAAGGACAGACAGGACAAGGTCTCCCCAGCCCTGCTGGGTGTCACACCGAGTCTCTGCAGCCATGACGAAAGCCTGTCCTCACCTGTGGCGGCCACTGCCCTCGTCCCTCCTTTTGTCCACTTGATCTTTCCCAGCACTCACGACTCAGTTTCCTAACAGCACAGACTTGAAGAGCAGGCCACGCAGGGTGGGGTGCGGAGGCCGCCAGCACCCACCCCAGGCCAGGGAGGAGAGGCCTGTGGGGCTCCACTCTGGGTCTGTGGATCCCACACGGGCTTCATTCTGCTCCATTACCCTCTCAGACTCCTGAGTGGGAAGTTCTACTTGGGATCCTGCAGCAGCAGCAGCTCAACACCCTCCTGGCTGCTCCCTACCCAGGCCCCAGACACTCAGGCTTCTGGACATTCCCAAGGCCAGAGGGCAGGACGCGCCCTGGGAAGCGCTGGGAAGCGCTGGGACACAGGGGCTGGGGTCACGGTGGTGTGGGTGTGTGGTCTGCACAGGGGTCGGAGTTCTGTGGAACAGCTTGTGGGCCGCCCCCCATGGGCCCTCCACCCCAGCAGAGGAAGAATGCCCTGTTCTTGGATCCCTGTGCCAGACCTCAGAGTCACCAACAAGGCTGCTTGTCTGGACATCAGAGTGGTGGCACCACGCCAGAGACACAGGAATGTGTGTGCGTGTGTGCAAGTGCGTGTGCGTGTGCATGTGTGGGCATGGACGCAGGCACGAACCGGGGCTGGGGCATCACCATCAGAACCATCTGCTCCATGCCAGAAGCTCTATGCCAACTCAGGGCCGAGGCTGCTGGCTGTGCTATGGGGCTGGGTGGCCCAGATAGATGGGAGGAGTGTGGGCCCAGGCACTGGAGGGGGGCTGAGGAGGGGCTCCAGGGTCCTAAGCAGGAGGGGAGGGCTGAGCGTGGAGGGCAGTGAGCACCGAGTGCAGGGTCAGAGCGTGGCGGGGAATGGAACTCGGGATGGAGAGCAACAGCGAGGCTGGAGGACCAGTGCCAGGCAGTACACAAGAGGAGGACCGTACTGGGAGAGGAGAGAGACTGGGTCTGGCTGTGGCAATGGTGGATGGAGGTCCAGGTCTGGGCCACGGGGAGCTGGGGGGATATCAGATGGACACTGAAGGAGAGCCAGGCACCAGCACGGCAGGGGACAGGACAGCAAGAACTCTGAAAGGCTCAAGTGGAAATGCACGCTTGGCTTCCCAGCGTAGGCCCTCCCACCTGCTCATCCATGTGCCCAGTTGGAACACAGCCAGGAAGCCCGGGTCACCTCAGGGTCTGGGCAAGGACTGGACGCTGCGGAGGGAGGGCTTCCCGGGGAGAGCAGTAGCATGGCCCCTGCTGTCCCCTCTCTCCACCCCACTGTCCACGCACAGTGCTGCTTCCTCCAGACTCTCAGCCTTGCCTGAGGACACCTGCCGGGCCGCAGCCAGGTGTAGCTGTCCTCTGAGCATCAGTGCCCTACCGGTGGTCCTTGCGAGGGGAGTTGAAACCACCAGGCAGGTGTCTGCAGTCCCTGGTGCTGTTAGAACCAGCAGGTGGGGAGGGAGGGCCAGCCGGGGCTCTGTGCTGGGAGCTGCAGATCCCAGTGCTCTCCACAAGGGGCAGCGGCCCCATGGCTCTCTTGGACTGCTAAGTGCCTGTGAATGGGCAGTCCACATTGGCCTTGAAATGCTTCACGTCAGACAGTAAGTGGTGTTGAGAGAAATGAGTCCCACCGGTCAAACCAACGTCTCCTTCACACGTCTATTACTTCAAACAAAAGACTTCCAGAGCCTGTGTAAGTTATTGCATGCGCAGACTGAGGCCGTGCATCAGTGAGAGGAAGTCCCACGCTGCCTTCCCAGCCCATCAGAGCTGACGACGTGCTTGCATTTGATTTCTAGGCAGACGATCGTGCCGGACCAGGGTCCGCTGTTGGTGGAACCAGGCCTGTAGGAGGCTTTCGGGGGCATCGGCTGCCTGGGCTGGGAGGGACCAGGCTCCTGGCAACTGTGGGGATCCCATGGCCACCCCCAGAGTTTGTAGAGGAGGCTGTGTGGGAATCCTTTGGGCCTCAAAGTGGCTCATCTGCTCATTCGCAGGGATAAGGGCATGCAGCCCCAGGCCCAGACAGGTGGCTTTGTGCCCCGAAGACAGTCTTACGTAGGGAGGAAGGATTCCTAACACGTGACACCGACCTGGCTCCCACCACAGGGTGTGCAAAGGTGGTGGAGGGTGTTTCTCTCCACAAGCCCGTGGGGCCTCCCTGGCTCACAAAAGCCTGATGCAGTCCCTGTCTTGGGGGCTCAGGAAGAGCAACTTGGAAGGGAGTCCCCAGCCCATCTGGAGGAGGGAGTAGAGCACTTCTGGAAGAGGGCTGGGAGCATATCTGGAGGAGTGACTGAAGCACAACTGGAAGGAGACCTGGAACACAATGGGGAGGGGCTGGGAGCACATCTGAGGGGGGCTGGGAGCACATCTGGAGGGAGCACAGAGCACATCTCGAGGGGCCTGGAGCACATCTTTCCTGTGGGTCAGTGGGTGAGGTGATAGTCCATCCAGTGTGTCTGGGGAAGGCCCCATGGAGCCCGTCCCACTGGCCTGTATGTGTTGGTTGCCTGTGGACCACGGGGTGGAAGATCCCAGGCTGGACACCCACCTTGCCTCAATGCTGCTGTGGGCCCAGCCTTTGTCCCTCACTGGCTTGCCCTCCCCAATCCCTCCGGCCCCAAGCCCTCCCCCATCCCTCAGGCCCCAAGCCCTCCCCCATCCCTTCAGCCCCAAGCCCTCCCCCATCCCTCCAGCTCCAAGTCCTCCCCCATCCCTCCAGCCCAAGCCCTCCCTCCAGCCCCAAGCCCTCCTGCAATACATGGATTCCGATTTCTCAGAGAGCCTGGCACTGTCTTCTGCTGCCCTTCCTTAGGATCTGTGTCCAGGACATTAACTTGTAACCCTATCCTTGTAGGGAGAATGAAACAAATTCTGCATGTGTCGTTTCCTGTCAATGGTACGGTCCTTGGCCTGAGATGTCTTATTTCCTCATCTAAGGCATGCATGTATTTTCCCCCTGAGAAGGATTAGAATGTAATTCTTCATGTTCCAGAAAACCACATTATAATAAAAAACTCAGTTACCCTTTGTCAGAGCTGGATCCTGATCTCCTGACGGGCCGTGTGCTTGGTGAAGTGGCAGGGAACTTGGCCCCTGTGTGTGGCCTGGCCTCAGCTCACACACAGGGAGCCGCCCCATGAGCGGAGGCCAAGTTCCTGTCATGTGGGATGTCAAGTGAGCCCGACGCCCCAGGCGCTTGGGGAGCCCTGGTTTTCCTCCATTCTGGCGACCCAAGCCAGGCCCTGCCCGCCCCCTCTGGCCCCCTTGATGTAGGACCTGTCCACAGCAGGTCATCAGATTTCTCTCCCAAGTCCTCGAGCCTCTCAGTGGCTTGCACACACAGCATGGCCACTCTCTTGTCCTGTGGACCGCCTTTGGCCACCTTGTGCCTGGCGTGATGTGGCTGTCTCGGGAGGGGCTCTTCTCGTGGGGTCCTCTGCAGTCATGTAGCAGTGCCCATTCAGTGCTTGACAGATGGGAGCCAGGCGGGATCTCCCCAGGCACTGCTGATGGATGGAGGCCGGGACCCAGGGCTGCCCCCTGTGGACCGGGTGAGGGAACGGCAGCCCTGGGCTTCCTGGCCACAGTGACCATGATGATGTGGACTGTGGTACCAGGTCAGAGCTCGAACCTCGTCCCCTGCTTGGTGTTTGTGTCACTAGGGCAAAGAGCCTCACCTCTGTTTCTCTATATATAATAGAGCGAGATCACCCCCACCTTCCCCAGGGTGTTCTGTTCTGGGGTCCACAGCAAACCATCCACCTACCCCCAGCCTGAGTGAGCTATTGGGAACAGCTGCTGTATCCATGACCTCAAAAGACCCCTACTTGCCTCCTCTGCTAGGGGTAAACTGAGGCACACATCCAACTCCTTTGTGGTCACAGGCTAGAGGCCATGGACCTCCTGTGCTCCATTTATGTCCTAAATCTGCACCCCATGTGGTACCCTACACCACAGGTGAGGCCTGGGCCTCCTAGCCCTGCGCCCCTTGGAGCTCCCTGACCCTGCTCTGCTGGCTAGGCCTTTCCAATGGAACAACTTCCCAAGGAGAAATGCATCTGCAAGGCTTTTCCCCAGCAGTGTGTTCGCCAGGACACACACCGACCCTAAGGCACTGAGCGATTGCCATTCTGTGCACCGTAACCCAGAGGCTCTCCACAAATGGTCTGTGTCAACATGTGTGCACAAACACCTGGGCGGGTGGAAACGAAGGCACTGCTGACATGTCATCAATTTGTGTCCAGCTCAGCAGGCGGATGTGGCACCCACTGCTCGGCAGCCGCTGCTCCGCCCTCGCTCAGCCCATCAGGACGACTCAGGGCAGATGCCATCCAGTCCTCCGTAGACATGCTCAGCACAGGTAACAGCGGCTCTGGCCCATGAACCATGCTCCCTTTCCCAGAAGCCCTCCTCCAGGCTGCCTCTGAGCGAGCGTCCAGGTTAACTAACAGCCCCTGGGGCGGCAGAGCCCCAGCCCAGCTCTCTCTGCAGGTCCTAAGAGGCCCTGTTTGTCTGGGGGAATGGCACAGTGGCACTCAGGGAGAGGGGCGGCCTGGGACCCCCACCCTCCTAGACCTAGAGCCAGAGCAGCTCCCTGCCTTCATCCACTGGTGGCTTCTGGTCACAGCTAGCTGAGCAGTGAGAGCAACTTCCTACCCCCACCCTCCCTCCCCACACAGGCACAGCCCATTCATTACGGCCTGCTCTGGCCCCAGCTGGCCTCCACAGCTCAAGAGTGCTCTCCCTGGGTTGTGGGCTCTGTGTTACGCTCTGCCTCACAGACTGCTTTCTCTTTGGGGAGCTCTGGCCTGCATCTGAGGCCCAGCCCTCTCTCACACACTTCCCTGGAGCTCTGTGCCTACCTTGAGGAGCAGCAGGTTCCAGGCCAGCCCCTTGTGCCAATTCTAACAACACATTGCACACACATGCAATCAGATGCATGCACACACAGGAGCATGGCAGGTATCAGAGTGCACACATGCAATCAGATGCATGCACACAGGAGCGTGGCAGGCACCAGAGCATGCACACACACATGCACATGCACACCTGCACACACACACCCCCACATGCACATTCTCACACAGATATATAGAAATGTGCCCACATGGGGCACAATTCCAGGTCAGCCTTCTTGGCAGCTCCCCTGCCCCCTGTCCCTGCCTAGGAGCCCTGCGGAGAGCAGAGAGCGGGCTTGGAGCACAGGAGGGGAGCGCAGGAAGAATGAGGGAGAGCAGGGGCTGTTGGCAGGGCTCCCAAAGCCCCAACCCTGGAGAAGGGGCCCCAGGAGCACTGGGCCTGGGGTCAGGAGGGTCCTGGGGAGCACTTGGGGGGTCAGGAGGGCCATGGGGGCACTGGGGGGCTGGGAGGCATTCGGGGGCCCTGGGAGGGTCAGGAGGGGTCTCGTCACCTTCTACCCCACGTAGCACCGCACTGGGCCCTGGGCCTCCGTTTCCCTGCGAGTTCCTCCCCGCTGTACCTATGCAGCCTGTGCTTGACCCCTGGGCCCCATCCTGGGGCTGGGAGAAGCCCATGCTCTGGACCCAGGGATGTGAGGTGTGGGCACTATGGGCTGGACCCTCATCTACATTAACTTCAGAAGACACAGGGTTCTTAGAGCCTTTTGCCCAATGTACCATCTTCCTTCCTCCAGTATACTGGTGGACAAGAGGCGACGTCCTGCCCGCTCTGCTTCTGGAGAGGGCGCACCCCATTTGCTGCAGCAGGAAGCATGGGGAGGACAGAAGGTCCCTGCAGACCTGGCAGGCCGGGCCGCAGACCTCATCCAGGCCCCGCAGCCCCTCCCGCCCCTCCTGCCCATCCCCAGCCCCAGCCCCAGCTCTTCTGAGGTTCTGTTAGTGGGAAATTCCCAGCAGGGAGAGGGTGGCATGGCCTGTGCCATGCCTCTCAGGGCCTGCAGGACTGCAGAGGGGCCTTTTGAGTCCAGAGGCCCCAGTGAGGCCAGCCCTGCCCACGGGCCTCCCTGCCAGCACTGGGAGTCGAGTGGCGCAGTCCCTTGGCATTTGCATCCTGATAATGCCCAGGTGGGTTTACCAGGCAGGGACAGGACCAGCATCCCTGCAACCTGCTGACTGCACTATGCTGTCCACACCACATCCTCCAGGCTAGAAACTGCCTAGCTCCCGCACCCCACAGTCTGAGGAGCTTCGAGAAGCCAGGTAGACATGCTGTGGAGTCCTGAGCTCCTACATCAGGGCCTCACTACTGAAGCCCCCTGCCTTGGGGGACATGGGACGGACAGGAGCCCCCTGGGCAGGGCAAGCCAGCATCCCTGCACTGAGAGGGGGGGTGCAGGCCCTCCTTCCGCTCCCAGTTCCAGCTGCTGCTGGGTGTTTGCATGTCCCCATGGCAGGACATCAGCCCACATATGACAGGGGACACTTGTCCTCCTCAGATGATGGCAGGGCTGGGCTGTTTCTAGTTCCTGGCAGCCAATTGCATGGCCAGGTGGTTTGGCTGCTAAATTCATCCTCCTGTTGGACACAATCTTATGTCCCATAATTTCCACTCCACTCTCCTCTCCAGCCTCTGTAGCTTCACGGATTTGCCCAATCCCTATTCTCCAGAGAAGCCTTAAAGAGAAAGAACTAGAAGGGGAAAGAGGGAGGGGGAAGGAAAGGAAGAAGAAGGGAAAAGTGAAAGAGAAAGAGAAAAGAAAAGGAAAGAAGAAGGGGAATGGAAAGGGAAAGAGTAAGGGGAAGGAGAAAGGAGAGGAGGAGGGGGACAGGAGGGGAGGGAAAGGTGTCCAGGCTCCCTGAAGTCAATATGCATCCTAGGGGCCTTTGGCCACCCTTCCTAATACATGTGAAGATCCAGGGTCATGATCTCTTTGCTAGTCTAGACCAGTGTTGCTCCCTCTCGGGAGACCCCCTCCACCCCCAGGACCATGGCATTCTGTGAGTGTCTGGTGTCCCCACCCCCAGTTACAATGGGCTTTGCCACCCTCCAGCTGTGGCTCCCTCCTCCCTCCTGTGTCAGGCAGAGGACTGGCTTGTCATGGCTTCCAGGCTATGCCAGCAAAGATGGAAAACCCAAAGCCCAGCCCTCCAGGGCCCCAGCTACCTACAGGTGAGCACTAGGTCTCGGCTGGGACTCCCCAGTGCTCAGGGTGTGGGGGATGGAGACAGATGTCCTGAGACGCAGCAATGGCCCAGGGAGCAGGGGTGGGGCCTTTCCTTCGTGCACTGGGTTCCCGTGGAGCCCCTTAGAGTGGTGCAGTGGGGCCAGCAGCTCTCTCCATAGCCAGGGGGAGAGGGCTGGGTGGGGGGAGGGGGTGTGCCCCACAGTCTTTCAACAATAAATGCTTACTCTTCACTCTTAGGTCTCCGGGTGTCTTCTGGTTGTTTTATCAAACTCCTGTGAACCGCAGGGCTTAGCCACAGCGGCAGTTTGTTCCTCTCATTGCTAGAGGCTGGAATCCTGAGCCCAGGATCCAGGTGCAGCAGACTCAGAGGACTGGGAGGGAACGCAGCCACCCTGGCAGCCGCTGGAGGGCACCCCACACTGCTGTGCCACTCACCAATGGTGTGGTGTGTGCCCATCACCTCCGCCTGCACCAACAGGGCAAGCAAGGCCAGATGGGTGCCCCCCCCGCCCTGTCACTTCCACCTGCACTGATGGGAGCAAGGCAGGCTCGGTGTCTCCCCAAAGGAAGCTAGGCCATCTTTCGGGCCACACACTGCCCAGGTACCCATGAGTCTCAGGCCTTCCCTGATGGCCCTGATGGGCCCATGGGTCACCCCAGTGAGATGTCACCACATCAAGTTGAGTCCAACATACAGTGATGTGCCTGAGGTGTGTGACAGTGACACCACTGACACCTCTGCCCAGTTGTCCTCTGCCAGGGAGCACGGGAGGCCCCATGCAGCAGCTTCCACAGGGGCTCAGGCCTCAGAGCCCTGATGAGGCTGCTCATCGGCCACTCCCCTGAGGACAGGACCTAGGCCAGGGCCACTGCTCTCAGTGCCAGTGCTCTGCCGAGGCCATGGCCTCTCGGCACAGTGGCATAGCGTATGGTGGCTCACCCCGGATTCACCAGGAGGCACACACCCTCAATCACATTCACCCAGCCAGGGCTGGCAGACTACAGGCCTAGCTGTCGCTGTATCCCCAGGAGACTGATCCCAGGGGAAATTTGGACTGAGTTTGTGTTCAGTGCCAGGCTAATGAGCTACCCGGCCATGCTGAGGAAGTCTAAATGCATCTGAGGCCTCTTCCTGGACTGAGTGCCAGGTAATGGCAGACCGCTTCCCGGCATCCATCATCTGTCCTGAGAGTGGCTGCTTACTCGGAGGCTGCATTAATTCATCCACTAATTGCTTCTCCCGATGGCTCAGTTCGGCAGGCCTGAGCCGCGCGGAGCCTTGCAATTAACATTTTGTTCTCTGAAACTCTGCCAAGCACAGAGCTCTGGAAATGCCAGGCGCCGGTGCTTTTGGCGGCCGTTGGCCTTGGTGTTGGGAAAGCTCAGGCTTTAGGTCAACCAACAGCTGTCAGGCCAGGCCTGCACTGCCTTTACAAGTCTCTGCGATCCCAGAGCCGGAGCCGGAGCCTCCCTCCCGAGGCCCGTAGGAGCACAGCTCGCTCTCTGTGCTGGGTGCGGCTGTGACCTGGGGTGCTGTGGGGCTGGCCCCTGGGTGCCCTCCAGCAGGGTGATGCCTTCCAGTCAGGAATTCCTGCAGGGCACATGCTGCAGTCCTCCCAGAAGACCAAGGTCCTTCCCTAGTCCCCCTTACCCCGGCAACTCCTTCCCCCAACCCGCTGGCCTTCCCTGCCACTCTCAGGTCCCCTCCCCCCCAGGCAGGGAGGCACTGACATTTCCTGTGCTCTGGGACTTGCCCTGGGGGCTGCAGCATCTTCAGGGAAACATGGGTGAGCACCTCCCTGAGCACAGGGGCCCAGCATGGAGGCATGCCATGGAGGAAGAGGAGGGGCTGAGCTCTGGGCTCTGAGTTCCCCTGTGCCAGGTGGAAGGTCTGAGAGCCTGAGGGACAGAGGAAGCCTCCAGTGTCCTGCTGTGATCACTCTCCAAACCCGAGTGAGGGAGGGAAACTGAGGCCAGAGATGGATGCTGAGGCCCACCCCACCTAGTTCTGAATCACTTTGGACTCCATAGGTGTTCCTCCTGTCCTAGTGTATAATGCTTCCTGAGACAGGCAGGCTCTGGCCCAGAGCTCTCAGCGGCCCTGGTAAGAGGTCCTGTCACCACCCGAGCGCACGTTGTAGCGGGAATTGAGCTGCTGTGGCTGACGGCACGGCCGTGTGCACAGAGGAGAGGGGACCCTGGTGACGGTCGTGATAACCAGACTCAGGAGCCCATGTGGTCCATGCCCATCCAATGACAGAGGGCTTTTCTGTACTGTGCCTCAGTTTACCTTCAGACAGGCATCACAGGATGTAAGGAGAATGGTCTGGGATCCTGCTCCCTCTGCATAGAAGCTGCAACCGAGCTTTGGCTGCCCGGAGCTCTGGGCGGAGTGTCAGGGAAAGGCAAACTCTCAGGCATGCCTGCAGTCTCAGGCTGGCCCTTGAGTTCACCTCCTTATAGCAGTCGGGACCTGGCTGGCAAGCAGCGCACCGCTGGTATGGCAGAAGCAGGAAGGGACCGAGGGGCCAAACCTTTCCTCCTGTTGCCCAAGACAGAGACACCTTCCCCCTCCACCCCAGTTTTGTTAGGAGCTCTGAGCCATCTTCTTGACCAGGCTGGCTCTCAGCCTGTCCAGCCAAGTGTTTGTCCAGGCCTCTGAGGCCAGTTTGAAGGCTTCGCCCCTGGCCTCTGAGCAAAGTCTGCATCCTCATCATAGATACTGAAGTCCTTAGGGGCAGTTCTGCATGGCGAGAGCCTTCCTTGACACCACTGGAGTCCAGCTGCTTCTCTGGGTGGCCCCCTCTCCACCCACCCCTCGCTGAGCGGCCCCCTCTCCACCCACCCCACCCTCACTGGCTACAAGTCAAGTGTCTGTGCATTCAGAGTTGAGTTCTGTACACTGGGGAGTCTTGACTGCCTTGTGCAAAGATCGTGGCTCCCTGGGCAGTGCTCCTGGTCCCTCTGTGGGGTGGCCTTGTCCCACCTTTGCCGCAGTGTGCACTTCCTTGTGGTCTGCTCCCTATCCCCTGGGCGGTGCTCCTGGTCCCTCTAGGAGGAGTTGTGGCCTGCGTGGCAGCCATTCTAAATTAAGGTCTTCCTCTCTCTGCCTCACCATCAAAGCCAACCACTCTCATTGCTGTGTTCTTCGGTGGACCAGACATCCTGGCTAGAAGTCACCATGACTGCCCAGTCCCCTGCTCCCCGGGGAGATGCTCAAGGCTCTGGTCATGGAAGAAAGCCACAGCTCAGCCCTGTTAAATCAGGCCCCACACAGTTCCTGGTCCTGGGCTCCCTGCCCCACAGAACCGGTGCCAGACCCCGGCCCTGGGCCTGGTGCCGGTGTCCTGACACGGGAGCAGGAGAGCCCTGCTTTTGTCTTGTGTGCCGTTCTGCACAGTCCTGTGTGTCCACGCAGCCAGTCTCCCAAACTCAGGAGCTAGTTGGCAATGGGCAGTGCGGCTCTCCAAGGCTGAGGCCCCCGTGGTCATCATCTTCCTCTTCCTCCTAGGTCCTCACCAAACTCATCATGACCACAGTCACACCCCTCCCATCCCTCCTCCCCCCACCCTGCCTCCCTGCATCTGACAGTGTGACCGGCAGCGTAAGCAGGGAGCCGCCTGTTCAGGGCGGATGTCCAGCCCCAGGTTGGCATTTTGATGGGCACCCGGTGAGCTGTTGATAGTAGTGTCAACAGACGCAGAGGGCGGCTTGTCGGAGGAGCCCTGGCAGGGGAGGCTGTCATCCTGGGTGACAGGCCAGCGGCAGCCAGGCGCCTCCCCCACAGACCCAGCTGGCTTCTGGTGGATGGAGCTTGCTTGCCACTCACATGAGCCACGAGATGGGGCAGAGAGCGCCGTCCCGCCGGCTCCTGGGAGGGAAGGCGCAGCTGGGAGGACGGCATGACGTTTCTTCTTGCTTGTAAGGAAGGAAGCACCTTCTGCCCGTTATGCTCTAAGGAAGCTCACACCCGGGGCAGGGGCCCAGGGCACGTCAGGCCGGAGCGCAGGGACTGGCATTGCTTCGCGCTAGCTCCCCACAGGCCAGGGGCCTGGGTTCCAGGGCCGGGCAGAAGCTGGCCTGTCTCTGGAGTCCACCCAGGGAGAATGCCTCCTCACCCGCCGCCAGGCTGCAGGGCCTCTGAGCGCAGGACTGGTTGGGGGGTTCAAAGGGTCGCCAGCACACCTGCAAGACAATGAGTGCAGAAAGCCACCTGTGTGTCAGGAGGCCTGCGGAGAAAGACACACATACACAGGCATGCACGCACAAGTATGCACGCGCGCACACACACACACACGCATCACTCCTCAACCTCCTGTGGCTTGACATGCAGATAAGAGACGCATGGGGGATGAAAGAGGAGACAGAGTCTCAAGAACTGGGATACTCGGCAGGGCCGGGCCCCGCCCCAGCTGCAAAGCCTGGAGGAGAAGGACGCCCCCTGAGTGGCACTGCAGACGTCCCTGGGGGTCTTTCCCCTCTGCAACCTCTGAGCACCCACCATCTCCCCACAGAGCTCCCTGGGGAGCGCCATGGTCGGAGATGCTCCCTGGAGGACTCTGTGGTAGTGTGTGCTTTGAGGGGAGACGCGGTTGCCATAGCAACGAGGGGTGGCCAGCCAGGGAGGACGGCTGGACGTCAGGCTGAGCTTCCGTCCGGGGGCCACCCTGCATTTGTGGGCAGCGGTGTTTTGTGCACACACCTTCAGGACCCCAAATCCTTGTAGACTGTCCCAGTGTGCTGTGCCCAGTCCAGCACTGACTGACTCCAGATCTGACTCCTGACTGCCCACCAGAAGGTGGGGTGCGTGTATGTGTGTGGAGTGTGTGCGCATGTGTGAGTGTGTGTGCATGTGTATGTGGATTCACAAGCTTGTGCTGGCTCTTACGAGCCCTTTCCTTTGTAGTTGTAATATGGCCCCGGCTTAGAACTTTCTAGAAAACGTGCTGCTTGGAGTTTGGTTGGGCTTGTTTCTTCCTGTGGGTGCCACTGGGAGGGATTTGCAGCCTACAAACGTCGAGGTTTCCCAGAGGCCCATGACACCTCTCTCTCTCTTCCTTTTTCTGTTCTGGCTCGTTCTTATTCATGTTACAGTTTTCATGACAGAGAACATGCCGGCCAGCATTCCCTTGCTGTCACAAGGTGTCTGAGAATCAGCGGAGAATGAGGGAAGGTTCGGGCAGGCTCACGCTGGTGGAGATTCCAGCCCACCACCGTCAGACCGTAGCTTTTCAGTGGACTCAGGCTGCTCACCTCAAGCCTCAGGGAGCAAGAGAGAGGCAGAGGGGGCTCCCTTCGAGGCCACACCCCAGGGAAAACCCCTCACCTCCACCCCAGACCCAGGTCTTCAAGGTCCCACACGGTGCTGCCCCCTGGGGGACAGGGCATACCCAGTCTGCACCAGAGAGACAGTGCCTAGGGGTTTTCTTATGTCCATTCTCAAGGATATTATTTTAATGCGACTTAAAGTATGAGTAGTAATTTGAATTTTCATTTACTAATTTCTATTCCTCGTATAGAGGGATACAATGAGATAGGCTTACAAATGCGTTCTTTGGAGTTATTTTTTTTTCCTTCTACAAGTTGTGTCTGCGTTGACTGATGTTTTCCACACAAAGACTTATTTGCCACCATGTTTGCTGAGGGGTTTCTAATCTGTGTTCCTTAGGCTCTCTGTTTTTCTAGATTCGTTTTTTTTCAGACATCTTTAGCAAGTTTTTTTTTTATTGTAAAGATACTATACAGAGGGTTACAGTTACATGAGTGAGGTAATGAGTACACTTCCTCTTGAACATTGTTAGCCCCTCCATTGTTTTCCCCCTACCATCCCCTCCCTCCCTACCTTCCCCGAAGTTCTTTTTTTTTTATTGTGATTAAGTGATTAGATAATTTCTAAGTCACAAGTTCATTCTAACTTTCCTGGAGCAAATTGTCTATCACAGTCTGTAATATATAACAGTGTTCACATGTTATACACCATACATGTGATCAGCAGCATGGGGATATTTAGAGATGAGTGGGAGTTCTTTGTTTCTTAAGTCCTGTTAGTTTTGTCGTATCACCTAACATTTTGGATTTAGCATCCACTTATCAGGGAGACCATGTACCGTTTGTCTCTTCGCTCTTGGCTTACCTCGCTCAACATGATTCCTTCTAGCTCCATCCATTTCCCTGCAAATGCCATTATTTTGTCATTTCTAATGGCTGCATAATATTCCATTGTGTATAGATACCACAATTTTTGGATCCATTCATCTGTCATGGGGCATCTGGGTTGTTTCCATATCCTAGCTATTGTGAACAGTGCTGCAATAAACATGGAGGTGCACGTGTCCTTGTATATTGGTTCCTGTTGTTCAGGGTAGATGCCTAGAAGTGGTATGACTGGGTCGTAAGGGAGGTCAATCTTTAGCTTTTTAAGGACCCTCCAGACTGCTTTCCAAAGTGGTTGTATAAGTGTACATTCCCACCAGCAGTGTAATAGGGTTCCTCTTTCTCCACATCCCCTCCAGCATTTGTTGTTGGCTGATTTGTGGATGTGGGACATTCTGACTGGGGTAAGGTGGTATCTCAGGGTTGTCTTTATTTGCATTTCCTTCACCACCAGGGATGATGAACATAGCAAGTTTTTAATGAAGTTTAATTCTTGAGAGCTTCCTAACAATGTGTGGTAGAATCCCTTAATAAAGGAACTTTCCAAAAATATGTGTTAGAATTTTGCTCCCAGATTTCCTCATTTTGTACACTGGTGGTGAACATTGTAACTTTCACGTATTTTCCACGGGAGGAATTGTGAAGCCACAGCAGGTCATTCTCAGCTTATGATTCTGTTCATGCATTCTTGATGAGCGGTGTGTGTTTGCGATCTTTTTATTCAGCAGTCAATCTACTAATCTGTCAACAGCACCAAACCTTTCCAAACAACCATCTTCCACGACCTTGGTCATTATCTCTGTTGTCTGATTTCTACTTTATCATATTCTGCTGACCTCATTATCTCTTACCTTATTATTATATCTTACTGCCCTAATTATTACAGTGTTTATGGGATTTGCTTTACCTCTAGCTCCTTATCACACCATTATATGCAATTGAGTTTATGAATTCCTTAAGTCTCAATGTGAGATCTGTCCACTTGCTTTGGCGTGTTTTATTGGCAGCACCCCAGTCTGAATTTTGATATATTTTTTATTCATGATCATTCAGCTTAACTTTATTACCACCCTTCCTTGTGATTTCCCTCTCTGACACATGAATTATTGAGAAGCTGGTTGTTAATGCTCTAATCTGTAGATGTTTTACATAGTAATTTTGTTGTTGGTTTCTCCTTTCATTCCTTGCAACCAGTAAACATGAATTGTGCAATATTAGCAAGCCCACATGAGTGTCAGTCCTTCACACTCAGGCCCGGCTTGCGGGAGGGTGTGATGATGGGCGGAGGGCTCCTGTCTTCGCTCTGGGCTTCCTCTAGCTTCCTGTTCATTTAGAAGGCTGTGTTGTACCAGCCTGGGCTCTGTACCCCACTACCTGATCATTGCAGCTTTTATGTGCAGGATCTATTCACCACAAAGAGATATTAAAACTCATTGCGCTTGTGAATTTATTTTCTCTTTCAATTTTGTGGATGTTTCGCCTGAAGCATTTGAGTCAGGCTTTCTGTTTGTCTGTCTGTCTGTTCTTTCACTCTGGTACATGCGCATAAAAGATGATTATATATTTTTGAAGGAATTAGTCTTTTTCTTCTTTTACATGTCCTCTCCTCATAACTGAGACCTGCCTCTTACCTTGAATTTCTCTGTGGATCAGCACAGCTAGGGGTGATTCTGATGTCTACCTTGTTTTTACTTGGCTGCTGCCTTGGGTAGGCTCTGTCTCCTGTGAGTACCATGCTGCTGGGTCTTGCTTTCTGCTCTTTCTCTTACTTTGAAGTAGAGTGTTTGGTCCATTTGTGTTTAACATGGTCTTGATGCACACTGTGTTAAGTTGACTGCCTTTCAGAGTTCTATTTATCCCATCTACTCTTTGCCTATTTTTCCTCCCTGATTTGGATTAATTTCCTCCCTGATTTGGATTAATTAATTAATTATTTTTTATTCTATTGACCTCTTTTTGTTTTACCTCAATGACATAGTCTTTATATACAGTAAAAAATGCACTGATTTAAAGTGAACAGTGCTATGACTTTGGTTACTCTAACTATGGGCAACAACTCTCTCTCTCTCTCTCTTTCTCTTTCTCTCTCTTGCTATCTCTCCCCACCCTCTCTCTTTCTGTGTTTCTCTTTCCTTTTTTTTGGCAATACCAGGACTTGAACTCAAGGCCTTGTTCTTGCTTAGCAAGTGCTCTGCCGCTTGAGTTACACCTCATGTCCTATTTTCTTTAGTTAGTTTGCAGGTGAAGCCTCATGTTTTCCCTGGGTTCAGTGTTGGACCCAAACCCTCCCAATCTTCCCCTCCTGAGCACCTGGGATTACAGGTATACAAAATCACACCCAGCCAGGATACTCAAATTTCCTGTCAACCTGGAAAGTCACTCACTCTCTCTCTCTCTCTCTCTCTCTCTCTCTCTCTCACATACACACACACACACCTTCATTCAACCCATACTCCCCCCCCCGCCACCCCGGCAATGCCAACCTTGAGCTGCACCTCCGCCAGGCAGCTTTGACATAGCTGGGATTTAGTACACATTACAGGGTACCAGGCAGTGTTGGTGCGTGACGGCTGGCTCCTTCATTTAGTCTGAGGATGGGATTCAGCCACATCATGTGGTTGCGGTGAACAGGGCAGTTTTACGGTGTTTTGGTGCTGACTGGCACTTCTTGTGCAGCTGTACCACAGCGCGTGCTCACATAGCTGACAGCCGTTTGGGTGGGCAGTCATCTTCAGCAATCACGAGCGAAGCGGCAGGAAAACTCACGCACAAGTTTGTGTGTGGATGCATTTTCACCTTTCCCGGATGAAGGCCTAGGATGTGGATAAGGAGGTCATCTGGCCTGTGCTTTCGAAACCGCTGTGGGGCATCTTAGGAGGCGTCCGTGGCTGTCGGTGCCCTGCGGCAGGGCACCAAGGCTCCGCTCCGCCTGCCGCCCTCGGAGCGCCGGGTGTTTTCAGTCCTTTAACACCGAACCTTTCTCCTGGATGGGAAGTGATACCTCATTATGGCTCTAATTTGCATTCCTAATGACAATGAATGTCTTTTCTCGTGCCTATCAACCGTATGTTCGTCTTCCTCAGCGAAGCATCTGGTCAAATTTTGCCAATTTCTTAAACATTTCCTTTGTCATCTTCTTATTGAATATGAGAGTTCTGCACGTATCCTGGATACAAGACTTTCATATATGCTTTTCTTCAATTATTTTCTTCCCTTCTGTGTTTGCTTTTCATTTTCCTGTGTGGTTTGGGGAGCAGATGTTTTGATTAGGTCTCATTTATGAGTTTTTAACAGTTCTGCAGTTCAAGTTTGTAATCTCTTACTAAGGAATTCTTGCTTAGCACAAGCCCGTGAGGGGTCCGACTGTGTTGTGCTGGTTTGCTGCAGGTTAGGTTTGCAATGTGTGTGTCTGGCTGTGTCTTCCCCTTCGAGCTCATTGTGGCCGGGGTGTGGTGTGGGGTCATGGATCTTTGTTTCCATCTGTGGATATGTATTCTTCACCACCAAATGTGCTGTTTTCTTGCATCACATTTTGTCGGCACCATTGTCAGAGCTCCACTGACCACGTTTCTGTCCCGTTTTGCTGGCTAGGAGCTTGTCTCAGCATCACGCCTCCCCAAGGCTTTGAAGTCTTGAGAGTCGTTGGTGTACATCTCGTGGAACTTGCTCTTCTTTTTCAAAGTTGTCTTGGCTCATGCTGTTCCTTGTGTCTGGCACAAACTTTAGAACCTGCAACCATTTACAGACAAACCCCACAGGTCTGGCTGTGGGGAGGGCATCAAGACCAAGGTGGGCTTCCGGAGAACAGATCACGTAGCGATCTGATGCGCTTAGCACGTCACTCCCCAGTTCCACGTCCTGAATCCGTCCCCCCCCCAGTAGGGACTAGGAGCTGAGGTGGCTGGCAAGGCCACCGGTGGTACAGATCCGGCAGCCCGTGAGATAGGGAGAGGGGACCACTGGTGAACAGAAGCTGTGAAGCGCCGTCCTCGGCCTGCTGAGACAATGGGACTGCTCCCAAGCTGCTCTCCGCTGGAGCTGGGTTTGCAGTCTCTGTGGCCAGTGCTTGACCTGCGTCATCTACTGGAGGGGCTCCACACCAGCCTCCTCCAGCAAGGAATCCAAGACGGCCACCCTTCCTGGGCACTACACATCATTACAATGGCTCTATCTGGTATGCTTGGTTAAAAAGCTACGGAAATGATGTGACGTTATGAGATGGGTATGTAATCGGTCTGCCAGACAAATCCAAGCTCTTGATTCCAGTGGGGTTTCCTCCAGCCTCGTCCCTGCTCATGGATGTCTGCCCCCCCCTCCCCATGGTCTGTGGGGAGGTTCACGGGCACGGGGCCTGTGGTTTGGTACAGCAGAAATCAGCACCTATGAAGATGCAAATTCAGGAGCAGCATCCAACACACCACTGTGCTTGCTCCCGGGCAAGTGGCCTCCTTTCTAAAGACGGCTAAATGATAACAGAGATTTTCAGGTGCTGCAGGGCAGATGCAAAGGTAATTTGCGTGAGACCGGTGGGTCCTCACTGGCTCACTTGCCAATGCTAATATCACCCATCTCCACACACCTCATAAAGAAGAGCACTTCTGGGGAGGACAGGCGAGGGGGAGCAGGAGGTGGAGGAGGAAGAGATTCAGAGTGAGTCCTGGAAAGCCGAGGAGCCTGCCTGGGTGGCAGATATGCACAGGTCTTTCTGTGGGCAGACTTGAAAGGCGGAAGGTAGAGCTTCTCCCAGGCCTGTCTGCAAGCGGAGCCACTCTAGAGAAGGGTGAGAGAGGCTCCCGCTCATTGGCAGGTTGGGGATGGAGCAGAGCCGGGCGTCCCCAGGAGGAGGCCCCCGGCCCTGGGCCTTGCAGTCCCTACCCAGCACCGGGCGCTGCGACCGCAGCTGGCCCGTGGCTGTGTGGTTTGCATGTGTGACAGCACAGGGCCAGTGGAAGGGGCAGGATCAGTGCCACCTGCTGCGTCACAGGGCAGCAAACAGCTGGCCGAAACAGATCTCTCCATGGAACTGGCTGGATTTATGGCTGGTCTGACACCGAACAGACGGAGCTTAGACCGAGGCGTGGACCTGGAGAGTGTGTCGTGTCCAACATTTCCCCAGGCTCATCCGGGGGACCTGGCCACCCACCTGGCCACACAGAGCAATGTGGGCATCTCCTGCGGGACAGTGCCTCCAGAGCACAGGGGCCAGGAGCCAGCTGGCAACAGGTGTCAGCATCTCTTGGTGTGTAGCCTGGAGCCCCTCAACGTCTGACTGTGGTTAGACTTGCGTTTCACTTCATAACAGATTCACGAGCAACTTGCTATCTCTGTGCCCTTGGTCACGCAGGAACAAAAGAATAAAAGCCATTTACCATCAGGCACAGCAGCCCCTGTGGCTCACAAACCACACGCACGCCCTCCTTCCCAGCACACCCGTCCCAGGTCAGGCTTCACAAAGCCCTGTTGATGAGTCCTGTGAATGGGGGCTGGTGCGCTGGCTTGGCTCCCACGCCATAAATATTCATGCCGAGAAGACGGACAAAGAAACTAAGGTTCAAATAGAGGACATGCTTGTACACAGCCCCCAGGACACCCAGGACTCCACAGAAATGCCTGTGGGGAAGCCATGCGGGAAGCCAGAGCCTCTGCTGAGGGAGGGAGAGCTCGTGTGCACGGAGCACCTCCGTGTGCCAGTCATCAGCTCGTGTGCACGGAGCACCTCCGTGTGCCAGTCATCAGCTCGAGTGCACAGCACCTCCATGTGCAGTAGTGAGCACGTGTGCACAGAGCACCTCCGTGTGCAGTCGTGAGCATGTGTGCACAGAGCACCTCCATGTGCAGTCGTGAGCATGTGTGCACAGCACCTCTGTGTGCAGTCGTAAGCACGCGTGCACGGAGCACCTCCGTGTGCAGTTGTGAGCAGGCGTGCACAGCACCTCCATGTGCAGTCGTGAGCACGTGTGCACAGAGCACCTCCGTGTGCAGTCATGAACACGTGTGCACAGCACCTCCGTGTGCAGTCGTGAGCACGTGTGCACAGAGCACCTCCATGTGCAGTCGTGAGAATGTGTGCAAAGAGCACCTCCGTGTGCAGTCGTGAGCAAGTGTGCACAGCACCTCCGTGTGCAGTCATGAGCACGCGTGCACAGAGCACCTCCATGTGCAGTCGTGAGCACGTGTGCACAGAGCACCTCCGTGTGCAGTCGTGAGCACGTGTGCACAGAGCACCTCCGTGTGCAGTCGTGAGCACGCGTGCACAGCACCTCCGTGTGCAGTCGTGAGCACGTGTGCATAGCACCTCCGTGTGCAGTCGTGAGCACACGTGCACAGACCACCTCCATGTGCAGTCTTGAGCACGTGTACACAGAACACCTCCGTCTGCAGTCGTGAGCACGTGTGCACAGCACCTCCGTGTGCAGTCGTGAGCACGTGTGTACAGAGCACCTCCGTGTGCAGCCGTGAGTACGTGTGCACAGAGCACCTCCATGTGCAGTCGTGAGCACGTGTGCAAAGAGCACCTCCGTGTGCAGTCGTGAGCACGTGTGCACAGAGCACCTCCATGTGCAGTCGTGAGCACGTGTGCACAGAGCACCTCCATGTGCAGTCGTGAGCACGTGTGCACAGAGCACCTCCGTGTGCAGTCGTGAGCATGTGTGCACAGCACCTCCGTGGGCAGTCGTTAGCACGTGTGCACGGAGCACCTCCGTGTGCAGTCGTGAGCACGTTTGCACCTCCATGTGCAGTCGTGAGCACGTGTGCATAGAGCATCTCCATGTGCCGTTGTGAGCACGTGTGCATAGAGCACCTCTGTGTGCAGTCGTGAGCACGTGTGTACAGAGCACCTCCGTGTTCAGTCTTGAGCACGTGTGCACAGAGCACCTCCGTGTGCAGTCGTGAGCACGCGTGCACAGAGCACCTCCGTGTGCAGTCGTGAGCACGCATGCACAGAGCACCTCCATGTGCAGTCTTGAGCACGTGTGTACAGAGCACCTCCATGTGCAGTCGTGAGCACGTGTGCACAGAGCACCTCCGTGTGCAGTCGTGAGCATGTGTGCACAGCACCTCCGTGGGCAGTCGTTAGCACGTGTGCACGGAGCACCTCCGTGTGCAGTCGTGAGCACGTTTGCAAAGAGCACCTCCGTGTGCAGTCGTGAGCACGCGTGCACAGAGCACCTCCGTGTGCAGTCGTGAGCACGTGTGCACAGAGCACCTCCGTGTGCAGTCGTGAGCACGTGTGTACAGAGCACCTCCGTGTGCATCGTGAGCACGTGTGTACAGAGCACCTCCATGTGCAGTCGTGAGCACGTGTGCATAGAGCATCTCCATGTGCCGTTGTGAGCACGTGTGCATAGAGCACCTCTATGTGCAGTCGTGAGCACGTGTGTACAGAGCACCTCCGTGTGCAGTCTTGAGCACGTGTGCACAGAGCACCTCCGTGTGCAGTCTTGAGCACGTGTGCACAGAGCACCTCCGTGTGCAGTCGTGAGCACGCGTGCACAGAGCACCTCCGTGTGCAGTCGTGAGCACGCATGCACAGAGCACCTCCATGTGCAGTCTTGAGCACGTGTGTACAGAGCACCTCCGTGTGCAGTCGTGAGCTCGTGTGCACAGAGCACCTCCGTGTGCAGTCGTGAAAGTGTGTGCACAGAGCACCACCATGTGCAGTTGTGTGCACGTGGGCACAGAGCACCTCCGTGTGCAGTCGAGAGCACGTGTGCACAGAGCACATCCGTGTGCAGTCATGAGCACGTATGCACAGCACCTCCATGTGCAGTCGTGAGCACGTGTGCACAGATCACCTCCATGTGCATTCGTGAGCACGCGTGCACAGAGCACCTCCGTGTGCAGTCGTGAGCACGTGTGCACAGAACCCTCCGTGTGCAGTTGTGAGGATGCGTGCACAGCACCTCCGTGTGCAGTCGTGAGCACGTTTGCACAGAGCACCTCCGTGTGCAGTCGTGAGCACGTGTGCACAGAGCACCTCCGTGTGCAGTCGTTGCACAGCACCTCCATGTGCAGTCGTGAGCACGTGTGCATAGAGCACCTCCATGTGCAGTCGTGAGCACGTGTGCATAGAGCACCTCCATGTGCAGTCGTGAGCACGCGTGCACAGAGCACCTCCATGTGCAGTCGTGAGCACGTGTGCAAAGAGCACCTCCGTGTGCAGTCGTGAGCACGTGTGTACAGAGCACCTCCATGTGCAGTCGTGAGCACGTGTGCACAGAGCACCTCCGTGTGTAGTCGTGAGCACGTGTGCACAGCACCTCCGTGTGCAGTCATGAGCACGTGTGCACAGCACCTCTGTGTGCAGTCATGAGCACGTGTGCACAGAGCACCTCCATGTGCAGTCGTGAGCACATGTGTACAGACCACCTCCGTGTGCAGTCGTGAGCACGTGTGCACAGCACCTCCGTGTGCAGTCGTGAGCACGCGTGCACAGAGCACCTCCGTGAACCCGTCAGAGCAGCCGGGCGTCAGATGGGGGCTCTGCTATCAGGGCTGGGCTGACCAGCTGTGGGAGGCGAGGACTCTGGCTGGGTGCTCTGCTGATGGCTGTGGAGATGATCACAGTGACGTCCGAGGGTGCCCGCGTCCTCATTGTGCATGACCTGGCTCAGGGCAACCAGAGAACCCAAGATTATCTCCCCCTAGGGAACCACGGGTTAAAATCCATAGGGTGATAGAATGGAGGGGGGTGGACTTTCACCTCCCCTGTGGCTGGGCGGGAAGCCATCGCCCCCACCCTTACAACAAGGAAAGGACAAGCAAGGTGTTCCTACAAGTGGGCACAAGGCCACCTGAAAGCCACAGAGAATCTCAGTGGCTGTCCAGGCCCAAAGCCACTGAGCCACCCACAGGCGGCACAGTAAAGCGGTTCTGGTTGCTGGAAGTTGAGTGTGTTCTCCTCACCGAGCAGAGGACCAGGGACATGTGCTCACGTGGGCCTTGTCTCCAGGAATCCCACCAGATTCTCAGGGTAAAGGGCACAGGAGAGTCTTGTAAGGCTCTGGGCAGGAGACAGAGCTCACGAACCCTCCCTCCACCTCGGTGTTCTGCTTGGGCTGACTACAGGTTGGGTGGAGCATATGCTGGAGGTAAGTTCATGTGTCAACTTGCCTGGGTGACAGGATGCCACAGAGCTGGTAGAATAGCATCTCTGGGCGGGGTTGGAAGGGGTTCATGCACTAGAACCAGCAGACAGAGCATAGTCCGTCTCTCTCCCTGGTGGGCCCGCATTGTGTGATCCACCGGGCATCTGAGTAGAAGATGGAGGAGGGTTGAATGAGTGCAGCTCCGGTGCTTGGCCCTCCTCCCCGGCTCTCGGCCCATGACACCCCTACTTCCAGTCTTCAGGCTCAGGCTACAATGTGCACCAGTAGCTATCTGGTGTTCAGGCCTGGGCTTGGACCGGAACTTCACCGGCTCTCCTGGGCCTCCGGATCACAGAGCAGTCACGCTGTGGTGAGCCCTGCCTCTGGCAGGGGCTGACCTTAGGTCAGTTCAAACTGCACTCTGAAGTCCCCAAACCTGAGTATTTTCTCTCCCTGGTGCAGTTTCCAGGTGAGAGGAGCTGGAGAATTCATCCAGGTAAGTTTGGGGTCATGCAGCTGGGCCCTTCATTCAAGGAGTTTCTGAGTCTATTAAATAATTCAGCTCTGAGTATTTGCTGAGGCTCCCTACTCTCCATCCTTACTCTTCAGATGAGACTTTTCACCCCTTGACCCAGAGCTTTTCTGCTTTAGTAGATCAAGTACAAATCCAATAAACTTCTAATGTAGCGCATTTCCAGAAACACCACGATCAGCTCTCAAGATCTCCGCGCAGTGTGAGTCAGACTGTTTCAACTGCTGAGCCATAAAACACGTTTCTATCTTAATCGTAGTGAGGAAGGTAATGTACTAGAGGGAGATTCTGGGACCTGCTTTTTTCGCTCACCATTCCATTGTGAGACTTCCTGCTCAGGCATGTACTGCGGTAGCATCATTAAACAACTGTAAGCGGTACCATTACGCCGTTATATCCCACTCCATTCACCAGCTCGCCTGTCAATAGGCACTTAGGTGGTGGCCGTGTATTTGCTTTTAACGCTGTGTGACTGTTCCTGGACACCATGAGCATGTGGACACCAGCGGCT
>NW_012267303.1:2649625-2661888 GCF_000151885.1 Dipodomys ordii
GTAGAGGGGTCCTGTAGCCCCTGTCTATGGTTTGATGATACAGAGGTGTGTGTACACACATGCACGTGCACACACATAAGTGTACACAGTAGAGAGCAAGCACTCACACAACACAGATATTCTCTCATCACCTGTCACTCTAGATTTTCAAATGATTGGTAGAGCACCGAGAAAAACAATCTATATAATCTGTATTTTAATTTTCCTATTCCTTGTTTTGTGTTTGCATTTTCCCCCATTGCCTCCCGTGAGTGATTAAATTTGACACAGTGCATTTTATAAGGGTTTTGTAAAGAAGTGTTCTTCCAACAGCTCTGTGAGTCACCTACGATTGTTATTTTGTGAATATTTATAGCTAGTACTGTAGTTTAGGTCTTATCTCAGTATCTCACATATTAATACAAATAAAAAGTTAAATGCTGGAGAGGGACCTTGAGCTGCAGAGCGGCTTTGTGTCTGCGGCCTCCATGTTTTGGCCTTATTAATCCCAGCACTTATCGGCTGGGATGGTGGCAGGTCGCTGTATGTCCCCAAGCTGCTTTTCTGATTCGTGAATGTGGATGGATAGCTGTGTAGGCCTCTCTGGGCTGGACGGAGATTTGGGATGTCTGTATGTCCCCACGAGCTCCTCCCTGCGAACGCAGTCATACGGTTCCCCATCAGAGCTTCTCCGTGTCCAGCAAAGGTCACCTGCCTGGAGCTCAGGTGTCCACAGTGCTGGACACCTGCGGTGTGGTGGAGTGGATGTCCACTGAGTCCTGGCTGCTCTGCCAAGCTATGTGACCCTTTCTGACCCCATGTGACCCCAGGTGACCCTGTCTTCCACCTGTGACTACTGGGCCTTGGGTATGGAGGTGTCTGAGCCTCGCTCCCTCTCCCTCGGAGGAGAGCACAATTCTGATCCACTTCCCCTACATGTTGATGGTGTTAAAACAATACGTACCTCTGGGAGGGCCAGGTAATGAAGGCCATAAATCATGCAGGGACAGCTCTCCAGGTGGAGTGCTGATGTCTTTCTTGTTGGGAGAGGGAAAGGGAGGGAGGGAGGGAGGGAAGGAGGGAGGGAGGGAGGCCCTGGGTCCTGTCCTCCCTGTGGAGAGCCCCTCACACCCCTCCGAGGTACTGCACATCTCCAGGATCATCTGAAGTGGTGGCGCCATGATCTGCCCAGGTTCATCTCTCTTGTGATTGATCTCCGAGGATGCTCCAGGCTCCAGACACTGAGGAAGGGAGGCTCCCCTCTCCCCTCCCCCTTCCTCTCACCCTCTCCCCCGTCATCCCCCCACCCCACCCCTGCCCTGCCCCATAGACTACAGTCTGGGAGCCAGCTCTGGACTCCAGCTCCCCAGTGGGGTGAGGGGCGGGAGCCGTGGCGGGGACTGAGGCTGGCGCTGCGGGCACCCTGGGGGCTCTGAGGACATGTGCCCCTGAGGCACGCCCAGGATCTGCCGTATGAGGTCTGGCGAGGGCAGTCCTCCTGGCAGAGGGTGAGGATGAGGAGAGACGCCGTCTGCCTCCCATCCTGTGCCGCCTTTGGCTCAGCCTGCCCCTCTGAAGCAGGAGCGGGGGGTCCACGGTCATCCTACCACTCGCAGAGCCCATGCCCTGACCCGGAGTCAGACATCCTGGGCCATGGATCAGCTGATCCTCTGGACTGCAGAGGGAGGGTTTCCATGGAAACACTGGCCTCGTCCACATCCTCCACTTTGGAGAGAGAGAAGGAAGCCCCAGGGCCTGTGGGCGCCGGGCGGCCCTTCCCGCGGGAGTCCTCCCTGGGACAGTGAGTCGTCCTTGGAGCTCCTCCCCGCCAGGGCAGGAACAGGAACGGCTCGCAGCTGTGCCTCCAGGTGGACGGGCCCAGCCCACTCTGGAGCTCACGACAGGCCGAGAGGCTCCAGAGCTCACAGTACTGGGAATCAGAGGGCCTCCAGCAATGCCGCGCCCACACTTCGAGAGAGCCACTCTCCACAGCCACGTGGAAAGGCTGTGTGCTCTGAGAGCTGTCCACATCTCACGCCTAGTGCACAGGTCACCCCGCCTGCAACACAGACAGGAGCACAAGGGACAGAAAGAGCCAGAAGGAGGGCAGGCGACGGCAGGCTGGCCGGGCTTCGTTCCTCCCCTGATCCCCACGGCCCAGGCAGCCAGGGATGCCGGGAGTCGGACCCCCTCAGTGCCCAGTGCTTCTCAGCTCCTCCCTTGCACATGTGACTGGCCCCGGAAGAGCTTGGAGACTCAGGTTCCACCTGCTTTGCCCTGGGCTGGGCTGCCGTCAAAGCCAAGGGCCGCTGGGCCTGACCCTGCCCTGAACGACCCTCACCTTTGCCCTTTGGGCTCATGTGGCTCCACTTCAGAGCCCTGCTGGCTGGCACAGTCCAAGGCCTAGGGAACAGGCTCCCAGGTTCCGACACCGCACCCTGCTCCCGTCCCCTCCAGAGGGACACTATCCTTAGCCCGCGAGATTCCTACCTCTTCCGACAGAGGCTGGTCCCCCTGAAGGACACAGAATCCACCAGGGATGGAGCCTGGTTGGGTGGTGGAGGGCGTACGAGGTTGGCCTGGGCTCAGAAACAGGTGGAGTCTTCTGACTTCTGGTCTTCACTGTGCTCGGAGTGCTCCCCAGTCTCCCTGAGAGCCCTTCTCCAGGGGCGCCCAGCAGCAACTCTTCACTGGCTCATGCTTCAGTGACAGGACACTACCTGTGGGTTACATGGTGGTAATTGTAGGGGGCTCTCTTTCTGGAACGCAGGGTGTCTGAATGTTCTAGAACACAGGGTGTCTGAAGGCTCTCTCTGCAGATTAACTGGAATTAATCAGGACCCAGAGCCAGTGAGGCTGGGGGTTTTATAAGAGGAGGAGGCACAGAGACTGGCCCAGAAGACCATGTGACAAGCAAGGCCGAGGTTGGAACGGGCAGTCAGCAGGCAGAAGCCGGCCGGCCCCGCAGGAGCCTCCCGCAGCCTGGCCGCAGCCAGGCCGGCCCGCCCCTCCAGACGCACTTCTGTGACTCTGAGCCGTTAATTTTGTTGTTTGTTGTAACTTTTTATGACAACCACTCAGGCCTGTTTTCTCCCCTGGAATCTCCCCGCTCTTCCTACAATTGCCGCTATGAGAAACTTCTAGAAAGCTTCTGCAAGAGTCCTGATGCTCTTGTCTCCACTACGTGCTCCATCTCACCATGTGTCCCCCCTACGGTGGCCCCCCCACACCGTGCGTCCATCCCACAGTGTGTCCATCCCACCGTGCTGTCAGTCTGGGAGAATGCTCATGGAGGTCAACATGGCGGTTGGAATTCTGTTGGATGGAAACTCCATTCTCCCATCTCCAGCTTGAAGCTCTCCTGGGCTTCCAGCTCATTCCATTTTCCACTTCCCTCATCCAATACCATTTTAAATAGAATCCACGAGCAATCAGAGCGTGAGCCCATCAGCCCAACTTGGAAGCAAACTCTAGTCTCCAGGAAGTGGGGACGGCGACTCTACGGGAGAGAGCCTCCCGCCGGAGACTGGCCGCCCGCCTAGCTGCTCCAAATGGCTCCGCTTGCCTGGCTCCGTCCCCCTTCTCAATGGCCACGGCTGTCCCCGGGGCCGAGAAACTGGGGCACAGAGTTGCTGTGCGTCGGGAGACGCGCTATCTGGGCTCCAAGGGGACCGAGCCTATTTCCCGCATCCTGGGCAGGCTCGGTCTGTGGACCAGATTGAAGGAGGGTCAGGACTGAGCGAGGAGGCAGTTGTCACAGGGACAGCCCCGATGCCAGCAAGGCCCTAGAAGTGGGCATGGCCTGGAGGGTGTCCACCCACCACCAGACCCAGCCGACGGAGGAGCAGGAGGAGGAAGAGGAGAGTGCCTTCTAGAAAGGAGCCAGCCTCTGTGAGGGAGGCAGGAGTCTAAGGCATGGTGGAACCACAGAGGAGGGGGCACCATGGTCTCCCATTCTTCCCAAATCTGGATGCTCAGCCAGCACCTCTCCCAGGGCTCTAGGAGGAAAAGGCCAGAGGCAGACTGACCAATGGCATGTGCGTTGGAATATTCCGGAAGGGATGAGATGGTGATGTAGACCTCCACCCAGGACAGGCGCGGAGACTTTTCCTCCAGCCACTGTGTATAAAGGGAGGGAGATAGGTGAAGTTCGCAGCAGGAAAATGTCAATATTCCCGTGATATTGAGTGGCTGTGTCTGCCATTGTAGAGGAGATAATGGGCAGCAGGAAGCGGCGTTACCGGACATCTCTAGGGGGCACGTGGGTGCGTGGAGCATCAGTCCACGGCGCCCACAGACACCCCGCACAGGAAGGTTCAATCATGCTGAGCAGCAGCAGCTGAGGCCGGGCCCTCGGGAAGCTCTCTGTAGGAAGGCGGCCCTGAAAGGCCACGGTGGGCGGGAGGTGTGTGTGTGTGTGTGTGTGTGTGTGTGGGTGTGTGTGTGTGTGTGTGTGTGTGTGTGTGTGTGTGTGTGTGTGTGTGTGCATCCCTCAGGGATCCAACACAGAACGCCACCTGCCATTTCCTTCATGAATCCACTCAGATCCCGAGAGCCAGTTTCCTTGACAGAGACTTATGTGTCTTAGTGAGATTAAGATGTTGATAGGGACACACAGCAAATGCTTAAGGACTTTTTAACCTTTTATGACTCCGGCTGGTGCCACAGCCGGGCATCCATCACAGCACTGCCAAATCTGGGGAAGGAAGAGGCGTGGGGAAGACCATTGTCTCCAAGTGGGTTTGTCTGCCCCATCCGTCCCACAGCTCAATGCTCACATGTCAGACCCCCCCCCGCCCCTCCCATCTTCTTCAAACTGCTGCGATCCACACAGGCCCCAGAGCAAACAACGGTAGTGATGCACAGCCTCGCCCCCCCTCCCCCCGCCGGTGCCTCCTGCTGCCGGCCAGTGAGTGAGGGAAGCGATGAGCAGCCAGATCCGCAGATCCGGTCCTCCTCTCAGGCTCGCAGAAGAGCCCGTGGGCCAGGCCACGTGGCCTCCCGGACAGGGGGACCCTCTGGGTCTCGGGGATCCTGGCAAGAGAGGGAACCTTGGGAGCTCATCTGACAGCTCAGCCCAGAAGGGAGCAGTCACAACCGGAGCTCAGAAAAGTCTCTTGAATATCCGAAGGTCCAGAGCCTGTCCCCTGGGCTGGTCCCCAGGAAAGTCCGCCCAGTGTTGAATATCCAAAGGTCCAGAGCCTGTCCCCTGGGCTGGTCCCCAGGAAAGTCAGCCCAGTGACCCACTCCTCGTCCACCCCTCACTGCGGGCTCACTCCGTGGAGCCCGAGTCCTCTAGAGGACTTTCGGCATCTTGTATATTGGCTTCCACACTGAGAGCTCTCCACGGTGTACCTCCGGGGCGTCAGCACCCCATGGTGACCACCAGCCATCACTCACAGATCACAGACAAAAACTGGAAGCTGTGCATGCTGCAAAGAGAGAACGAGAAGGCTCCAGAGGCTTTGCGCCGGCCTGGAACTCAGAAAACCATCACACAAACGGCTCCCTTTGTCTGGGAAAGACTCGGTGGCCGGGCCATCCAGCCAATACCTTGACACCTTCCACTGGAACCTCGCCGACCCCCATCCAAGAGGCCGGGCTCCACCAGGGGGGGAGCTCTCTCAAGCTTCACCGTGAGCCTCGCCGTGGCGGGCAGAGGCAGTGGGGCGCTTTCCAGGAGGTTGGGCATCTTGGGAGACGTTCTGGCGCCAGTATCACCAGCTCAGGGATGGAGGCATGAAGAGTGATCTGAAGATGCCTCGTAAGACCCCTGGGACATCCTGAGGGAGATGATCTCTGCTAAGGAGGTGGGCAGTTGCCAGTCCAGGCCCCTCAGAGCCTGGTCCCACAGTCCTACTGTCTGTCCACAGAGGGGGCATCTCCTGGCCTCTCTGCTGGGTGTACAGAGGGTCATCACTGTCCTGCTCTGGTCCCTGGCCCCTTGTCAGTGTGGTCTATAGACCCAGAGGCACACACATCAATCCTGGGGTTTGAACGCAGGGCCTGAGTGCTGTCCCTGAGCTTTTGTGCTCAAGGCTAGCGCTCAACTACTTGAGCCACGGCTTTGCTTCTGGCTTTGTGGTGATTCTTCGGGGATAAGAATCTCACCGTCTTTCTGACCCAGCTGGCTTGGACTTGTCCTCCTCAGCTCTTGGTCTCCTGTGGCCAGGGCTGCAGGCTGTTAGTGATGCTGAGCCCCGCACCCCCGGGAAGCCGGTGGAGTGAGCTTGAGCTGTCTGCCACCGATCACCGGTGGGGTGGGGTGGGCAGGCCGGGCTCCAGCATGGCACCACGCCATCCTAGGGCAGAGGCAGAGGGGAATGCTGTGAATGCCATCTGGGGTCTTTCTCCCTTCACCCTCTCTGAGCCTGCCAGCCCTGAGGATGCTCCCACCCCACAACTGCACGTGGGGAGAATACAGCAGCCAGAACGTGTTGTGTGTCCGGGGCTCAGCGTGTCCAGGCCCTGGCCCGCAGTTTGCACCCACAAGCCCTCCAGCACAGTCCTAGGAAACTGTTGCCGTCTCTCCCCTTTCACAGATGGGAAACCGAGGCCCAAGGCGTATCAGCACCTCCCGGGCAGCACAGCTGGCGAACAGCCTGGCTTCTGGCTGGTACCTGCAGATGCCATGCTGGGGGCCATGGGCCCAGCGCCCAGGTCCCCGGGTTTGACGAGCTTTCTTCACACGATCTTCAGATTTTCACAGAGAATATCTGAGCTTTCCTAACCGGCACCAGGTCCCTGAAAAGACCAGTTGGCTGTCTGTGATAAGAAATCATCTTGGACATAGCGCCTGGATCAAATCAGTAAGCTGCCAATGCAATGAGACAGTGTCTGCTGTGCCTGTCCCTGCGCAGGTGCAAGGCAGCCTTTGAGGACAGCAGGGCCTCACGGAGGTCCCAGGGCCCCCGGGGGGGGGCGGTGCCCTTGGGGGGCTAGGAGGGGTCCCAAGGCCCGGCTCTGATGTCCAGACGCTGTGCTGCTGAGGGTGACACTGGCCGGGCACACGCATTCCACAGACTTGGAACTCTGTCGCTACTCCTCTGGTCTGGGTTTGCATCTAAGGGATGAGATGAGCAGATGGACTCCCTAAACCCAGGTCATTTCCCAGGGGCTCAGCCTAATCCTCTCAATCAATTAAACGTAAGAAGCCACAGCAGACGCAAGATGCCAGCACAGTGTCTTCCAAACCATGGGCAGCTGGGGGTTGGGGGAGTAGCGGGGGTGGAGACCTGCCAGGCGTGGAGCCCCGCTTCACAAAGCATCTGTCCGTGCAACAACAGGCCCGCGGCGGTATCTCCATGCATGCATGTGTGCGTGCGGGACCCTGATCCAACACACCCCTCTATGACCTCTCCTCCCCTCCTCCCCTCTTGTTCTGTTTACTCGCATGCCTGTGAAGTACGCCAGCTGCCCTCCCACTCCTCCCCTCCCTCCCCCTCCCTCCTCTCCCCCACCCCCACTTCCGTCCCCCAGCAGAGCCGGATGCGCTCTCCTCTCGTTTGTTTTCTGGTCATTGTAATATATGTTGCAAGAATGGGCTAATCCGTGGCATTTCGCATGTGTGCGCATGTGTGTGTACTTTATTGCATCAATAATCACCTCTGCTGCTCTCTTTCCCAGTGCCTCCTGCCTCCACTGTAAACCTCCAGTGAGATTCTTGGACCCTCTGCCTGCACATTGTGCGTGCACAGAGGGTGTGTGCGCAGTGTGTATGCACAATGTGCGTGCACAGATAGTGTGTGTGCAGAGGGTATGTGTGCACAGTGTGTGTGCAGTGTGCCAACACAGAGGGTGTATGTACAGAGGGTGTGTGCACAGTGTATGCATACAGAGGGTGTGTGCACAGAGGGTGTGTGCACAGTGTGTGCACACAGAAGGGGGTGTGTGCACAGTGTATGCACACAGAGGGTGTGTGCACAGTGCATGCATACAGAGGGTGTGTACACAGAGGGTGTATGCACAGTATATGTGTACAGGGTGTGTGTGTGTGTGCAGAGGGTGTGTACACAGAGGGTGTGTGCACAGTGTGAGTGCACAGAGGGTTGTACACAGACGGTGTATGTACAGAGGGGGTGGGCAGAGGGGGTGGATACAAAGGGTGTATGTTCAGAAGGGGGTAAAAACAGAGGGAGTGTGCACAGAGTCAGCGCACAGAGTGTGTATGTGTGTGTGAAGGAGGGTGTTGCAGAAGGGTGTGCACACAGAGGGTATGTGTGTGCAGGAGGGGGTGCACAGAGGGTGTGTGTGCACAGTGTGAGCATACAGAGGGTGTGTGTTCAGAAGGGTGTAAACACATAGGGAGTGGGCACACAGAGGGTGTGTGTGCAGAGGGTGTGCACACAGAGGGTGTGTGTGCAGGAGGGGTGTGTGTACACAGAGGGTGTGCGCACAGAGGGTGTGCACACAGAGTGTGTGCGCAGGAGGGTGTGCACACAGAGGGTGTGTGTGCAGAGGGTGTGCACACAGAGTGTGTGTATGCAAGAGGGGGTGTACAGAGAGGGGTGCGTGCACAGAGGGTGTGTGTGCACAGAGGGTGTGTGTACACAGAGGGTGTGCGCACAGAGGGTGTGTGTACACAGAGGGTGTGCGCACAGAGGGTGTGCACACAGAGTGTGTGTGCAGGAGGGTGTGCACACAGCGTGTGTGTGTGCAGGAGAGGGTGTACAGAGAGGGGTGTGCACAGTGTGAGCGCACAGAGGGTGTGTGTTCGGGAAGGTGTAAACGCAGAGGAGTGGTTTGCTCTCTGTGTGGTCCTCTCATCTCTCCGCACAGGCTGTACAGGTGTAGGAGTGTATCCGCGTACAGGTCTATCTTGAGGATCTAGATTCCACGAACCAGTGACAATATGTAGCTTTCTGAGCTTGGCTTCTCGTTAAATGGGATGCTTCCCTGCTCCATCCACGTTCCTGCTTCTGACATCATTTCAACTCTTTTTCTGGCTGAATAATATTCCACAGTGTGTACTGATGAAAAATGACCCCAGCTGAACGCGCTCACAACCCCGCCGCCCCATCTTAGCACTGTCCATGCCGCCGATCGTGTCCCCTCCCCGTCCCCCTGAACAAGCGCACGGGGGTCTTGGAGGAGAGCCCGAGACCAAGGCCGCGTCTGGTGCTGGCAGTCCTGGGGACACAGGTGCTACTGGAGACCTGGGAACTCCTCGGTCACAGTGGCCTTGCACTCAGCCCTCCCTCTCACCCCCTCCGCCCTCCTGACTGACTTCCCGTCCTCTGCCCAGTGTGTACGGGGCCTGGCTGTGAGATGGGGGCCCCATCTCACAACAGCGGGCTGCAGGGGGCCTGGCTGCGCTCCCCGCTCTCCCCCTGGCCAAACCTGCTGCACGAGCTCGCCAATCTGCTCTTCCTCTTTTCTTGCACACAGTTTTGCACCATCTCCTGTTCAGCCACTCCTCGGTGGATGGGCCCCGTGCGGATTCCACACGGTGGCCGCTGGGAATTGCCGTTTGGAGTTCCAACCCCATGTTTGTATTCCAGACCCTCGGGCTCCCTCCCTCCCAGCGGCCGGCCCTGCCCTCCACTCCAGGCCGGGGCTGGCTGTGGGCAGCGGTGATGGTGGTGCTCTCACCCAAGACCTTGGGAAACGGGATTGCTGCTCCCCGAGGCTGCCCTACCCTCTGCTTTTGCTTTTGCTTTTATCTGTGGGACTTGAACTTCGCTTTCCTTTGTGCGACACCGAGGTTTGAACTGAATTTCGTGCTTGCTAGACAGGGCTCTTTCCTGTGCTCCACACCACCAGCCTCCCTCCTCTCGGTCCCCATCCTTCCCTCAGCTGGGCAGGTTCATGGCCCCTCAGGGCCCCACATCCCAGGGCCCCGCGCCAGTCCCACGCGGGCGGGCCGGCAGAGCTCAGGTCCAGCCTCACCATGGGAAGCTCCAGCCTGGTGCCATGGCTCCTGCAACCTCGCACCTGCCTTTGATTTGCTTGGGTGACATTCCTGATTGCCACAGGGCCTTGGAAGGAAGGGTGAGTGGCATGCAATTTACTCCAGGAGAGTCGGGAGGCCCCAGGAGCAGGTGGGGCTCCTGGATCATTTAAAAGGAGTGTGCAGATAAACACAGAGCGCTGCGGGGGGGCCCTGCGGAGGGAGGTGACCTGGCTCCATAAACAGTGCTCTTGTTCTCACTCGCTCATTCTTAAAGGATGTGGTTATTTCCAAGTCATCCCAAGAGATGCTTCTGTTGTCACTTTAAGGTTTGAGGGAAGTTCATTGCCTGTGTGGCTGTGAGATTTATAAAAACACACAAGCAGAGCTGGCTGCCCCCTGTCCTCTCACGGGAAAGAGGAATTACAAGTGTGTGCCGGCTGAACCACGGCCCGCCCGTGGCTGGCACCAGGCAGAGGCTGACCCTGGACCACGCAGACAGATGCCCCCACTCGACCATCCGCTTCCTGCAGGAGGGCCAGGTGGGGCGTTCGGGGACCTCAGACTCAACCCAGGTGAGGTGGTGCTGGTAAGATACTTAGCTGGTCTGCAATAGACATTCAACTCACCGTTTCCACAGGCCGCTTCCCCAACCAGGCCCGGCTCCCGAGGGAGGCTGTGCGTCCCACAGGTGACATCTCCGCAGAAGTAGCTCAAAAGGTGAACCCAAAGGTGGCCATCAAGATGCTTCCCAGGAAGGGCAGGCACTAACAGTCTCCGAAAGAATCGTTCCTTTTTTTCTGGAAATTACAAGGAAAAGTTCAAAGGCATCAAGAGATGAATTTAGAGCACAGAAACTCGGGCAGAAAAGGACGGTCCCTGTGTGAACAAGCCAACTGAGTCAAATGAGCAGGGATGTGAAGAGAGAGAGAGAGAGAGAGAGAGAGAGAGAGAGAGAGAGAGAGACCCATGTCAGCGTTCAGAGTAGGCATTCCTGTTTTCAACAAGAAAAATACACTTTCTTCATGGAATATTGTGTTTTCAGTAAGTCTAGTAACCCAGTGGCGTTGATCCACATCTTCGCTGGGAAGCCATTATTAAAATGGATAACACCAGCCTAATGCATTCCAAGTTATGAGCACAGGAGATGATAAATCTTGAAAATTTGCATTGTATAAAAACGTTTTAGTCCCTGGTTTTGTAGTCAGGAAGATGAGCTGACTTTCTGATTGGCTGTTACAGCGCGGAAGAGTAAAGATAAATGCGGCCGGCTGCGCGTGCACCTCCGGGGAATGCTGGAAATGACAAAGGGCATCCGTGGGCTGTTCTCACGCTTCTACTTCTCATCATTTAGCCCCATTCACGGTTTGGAGTCTGAAGTACCTGCAGAGGGCAGGGCGGCCTGGGAGCAGGCCTCAGCGGCCAACTCCCATCCATCTGGTACAGCTGTGGGTAGGGTAGCGGGGCTTCTGATTCTCTGTCCGAGTTCACTCACCTGACCTTTCTTCAGCAATGTCAGGTGTCCCCCCCTCACCCACACAGACCTGCCACACGGCTGCGATACCTGTCTTCTGATCCACGCAAGCGTCTCTTCTCCCTTGGTACTCCTTGTCTGTGTGATTGTTCCCTGCAGTCGCTGGCAATAGGTCACAGTTTGAATGATGTCACATGCAGTCACTGGGGTCCAGCCAATGGGGCACGAGGGTGGGGGGTATCTCATCCGTCCTGATGTCTGGTGAGGGCGGCCCTGCTCCCCGTGGAGGATCTGGCTCCACTCCGGCGTCACACGGCCCCTCGGTGGGCACTTCCCTCCACACGTGGGGGCTGTCCCTCACAGCTCCTGGGGCTGCTGTTAATTTCATAGGATTCGTAGAACCTGCTCTCTGTTCAGGGTCCTCTCGGTCCTGCAGCCCTGCAGGCGGCTTCCCTTTCCGGAGCTCCGCCCCGTGTTTAGATGGTGCAGAGGACCATCTGTGCTTGCTGCACGTGGGTGAGCCGCAGCTCAGTGTCGGGAACGTCGACCTCAGGCTGTGAGGACGACGGTGCGGTTCCAAGAGTGTACTGACTTCCACACTTCCACATGGCAAAGGCTCTTAGTCTGCACGTTGTATCTCCATCAGTAAACGCACGAACGCACGCCTTGCTCTCCCCGAAGCATGCAGGTCACATCTCCCAGGCCCTCCACTGGACACCACTGAGCTTCTGGAAGGAGTGAGCTGGGCAGCAGGGTCAGGTGTCCCACAGGTGAGCTGGGGCGGGTGGGCCAGGCCTGGGAGAATGGCGTGCAGGGAGGGACGCAGAGGGGAGGGACGCAGAGGGGAGGATGCAGAGGGGAGGGACGCAGAGGGGAGGATGCAGAGGGGAGGACGCAGAGGGGAGGACGCAGAGGGGAGGA
>NW_012267303.1:2661938-2670045 GCF_000151885.1 Dipodomys ordii
ACACACACACACACACACGCACACAACCTCAGCTCTGCCAGGGCAGGTCATACACACACACACACACACACACACACACACACACAACCTCAGCTCTGCCAGGGCAGGTCATGTACACACACACACACACAACACACACACAACCTCAGCTCTGCCGGGCCAGGTCATGTACATTCACACACGTGCGCACACACACACACACACACACACACACCTCTAAGTTCTTCAGTCCAAAGGATAAGCATGCTAACTTGTGTTCCTCAAAGTAGCAGGATACAGTGTCTGGCCTTCTGTCCGTTCTCACTGACGTTTGGTTATTCGGTTTTTATGAGTCTGGTGGATGGTTATAAATTTGTCTTATTGTTTTAAGCATGAGTAAAATTAAATATTTTCTCATATGTTTGTTGGGCATTTGAACTTCTGCTGTTCTGAACTGTATATGTATCATTCGCCCAGCTTTTTCTTTCATTTTATTATTCATTTGCAAGAATTGTTTGTATATTCTAGATTAAAATCCTTGCTGGCTTTATCAGATAAAATATCTCTTTATCATTTATGATGACTCTGGTGTAGAAAGGATTTAATTTTAATGCAGGGAAAGGAGCCATTCATTTCCCTTATTTTTACTCTTTTGAGTCTTATTTAGGAAATAAGAATGTGAATAATAAAAAAGACGATTTCTCCTTAGACTTTTAGTTTTGCTTTTAACATTTAGATCTCTCTGCCATCTGGAATTCGTTTTTGTCTACGGCTTGGGAGATGGATAACATTTTATCTCCCCATATGGCCAGCACATTGTCCTGTATGGTTTGTTGACTAGCTTACCCGGTCCTCACTTGCTGGTAACGGAATCCTTATCGAGAGCCAAGTGTGCACTGGTGTTTGCAAATGTTCGTGGCTCCTCTCCTCTCTCACTGACGTATTTATACATCTCTGCTCCTGCGCAATGGAGTTGTTTAATACTTCATGCCGTATTTGTCTCTTAGACGTGGGCAGATGTCATCTGTTCCCAAGCATGGCTTCTCATTATCTCTTCTTTCTTTCCTTTCTTTCCATATGTAAAAAGACTTTCCTGGGGCTGAGATGTAGCTTGGGGGCAGAGCACTTGTCTAGCATGAGCAAGAACTTGGGTTCAAGTCCCATCATTGAAAAACAAGAGACTTTCCTCAGGCCTGAAGCTGGGGCATGTCCAGTGTGCTACCGCCAGCTCTGCCACCGAAGCCCTCGATGGATGCATCCTGCACCAGGCGCGCCGTCTGGGTCTGTTTCCTCCTCGCATCGTCAGCATGGAGTCAGCTGGGAGGAATAGCAGAGACGTGAAACAAACATTAACTCTGTGAGCAAAGTCGGAAAGAGATGAGGAGGTGTGTGGCTGCTGCCCCCTGAGTTTCCAGGATCTCCGCTGAGGGACTGGGAACAGGCAAGTGGTCAACAGGGAAAACAGGGGACAACATAGAAAGCGTCCTCTGGGGTTGCCAGGGCCAGGTGCCAGCTGCCAGGCGCCAGGCCTGTCCTCACTGGACCACCACGACCTCACTCTCCTGAGCCAGGCCTGTCCTCTGCCCTTGGCCACCCTGGCCTCGGCCCTCACGGCAGTCTTACCAGGTGGGCGTCTCCTGAGAGGGAGGCCTCCAGCACAGAGATGGTGGATGACACTTGCCTCAGATGACAGAACTGGGGTCCAAGCCAGGGCCAGACTAGGGGCTCTTGACACTGAAGCCCTGCCCAATGGTACTTACATGTCCGAGTGGCTATTTACCTTTCCATCAGAAAACTACAACTTTAGCACGGTCAATATGTCAATTCCCAAGGTGGCTTTTAAAAGGACAGGATGATGTCCCCCTTTCCAAGTACAGGATTTATTCCCCTGTTTCTGTGGGCCTTTCTGCTCCGACTGCAGTGTAGTTCTGTTTTTCTTCCTCTGTATATCTTCATCCATTGCCTCCTTCTGCCCTTCTCATTCAGCTATGTATTTTAGAGATAGACTTTTCATCCATCCTGTTTCAAATGGCTCAGTGGTGCTCTGTAAGTTATTCACCCATTTCTATGACACATACTCCATTGAGACACACCCCAACATATACAAGTAGCTAAATATGGAACTCTGCATTGCATCTTTGTATGCATTTGCTAGGGTAGCAACTTACCTGCATCAATGGCAGGCCAGACTCCAAGTATGCTTTCAACTCTGAGAGGCACTTCCCTGGAACATTCCAAAGAGACAGTGGAAGTCACATGTCCCCAGGGGCCTGAGGACTCCCTCTGCGCCTCCGCAACCCCAGTGCCCTGTCCAGGAGAACACCTTGTATTCTATTTGTTGATTGTTGTGTCTCGTGAGGTTTGCCTCCTTGTGCTCTTCATTCTTGGCTTTTAACTCTGGAGCAGGTAAACAGGTTTAATACTGTGTGCAGTTTCATCAAGAATTAATTTTCCAGTCAAGAGTCAATGGTTCGCACCCATCCCCATCAGAGCCAGGCCGGCCCTGGAAGACAGCAGGTGCAGCCTTGCGGACCTGTGTCTTGCCAGCCAACATCTGCACGTGGCATCTGTGTTTGTCCACCCAGCTGGGCAGGGCCCCGAGGACCACAGACCCAGGCCACGCCCAGCAGAAGAGTCTTTAGGACTTCACCTCTAAGGAAAGAGGCTGGACCTGATGACCTGTGCCTGCCTGCCGTCCCAGCTACAAGCAAGCCTACGCAAGGTGGAACACAGTCCAGGTTGGCCCAGGCAAAATGTAAGACCCCATCGCAAAATGTCTCTGAGTGTCTCCCTAGTAGAGCCCCTCCCCAGCAAACACAAGGTCCTGAGGTCGAATGCCAAGACTACCAGCAAATGTGTTTTGAACGATTAACAACATCTATTTTAGCATTTGTCAGCCTAATCGGTTCATTGGATTTAACCACAGAATCATCTCTGGCTCTTGAAAGGAAGGATACATAGAAGTGGTGTGTGTTTTTAAGAAATCAGAATGCTTCTGTGAGTTAACCTGGAGTGTGGGGCATTTGTATCTTTCACAGACCAGCTGTATCTTTAGCTTCATGTATGTACATGCTAGTTTGGTTATGTTGGGTTACAAACCTGGGGAAAAAAAAGATTTCCAAAATGTATGTTATTTCTGCATTATCATTCTTCAATGTTTTAAGAAAATTCAGTATAGAATTTTCAGAGCAACAGTGATTTAAGGGGAAATAGCTAGTCACAGCCTTCTCAGTTTTGTGCCTGGAAATTAATCTATCCAGATTCCTTGTCTACAGAATATTTATAGTGTCTTCCACCTCCATCTCTATGAGCATACATGTATGTGTGTATGTGTGCATGCACGCATGTGTGTCCACATGTGTGGGGGGGGGGATGCTGGCCTTTCCTGTCTGTGAGTTCTGCATCTGAGAATTCACTTAACCATATATCAAAATGTTTGAAAGACAATTGTTAGTGCTAAACATGTACACTTATTTTTATGTTCTTTAAATGCTAGAGTATAATGGTTATTTCCATAGTATTTATGCTGCATATGTATGACAATTAGAGACAATTTAAATCACAAGGGCACATAGGCATAGGTTAGGGGTCTATCTATGGGACTGGAGTTTGTGGAGGTGTAGAGGGGTCCTGTAGCCCCTGTCTATGGTTTGATGATACAGAGGTGTGTGTACACACATGCACGTGCACACACATAAGTGTACACAGTAGAGAGCAAGCACTCACACAACACAGATATTCTCTCATCACCTGTCACTCTAGATTTTCAAATGATTGGTAGAGCACCGAGAAAAACAATCTATATAATCTGTATTTTAATTTTCCTATTCCTTGTTTTGTGTTTGCATTTTCCCCCATTGCCTCCCGTGAGTGATTAAATTTGACACAGTGCATTTTATAAGGGTTTTGTAAAGAAGTGTTCTTCCAACAGCTCTGTGAGTCACCTACGATTGTTATTTTGTGAATATTTATAGCTAGTACTGTAGTTTAGGTCTTATCTCAGTATCTCACATATTAATACAAATAAAAAGTTAAATGCTGGAGAGGGACCTTGAGCTGCAGAGCGGCTTTGTGTCTGCGGCCTCCATGTTTTGGCCTTATTAATCCCAGCACTTATCGGCTGGGATGGTGGCAGGTCGCTGTATGTCCCCAAGCTGCTTTTCTGATTCGTGAATGTGGATGGATAGCTGTGTAGGCCTCTCTGGGCTGGACGGAGATTTGGGATGTCTGTATGTCCCCACGAGCTCCTCCCTGCGAACGCAGTCATACGGTTCCCCATCAGAGCTTCTCCGTGTCCAGCAAAGGTCACCTGCCTGGAGCTCAGGTGTCCACAGTGCTGGACACCTGCGGTGTGGTGGAGTGGATGTCCACTGAGTCCTGGCTGCTCTGCCAAGCTATGTGACCCTTTCTGACCCCATGTGACCCCAGGTGACCCTGTCTTCCACCTGTGACTACTGGGCCTTGGGTATGGAGGTGTCTGAGCCTCGCTCCCTCTCCCTCGGAGGAGAGCACAATTCTGATCCACTTCCCCTACATGTTGATGGTGTTAAAACAATACGTACCTCTGGGAGGGCCAGGTAATGAAGGCCATAAATCATGCAGGGACAGCTCTCCAGGTGGAGTGCTGATGTCTTTCTTGTTGGGAGAGGGAAAGGGAGGGAGGGAGGGAGGGAAGGAGGGAGGGAGGGAGGCCCTGGGTCCTGTCCTCCCTGTGGAGAGCCCCTCACACCCCTCCGAGGTACTGCACATCTCCAGGATCATCTGAAGTGGTGGCGCCATGATCTGCCCAGGTTCATCTCTCTTGTGATTGATCTCCGAGGATGCTCCAGGCTCCAGACACTGAGGAAGGGAGGCTCCCCTCTCCCCTCCCCCTTCCTCTCACCCTCTCCCCCGTCATCCCCCCACCCCACCCCTGCCCTGCCCCATAGACTACAGTCTGGGAGCCAGCTCTGGACTCCAGCTCCCCAGTGGGGTGAGGGGCGGGAGCCGTGGCGGGGACTGAGGCTGGCGCTGCGGGCACCCTGGGGGCTCTGAGGACATGTGCCCCTGAGGCACGCCCAGGATCTGCCGTATGAGGTCTGGCGAGGGCAGTCCTCCTGGCAGAGGGTGAGGATGAGGAGAGACGCCGTCTGCCTCCCATCCTGTGCCGCCTTTGGCTCAGCCTGCCCCTCTGAAGCAGGAGCGGGGGGTCCACGGTCATCCTACCACTCGCAGAGCCCATGCCCTGACCCGGAGTCAGACATCCTGGGCCATGGATCAGCTGATCCTCTGGACTGCAGAGGGAGGGTTTCCATGGAAACACTGGCCTCGTCCACATCCTCCACTTTGGAGAGAGAGAAGGAAGCCCCAGGGCCTGTGGGCGCCGGGCGGCCCTTCCCGCGGGAGTCCTCCCTGGGACAGTGAGTCGTCCTTGGAGCTCCTCCCCGCCAGGGCAGGAACAGGAACGGCTCGCAGCTGTGCCTCCAGGTGGACGGGCCCAGCCCACTCTGGAGCTCACGACAGGCCGAGAGGCTCCAGAGCTCACAGTACTGGGAATCAGAGGGCCTCCAGCAATGCCGCGCCCACACTTCGAGAGAGCCACTCTCCACAGCCACGTGGAAAGGCTGTGTGCTCTGAGAGCTGTCCACATCTCACGCCTAGTGCACAGGTCACCCCGCCTGCAACACAGACAGGAGCACAAGGGACAGAAAGAGCCAGAAGGAGGGCAGGCGACGGCAGGCTGGCCGGGCTTCGTTCCTCCCCTGATCCCCACGGCCCAGGCAGCCAGGGATGCCGGGAGTCGGACCCCCTCAGTGCCCAGTGCTTCTCAGCTCCTCCCTTGCACATGTGACTGGCCCCGGAAGAGCTTGGAGACTCAGGTTCCACCTGCTTTGCCCTGGGCTGGGCTGCCGTCAAAGCCAAGGGCCGCTGGGCCTGACCCTGCCCTGAACGACCCTCACCTTTGCCCTTTGGGCTCATGTGGCTCCACTTCAGAGCCCTGCTGGCTGGCACAGTCCAAGGCCTAGGGAACAGGCTCCCAGGTTCCGACACCGCACCCTGCTCCCGTCCCCTCCAGAGGGACACTATCCTTAGCCCGCGAGATTCCTACCTCTTCCGACAGAGGCTGGTCCCCCTGAAGGACACAGAATCCACCAGGGATGGAGCCTGGTTGGGTGGTGGAGGGCGTACGAGGTTGGCCTGGGCTCAGAAACAGGTGGAGTCTTCTGACTTCTGGTCTTCACTGTGCTCGGAGTGCTCCCCAGTCTCCCTGAGAGCCCTTCTCCAGGGGCGCCCAGCAGCAACTCTTCACTGGCTCATGCTTCAGTGACAGGACACTACCTGTGGGTTACATGGTGGTAATTGTAGGGGGCTCTCTTTCTGGAACGCAGGGTGTCTGAATGTTCTAGAACACAGGGTGTCTGAAGGCTCTCTCTGCAGATTAACTGGAATTAATCAGGACCCAGAGCCAGTGAGGCTGGGGGTTTTATAAGAGGAGGAGGCACAGAGACTGGCCCAGAAGACCATGTGACAAGCAAGGCCGAGGTTGGAACGGGCAGTCAGCAGGCAGAAGCCGGCCGGCCCCGCAGGAGCCTCCCGCAGCCTGGCCGCAGCCAGGCCGGCCCGCCCCTCCAGACGCACTTCTGTGACTCTGAGCCGTTAATTTTGTTGTTTGTTGTAACTTTTTATGACAACCACTCAGGCCTGTTTTCTCCCCTGGAATCTCCCCGCTCTTCCTACAATTGCCGCTATGAGAAACTTCTAGAAAGCTTCTGCAAGAGTCCTGATGCTCTTGTCTCCACTACGTGCTCCATCTCACCATGTGTCCCCCCTACGGTGGCCCCCCCACACCGTGCGTCCATCCCACAGTGTGTCCATCCCACCGTGCTGTCAGTCTGGGAGAATGCTCATGGAGGTCAACATGGCGGTTGGAATTCTGTTGGATGGAAACTCCATTCTCCCATCTCCAGCTTGAAGCTCTCCTGGGCTTCCAGCTCATTCCATTTTCCACTTCCCTCATCCAATACCATTTTAAATAGAATCCACGAGCAATCAGAGCGTGAGCCCATCAGCCCAACTTGGAAGCAAACTCTAGTCTCCAGGAAGTGGGGACGGCGACTCTACGGGAGAGAGCCTCCCGCCGGAGACTGGCCGCCCGCCTAGCTGCTCCAAATGGCTCCGCTTGCCTGGCTCCGTCCCCCTTCTCAATGGCCACGGCTGTCCCCGGGGCCGAGAAACTGGGGCACAGAGTTGCTGTGCGTCGGGAGACGCGCTATCTGGGCTCCAAGGGGACCGAGCCTATTTCCCGCATCCTGGGCAGGCTCGGTCTGTGGACCAGATTGAAGGAGGGTCAGGACTGAGCGAGGAGGCAGTTGTCACAGGGACAGCCCCGATGCCAGCAAGGCCCTAGAAGTGGGCATGGCCTGGAGGGTGTCCACCCACCACCAGACCCAGCCGACGGAGGAGCAGGAGGAGGAAGAGGAGAGTGCCTTCTAGAAAGGAGCCAGCCTCTGTGAGGGAGGCAGGAGTCTAAGGCATGGTGGAACCACAGAGGAGGGGGCACCATGGTCTCCCATTCTTCCCAAATCTGGATGCTCAGCCAGCACCTCTCCCAGGGCTCTAGGAGGAAAAGGCCAGAGGCAGACTGACCAATGGCATGTGCGTTGGAATATTCCGGAAGGGATGAGATGGTGATGTAGACCTCCACCCAGGACAGGCGCGGAGACTTTTCCTCCAGCCACTGTGTATAAAGGGAGGGAGATAGGTGAAGTTCGCAGCAGGAAAATGTCAATATTCCCGTGATATTGAGTGGCTGTGTCTGCCATTGTAGAGGAGATAATGGGCAGCAGGAAGCGGCGTTACCGGACATCTCTAGGGGGCACGTGGGTGCGTGGAGCATCAGTCCACGGCGCCCACAGACACCCCGCACAGGAAGGTTCAATCATGCTGAGCAGCAGCAGCTGAGGCCGGGCCCTCGGGAAGCTCTCTGTAGGAAGGCGGCCCTGAAAGGCCACGGTGGGCGGGAGGTGTGTGTGTGTGTGTGTGTGTGTGTGTGTGTGTGTGTGTGTGTGTGTGTGTGCATGTGTGTGTGTGTGTGTGTGTGTGTGTGTCTCTCTGGGATCCAACACAGAACGCCACCTGCCATTTCCTT
>NW_012267303.1:2676710-2689659 GCF_000151885.1 Dipodomys ordii
AGGGGAGGACGCAGAGGGGAGGGACGCAGAGGGGAGGACGCAGAGGGGAGGGACGCAGAGGGGAGGACGCAGAGGGGAGGACGCAGAGGGGAGGACGCAGAGGGGAGGGACGCAGAGGGGAGGACGCAGAGGGGAGGGACACAGAGGGGAGGACGCAGAGGGGAGGATGCAGAGGGGAGGGTGCAGAGGGGAGGGACGCAGAGGGGAGGATGCAGAGGGGAGGACGCAGAGGCTCCGGCACCGAGCTGGACTCCGGGCACTGCACATGGACACACAGAGGCTGGGCCCCAGTGGAGAGAATGTGTCTTGAGAGCATGCAAGTCTGAACTCTTTGTTGGGCAGGGCTGCTGTCCCTGCCACCAAGGGGCAGCAATGGACAAGGGGCCGGGAGGGCCGGCTTTCCCCATTCTCCCTGAGCCGCGATTTTCTATGAAGGACAGACACGCGGCATCCTCTGCACCAGGTCAGATCCTCACAGTGTCCTCCACACTAGGGGTGCCTCTGGTCTGGGGGCCTCCTTCTCCCTTCCTAATCAGCATCAGGAAGAGCCAGAGAAGCTGGTGGTTCCCAGTAACCCTCAGACACCGAAAAGCATGGCAGAGGCGGGCAGTGCGCTCAGTGAAAACATAAGCAACTGGACCAACGAAGGTAGGCATTCAGAAGAGAACAGCAGACGAGGAGGAAACACACACCAACAAAGGTGCTTCCTGATGATCAGCAAGAGAGTGGATTCCAGACATTAAGGACCGAACCTGGGCTCCTCCATCCGTCCATCCTGCCCTCGGAAACAGCCAGGAAGCAGAGTCAGGCAGAGTCTCTTCTGTCTGTGGGACAGTAACAAATGACTGAAATTTAGATAAGCATATTTTCGGGGTAAAAAGGGAGGACAGTATTTAAAGAAATAATGATTGATTCAAAGCATTCAGAATTTGGCAAAAGACACAAACTTTACGGATCCAAGAAAGTCAGGTGAACCAAACGAAGACCAAATGACAAGAAACCCACAGCAAGACATGTCATTATTAAAATTCCGGATAATGAGGAAGAAGAAAAAAAAGTCTTGAAATCAGAGGGAGAGCAGCGCCCGTCAGGCTCAGGGAGCTCCGATTTGAGTGACAATTTCTCCTCGGAAACCATGGCGACGGGGGAAATGTGCACGACAGTTTTCAATTGCTGAGAGGATTGTTAAACTGTGAATTCTAAATCTGGCAACACAACCCCGCAGGACTGGAAGAGCGATGAAAACATTCTCCGAGGAGGGAAAACTGGAAGACTGGCACTGTCTCTGTGCAATCTTCCCTTCAAGCCCGGCTCGGGACTTTCAGCCAGAAAGTGTGCCACACTTGAGAAAGCCCAGACTGGGGCCATGAGGGAGAAGGGAGAGCAGACCAGGGCAATCAACAGCCAGCCTTCCTCCAGAGCTTCAGATATAGCACTGAATGATGAAAACGAGCTAATACCACAGAGCTGCTAAAGTGAGCAAGGGGAGAGCACACAGCACCCGCGGGTCTCCTGTGCATGTGAGGAGACGCTGAAGCCAGGAGATGGAACAGAAACACCAGAGCAGCTACCCCAAAGACTCCATCAAAGGAAACACCACAAATGCTACAAGTGAACTTAGACAAAATCTGGGAATACTATCACCTACATCAGAAAAGATTAGGAGAAGGAAAAGCGAGCTGAATAAAACCATTAGAAGAATGACAAGATGCAGACTCAAGTGGCAACTTATCAATAATTAAGTAAGTGTGAATGGCTAAATACATCAGCCATGAATAGCATCACTCAGAAGTTTGCAGACTGGATTATCACACACGCACACACAAGACAAGACAATCATAAATGCAGGTGCCATGAAACAATAAAACCACCAAATTCATAAGCTCAAAGCAGATGTAGCTGATGAGAGAGATGAGTCACAATCACTTGTGGTAACCAGTACAGCCTTCCGCACCTGGTCCAGCTAAGATGGGGAAGGAACACACGTGTACCAGGTCTGCGGGGAGCAGCCAAGGACAGGGCTCCGGCAGGCATGGATGGAGCTCTGTCCAGCCACGCAGGGCACAGGGTCTTCCTGGGCACCAGGGACGCCCATCACCACAGCACACATGGCATCATCAAATTTCAAAGTATGAATGTCCATGCAAGGTGTGTTCTGTGACCATAACAGGATCAACTGGCGGTCAATTAATAAAACAATCTCTAAACTTGAACATCAAACACCACACTTGCAAATCATCCGTAGGCTAAAGAGGAGATTCTGAGTGAGGAAAAATGCTAAGTAGAACAAGGGATAAAGCACAACATGTTGGGGATGCGTGTCAGTCAGGGCTGAGTATGGGATCCATTTCTCAGGAACACATCAATGCTCATTTAAGAAATGAAAAGAGTTCTCAGATCAATCCTCTAATTTCCCACCTCAAGGACCTAGAGAAAGGAAAGTAAAATAACCACGAACAAAAAGAACATCAAGAGAATAAATACAAGCCAATGTGACTAAAATAATAACAATGATGATGATTATGATGATGATGAAATTCAAAGAAATACAGAAAATCCAACTCAACACAACACCAGTTCTTTTAGAACCAATACATAAAATTAGAATCATGTATCACTTTGAAAACTAAGGGGGAATCCTCAACCCTGTGGAGGGAATAGGAGACATCACTACAGACCCATGACACTTCAGTTACACCAGCAGGAGGCCACCCATGACTCTGCTCCCGTGTGCTTGCGGCCTGCAAGGCCAAGCCCTTGCACCTGCAAAGCACTAAAACTCTACCACAGCAACGTGGATAATCTGAGGAGTGCTACAGGCCTGGGGATGTTGTGCTAAGGCCTGTCTGGCGTGTACAAGGCCCAAGGTCTAATCCCTGCATCAAAGGGAGAATGGCAGGATAATCAACAAAGGAATAGTTTTACATTGAAGAGCTCCACAAAAGACACACTCAGTCTCAGGCTCAGACAGCAGAGATAATGGGACAGGCAGGGAGTGTGGGGAGGGAGAGGGGGGAGGGGGGGGAGGACTGGAGCTCTCTGGCTTGGGATCTTTAACAGGATCCCTCACCTGGTCACTGGAGGGGGCCGGTGGCAGCCACTGAAGGTCCACCTGCCTGCAGCAGAGGCACTGAGGGCTGGGGGAAGGCTGAAGAAGAGTTGCCTCCAGAGAATGTTCTAGAAAGGGTAGTGGAGGGAAAGCCAGTGTGTCCGCCCATGCCAGGGGCTGCCCCAGCTCACGGCCTCTGAGCACAGTGGGGTGGGAAGGCAGCTCCACCTTTGGAAGCAGAATGACCCGTGGTCCTGTTCTGCAGGGGGCTGCGGGCGGTCAGGCATTCCCCCAAGGTGGCCATGCTCTCCTCTGCACCTCCACAGGACAGGAAGACCCACAGTCCAGTCGGGGACCCAGCCGGGGACCCGCAGCCACCTGCACCCAGGGGCCTGCCCTGCCGTTGTGTGGTCTCAGCATCTTCCACCCCCTCTCTGGTGGAGAGGCAAGGGGGCCTGCTTCATAGTCCAGACCCGGCCCATGCCTTTCTACTGAAGCCTTGGGCATGCAGGGCTCCGCCACAGGCCCCTGGCTGCCATGGAAATGCCCAGCGTCTCCGTCCCCCCCCCCCCGTGCGTTTCTTCCAGTTGTGTGCGGGTGCACATGTACTGCCAGCAGAGCCTGGACTCCCACAGAGTCCAGGTCCCGTCACCTGTGTGAAGAGCCGGCTTTGTCCCGGTGCCGGGCTTGAATCCTGCTTCCAGGAAGGTGGCAAGGTGAGGGATGAGGTGGCAAACCTCAGTTGCCCCTCAGAGGACAGGCCGTGAGCACAGGGCGCCCCTCAGCCACTGCGCCCACAGAGCCAGAGCCCAGCCCGCTGGCCCTGGCCCTGGCCCTGTCGGCTTCTGCACCCTCCAGCCTGCTGGGACCCGCTGCTCCCTGGGGGACTCTCTGGAGGGCAGAGTCTCCCTCTGGTCGTCACTGGAGTTCCTGCAGGGCAACCTGCCCCACCAGGCAGGGACCCCCAGAACCTGCAGAGGGGGGTCCATGGGGCCTCGGGTGGCAGTCCTCCTCCTCGCACACCAAAAGAAGCAGGAGAAGGCGAGAATCAGGGGAGAACGGAGGAGCCACGGGTCCTGACCCTGCAGCACGCAGGCTCGGCTCTCCTCCTCCCCGGGGGTGCCCTGTGGAGCTGTGGCCGGCCAGCCTCACAGCCCCCACTGGGGGCGGAGGGAAGCCGCCACTGCAGCGGTGGTGGTGGTCCTGGTTCTTCCTGGAGCCTCCTAGGTGCCAGACAATTGGAACAGAGCAGAAGCTATGGGGTAGAAGCAGGGCCTGCTGGGCACTGGGCAGGGGCTGGTGGTGACAGGGGAGCACGAGAGAGCCACGTGACAGGCCCCACCCAGGCTTCCCCAAAGAACTGCACTGCCGGAGCTGTGGGCAGGCGGAGGGGGCCAGGCACTCCAGCCCCTGCACCGCCGGAGCCGTGGGCAGGCGGAGGGGGCCAGGCACTCCAGCCCCTGCACCGCCGGAGCCGTGGGCAGGCGGAGGGGGCCAGGCACTCCAGCCCCTGCACCGCCAGAGCCGTGGGCAGGCGGAGGGGGCCAGGCACTCCAGCCCCTGCACCGCCGGAGCCGTGGGCAGGAAGAGGGGGCCAGGCACTCCAGCCTGCACCCCAGCTCTGGGATGAGGAGTCCCAGGCAGCCGAGAGCCCCGCCCTGGGTCTGCACAGACCTGGGACAGTGAAGGGAAGACCGCAGGGAGGGGATGAGGGAGCTAATAGTGGCCCTCTGAGCCTGAGGAGAACAGAGGTGCGCCCGTCCTGCTGGTGTGGCCAAAAGGAGCCCTCAGCACCCAGCAGGGTTGGACTTGGGCAAGTTCGCCCCTCCCCCCCGTCCTGTCCCAGCCAGGGGCTCACTCCATCCCGAACATGGGGACCTGGGAGGTCAGGACCTGGGGCATGGTCCCTGGCTTATCCACACAGCAGGACAAGCACAGGCAGGCCACAGTCCTGTTTCGTCCATGCACTGGGCAGGCCCAGCCTCTGGGCCGGGGTCCATGGACCTGTCCTCCAGCCAGACCCTCCGTGGAGACATGGGGGGCCACCAGTGCCCCCCCGTGTTTGTCACATGCCTCTCCTGCCCTCCGCTCCTTGTGGCTCACCTATCATACCTGTGAATGCAACATCCTGGAACAGGCCAGAACTGGGGGTGGGCCAGCATCCTCTCATCCTGTGTGGACACACCTGCCACGCCTCCCTGTGCACACCTGTCCTCCTGTATGCACACAGCACATGCACCTCTACCTGCCACCCTGGCACGCACACACCGGCTGTCCCGGTACGAACACCCCTGCCATCGCTGTGTGACCCTCCAGTGGGGAGTTGGAGACTCATCTCTGAAATTCTGATAAGCAGTGATTCTGCCGGGAGTATCAGGGTTCCAGGCAGAGAGAGAAAACACATTCATACTGAAGAGCGGCACGGTCCATCTGATACTATCCACGGGCCTGGGCACCTGCTGGGCCTCCGGGAACTGGACTTCAGTCCTGGCTGTTCAGTGTGAAGGGAACAAATAAGAGATGCGAGAACAGGAAAGAAAGGCAACAAGCTGCCCTGATTGGAGCCTGATCGCCTCAACGCTGTGTGTATCTGGGTGGACATTCCAATAGAATCTACCAAGAAACCGCTGGTTCCACTCACGACTCTCCTCAAGAAACGGAGAGGGGAGAAAAAGGGAGAGGAGGGAGGGAACGGGAGGAAAAGGGGTGTGAGGAGAGGGAAGAGAAAACCTGTGCAGTGATAAATGTCTGTCAATTCCCCACCCAGCACCTAAGAACATGCACAAAATGGCAGAATCAACGGCAGGCCAAACAAAGCCGCAGGACAGCAAAGAGAAGGCAAAGCCGGACCTCTGCCTTCTGAACCTGGGATGGGGTGAAGAGCCAGGGAAGGGCCAGGTGAGTGCCGGGACATGGGAGCCAGGGACCTGACCCATTGCACATGAACCGTACACAGATGTGGAGACGGGGCGGGCAGAAAGAAGAGTGGAAAGCCCGTAACGCACAGCAAATCCAAAGCTAACTCCCAAGTGAGTGGAAGACCTAGTTTTTCACAGTAAAATTTTAAGTGGCTCAGAAAAAATAGGACATTTTTTCTTCATGACCTTGAATTAGAAAAAGGCATGTCCCACGAGACCGGGAAGTCCAAGCCACGAAAGAGACACCTGAGTGATTCAACCACACGGCACACATCCGTGAAAGAAGACATCGCAAAGCTCAGAGACAGGCCCGGGCCTGGGAGGCCCCAGCCTTGGGAGAACAGGGCAGGGCGAGGCTCAGCCTGGACCTCAAAACACACACTGGGAGTAATATAAAGACAGCCAGATTAGCCAGCGGGACTCACACGGGAGCCATGGCTTCAGAGGAAGAGAGGACGCTGGCAGTGACAGGAAGTCCCGCCCTCGTGGTTGCGAAGGGAATCCAAGCCCGGGGCCAGGACTCCAGCCTCACACCGTCGACAACCACACTCTCGGTTTTGCGGGTTTGTTTTGGAGTGGTGAAGATGGAGCCCGGTGCCCCGCATCCCACCCGAAGCTAGTGCATCAGGAAGCCAGGTGCACCTGCCCCCGAGAACCGGCGTCCACCTCTGCAGATGGAGACATCGTGCCTGGAGATGAGTCGGAGGGAGCGTGGGCTCACGGGAGTGTGGCGGGGATTCTGTGAGCGTGGGCTCACGGGAGTGTGGCGGGGATTCTGTGCCGCGGACACCAGGCGTGACTCACACCGCACCAAGGGTGAAGGGCCACAGCCCCCTCCTGCTGTTCCTTCCTTCTCTGGTGCTGGTCTCCAGGTCACTTTCCTCCTGAGATGGCTGCCGGTATTCCAGAAATCCAATCTCCATCCCAGGCAGGTGGCCAACAAAAGAGGAGGAAGAATGGGAAGATGTTTCTTTCTGTTCAGGGACTGTCCCCAGAGGTCCCCGGACCCCAGACCCCGGCTTGAACTGTGACTCTCCTGTAGCAAAACCCAGCCAGGCAGGAAGCTGGCAGCTGACCTGTGAGGAGGGGGGGTCCACCCGAGGTTCTTCTGTTCCATTCCCCGGGAGGGGGGGATGGGGGACGGGGGAGGGGGGAGGGCGGAGAGGGCAGTCCCTGCCTGCACTGCGGCTGGGCTGGGGAGCGAATGGAACAGACGAGGAGAAGATGGGATCACACTTATTTCTCAAAGAATATTAATAGACGCAAACAAACTTCCTAACTCAGAGAAGCAGAGAAGCTGTCGCCGTCATCTCTTTGTTAACTTATCCTAAGGTTTTACCTGGAGACTAGGCCTTCACACAGGGGGTTCTAGAAATGACACAGATGACGCACTAATTTGCGACTAATTCATAATAACCTAGTGTTAAATGTCCCCTCCCCTCTAAGGAAGCCAGGGTGTGGATTCTCTGAACTCGAGCTCTCCTGGCTGCTGACTAGTTATCAATCCTGGCTAATTCCTGCATCACTGATCTTGGCTCCCTCCTGTGTCACTGATCCCAGCTCCTTCCTGTGTCACTGATCCTGGGTCCCTGTCACTGATCCTGGCTCCCTCCAGTGTCACTGATCCTGGCTCCCTCCTGTATCACTGATCCTAGCTCTCTCCTTGGTTACTGATCCCAGCTCCCTCTTGGTTACTGATCCTGGGTCCCTCCTGTGTCACTGATCCTGGCTCCCTCCTGTGTCACTGATCCTAGCTCTCTCCTTGGTTACTGATCCCAGCTCCCTCTTGGTTACTGATCCCGGATCCCTCCTGTGTCACTGATCCCAGCTCCCTCCTATGTCACTGATCCCAGCTCCCTCCTGTGTCACTGATCCTAGCTCCCTCCGGTGTCACTGATCCTGGCTCCCTCCTGTGTCACTGATCCCAGCTCTCTCCTTAGTTACTGATCCCAGCTCCCTCCTGTGTCACTGATCCCAGCTCCCTCCTGTGTCACTGATCCTAGCTCCCTCCTTGGTTACTGATCCCAGCTCCCTCCTGTGTCACTGATCCCAGCTCCCTCCTGTGTCACTGATCCTGGCTCCCTCCGGCGTCACTGATCCCAGCTCCCTCTTGGTTACTGATCCTGGGTCCCTCCTGTGTCACTGATCCCAGCTCCCTCCTGTGTCACTGATCCCAGCTCCCTCCGGTGTCACTGATCCTGGCTCCCTCCTGTGTCACTGATCCCAGCTCTCTCCTTGGTTACTGATCCCAGCTCCCTCCTGTGTCACTGATCCCAGCTCCCTCCTATGTCACTGATCCCAGCTCCCTCCTGTGTCACTGATCCTGGGTCCCTCCTGTGTCACTGATCCCAGCTCTCTCCTGTGTCACTGATCCTGGCTCCCTCCGGTGTCACTGATCCCAGCTCTCTCCTTGGTTACTGATCCCAGCTCCCTCCGGTGTCACTGATCCTGGCTCCCTCTGGTGTCACTGATCCCAGCTCCCTCCGGTATCACTGATCCTGGCTCCCTCCTCTTGCTCTCTCCCCTACTCTCCTCAGACTCAGCTCCTGCACTGTTGCCTACCTTGCTGTCACGCAGGGCACAGCCTCTGCTTGCTCTTTGCAGCTTGTCTGCCTGAGCCCTGGTGACTGGACACAGGGTCCTGGGGCAGAGGCATCTACGCAGTGTCCTTCCTGCAGCCTTGACCCAGGGACTCCCAGAAACTCTGGTCTCTGCCCATCCAGCCAGACTCACCTGCAGCAGGTGTCCCCTGGGCTGACCAGCAGCCCGACGCAGGCCGAAGTGAATTAGGATATGAGCAGCGTGTCCCCAGGTGCTGTTGAGGGAGGGGGACCCAGAGTCCTGTCCCGCGTGTCCCTGCTGGTTCTGGGGTGCACGTGCCATGGACTCTTCAATACCCCGCCCCGTCCTACAGTGCCCAGGGCCCAGCCGCTGTCACGGCGCACTGTGTCTGTTTCACTGTTGACTGTATCTTCTCTGGATCTGCTGACTGGCTGCGCATTACGCATTCCTGCCTAAGAGCCTCCGATTTCTGACTCCTCAGATCGTTTCCAAGCGTGTCACTTACAGGTCCTTCCCGAGTCCCCTGCGTCCCGGGAGAACTCAGTTCTGGCAGAGGGAGAGTGGGTGGGGTATTCCCTGTCCCCCACCCCCTGCCCCAGCCAGCAGGTTATGCCCTGTCCATAACACCCCTGGGCTCCGTGGCTTGTTAGAAGTTAGGGTACCCCTGGGCCTTGATGAGTGCAGAGAAAACAGCTCCCCAGGGGCTCTGCACAGCAGGGGGCCCACATGGTGACAGCCATGGCTCAGGGAGGCAGCCACCCCTCACACCTCTCAGTTACAGCCACACCTCACACCTCTCAGCGGCAGCCATGCTTCACGCTTGCAGCCATCCTGGCCCTGCCGGGAGCCAGGGATCCCAGCCTGAGAAGGCAGGCGATTGGCAGCTGGCTATAAATGAGCTGATGATAAATAAGCAACTGCTGAATTAAAATGCAGAACAATTCTTCCAGTTCACTGACAACCACCGAGAGGTAAACGCGCTCGTCTTTCCTGGGAAGAAATTAGCATTAATAAGATAAAACCGTCTTCGGGATAACTGACGTTTTGATGAATGTGCGCGGGGATGGGTTGGGATGCTTTTGATGAATAATATTTTGGGTTGCCTCAGGTTGCATTTAATTGTTCCTCCTTCATTCTCAGCTTTGGTTAAGTGAAATAGAAAACCCAGTAATGCTGGAATTCATCTTTCAGGCGGCAGATGCACGGCTTAATTATCAATCCGGGCTGACAGCCGCTCCGCTGCACAGGCCAAGCGGGCGTGGGCTGGGCTCCCGGAGGCGGAGGTCCGCTGCCCCTCCCGACCACGCATCCAGGGCACCAGCGCCCAGCAGAGGCTCCCTGGAGCTCGGCCCCCTGGCCAGTGCCACCCTGGGGGTGGAGGACCGAGGTTCACACAGCAGAGCACCTGACTCTGCCCAGGAAGGCCTAGGGCAGCCGATGGCCCAGCACACAGCTCAGAAGGGCAGGGCCCGGAAGAGAGCCTCCAGCCAGGCTGGCGGCCCACGTGGGCATCGAGCTTCTTGGCAGTTGGCCGGTCCTCTGCAGAGGGGTGTGAACGCACCCTGCCCTGGGCCCCACTGGGTGCTCCCGGCCAGGTGTGCCCCACCTCCAGCATTCACTCCCTGCTCCTCATCTTCGTCGAGCCTCGCACACAAGTGTGCTCCGAGTGCTCCCCTGTCCCAGTGCTGGTCTTCGGGGGAAGCTCTGGGCTCCTGGTCACACTCAGGGCCAGGCACGGCTCTGAGGCTCTGGGGGTCTTGAAGAAGAGCGGGAACAAGAGCGTACGGTTAACACAGTGTCCACAGCCTCTAACAGCCAAGGCCACCAAGAGGAGGCGGGCGGGCTGCCTGTGCACGGGGCGCCGGTCAGGCCTAGGAGCCTAGCCCTGACACGCTCAAAGAAGGGCCAGGACTTCAGGTGGCCAGGGAGCTGGGCAGAGCCTGTGGAAGACACTGGAAGAATTCTGAAGGATTCCTGGAGTGCGGAGGGAGAATCTGAACGTTTGCAAAGGAACACTTGGGTCTGGGGTGAAAAGACAAAAGAGAATAAAAGCAGAATGAAGTTTTTGTTGTTTACACATCGACAAAAAGACACATCCAATACCAAGCATTTAACTCACTGTGACTACGACTAAATCCGAAGGTCTAAATGTACGCCTGAAAGCACTAAGAAACCGTATGAGAGAGAAAACCAAGATGGCTGCCGCCCAAGAGACAAGGTCCCCATGACCAAACCCTGGGTGGAGGCCAGCAGGGGCCACCTCGGGAAAAGGCAGCCACAGAGCTCCTGGGACCGGCCGGACAGGGGAGGCTGCATCTGCACCCTGTGGAGACGCAGATCCCACCGCACTCCAAGTTATGTCAGGCCCAAGCTATTAACTGCTACGTGGTAATAAAAGAAAGAAATATGTGCAGAGGGCAGGTAGATGAATAATTAACCATTTGGTTAAGTGAATTTCACCAATATTGACAACTAGGAAGCAATGGGGAGAGAGAACAAGAGAGAGAGAGAATCTATAACTCCATTTAAACAAGCATCCCACAAAAAGACTGGCTCCACTGTCAGAAGGAGAAATGATTAGGGCCACATTTTCACCCAGAAAGCATTTGGAGGTTTAACAGCTCTAGCAGCCAGAGCAGTTGCAAATCGATTTCTTTTTTGAGACAAATAACGTAAAAGAGCATTAAGCAAAGCATCTGGATGATCACTTAGCAGAGCACTCCCAAATGGACAAACCTTGTACGGAAATTTACACTGACACAGGTAGCCAGAAAATGCAAATTCTTTTAATAAGAAGAAATCGATGCTTACCTTCATGGTGGGCACGCAAGACAAGGTAACGGGTTTGTGTGAAGAAATAAAGGACGGACAATATAACCACGGCTATAAAATCCCTGGGGACGTGAGTGGCGAATGCCCCTCTGCCAAGCGCTTGGCAAGCACATCTTTCCGCTTAGAGACACCCCAAATCTTGGGGCTGCTCTTCCCGTCCCATGTCCCTCGGTGGCATCAGAGAAGAGGCCCCGGGGACAAGGCCGTCAAGGACAGGGACCAGGGGACAGGCCAGAGAACCAAGGTAGCCTTCTGACACGGAGAGAGAAATCAATATGAGATGTGGGCGCGGAACACCGGTGGCACCACATGGTTACAGAATTTCCAAACCTCGGTAAAGAAATGCAGAAATTATACAATTTACTAATTTTACACAATATGATTGAGTAAAATGAGTGTGCATGTGTGTGCATGCATGTGCATGCGTGCATGTGTGTGCATGCATGTGTGTGCATGCATGTGTGTGCATGTGTGTGCATGTATGTGTGTGCGTGCATGCATGTGCGTGCATGCCTGTGTGTGCGTGCATGTATGTGCATGTATGTGAGTGCATGCATGCATGTGCATGTGTGTGCGTGAGGGGAAGTGTGCGTGCGGCCACAAGCAGGCCTCTCCAGCGCCTCTCCTCCCTTCTCCTGGGCTGTGACAAGCTCGGGCCTCCACACAGGGCTGCCAGCTCTGCAGAGGTGTGCAGAGCTCTAGCACAACCGCTGTGGTGAGCACACACACGGGGCAGCCGGGGACAGGCCGGGCGGCAGGTGTGGACACCGGGCCAGGGCAAGGGCTGGGTGGGAAGTGCCGGGGCCTGGGGTGCATGTCAGGGCACCTGAGAACAGCATCTACAGGACTCCGGTGATCCTCCTGGCCATTCATCCGTGATTAACTGCTAGGCGCAGGCCCGGGCATGCCCCTCGCCCACCCTGCGGAGGCCAGCCATGGAGGCCAGCCATGGAGGCCAGCTATGGAGGCCAGCCATGGAGGCCAGCTGTGGAGGCCAGCCACGGAGACCAGCCATGGAGGCCAGCTGTGATGGCCAGCTGTGGAGGCCAGCTATGGAGGCCAGCCACGGAGGCCAGCTGTGATGGCCAGCCATGGAAGCCAGCTGTGATGGCCAGCTGTGGAGGCCAGCAGTGGAGGCCAGCCACGGAGGCCAGCCATGATGGCCAGCTGTGGAGGCCAGCCACGGAGGCCAGCCATGGAGGCCAGCCATGGAGGCCAGCCACGGAGGCCAGCCATGATGGCCAGCTGTGGAGGCCAGCCACGGAGGCCAGCTGTGAAAGCTCCAGCCCCAGGTGGCACGGGTGCCATGTGTACCTACACAGCCCAAGCCCCCACTCCCCAGCACAGCTGTCACCATCCCGGGTCCCGTGGGGGATCTGCACCGTACAGTGCTCTCCAAAAATCCTGGGGTTCACAAATACTACCTCACATAATGTGGGGAGAAGGCACAGTGTGGGCTCAGGACAAGCGGGCTGCCACGGGATGTCACATGACTTCCTGTGGTCAGTCCCAGGATGTCACTGGGCTTCCTGTGGTCAGTCCCAGGATGTCACTGGGCTTCCTGTGGTCAGTCCCGGGATGTCACTGG
>NW_012267303.1:2691349-2702426 GCF_000151885.1 Dipodomys ordii
CACCATCACCACCACCACCACCATCACCATCACCACCACCATCACCATCATTATCATCATCACCATCACCACTATCATCACCACCACCACCATCACCACCACCATCACCATCACCACTATCATCACCACCACCACCATCACCACCACCATCACCATCATTATCATCACCATCGCCACCACCACCATCACCATCACCATCAACATCAGCACCACCACCACCATCACTACCATCAGCATCACCACCATCACCACCACCATCACCATCATCTCACCATCACCATCATCATCACCACCATCACCATCATCACCATCACCACCATCACCATCACCACCATCATCACCACCACCATCACCATCACCACCACCATCGCCATCATCATCACCATCATCATCATCACCACCATCGCCATCACCACCACCATCACAATCATCATTACCATCACCATTATCACCACCATCACCACCACCATCATCACCACCACCATCATCACCACCACCACCATCACCACCATCATCACCATCACCACCATCATCACCATCACCACCAGTTTCATCATTCCCTAGGGATGCCTGGTGTGTGCACAGACTAGGCACTCAGGTGAGTACTTACTATAGGTCTCCTGCACCCAATGCTCCATGCTCACCTCTCCACTCACCAGTCTCCTCTGAAGGCATTCTGTCACAAGCCTCGGTCACCCAGAGTCATGCAGAGCCTCAGTCATGGTTGAGAGTCTGTCCTGTCCTGTCCTGCCCAGGGAAGTCCACGAGCGGGTCCAGCATGGCACCTCAAGGTGGCACACAGCCCTTCCTGGGTAAAGACACTTCCCTAAGAATACAGAGATCCAGCCAGATGGAGTAACCCTTGCTGTTCAAAGACGTGACATCGAACGGGCAAATGAGTATCCGGCCTTGCTTCCCAGAACCCAAGGCCCCGGGTCTGCTGCGCACATGGGGAGCATCTGCTTCCAGCCACGTGGGCTCACTTTGCGTTCCGCAGAATCCTGAGCACTGAACGGCTCCCGAGAGGCAGCCGTGTCTCTGAGGGAGAGCATGGAGAGGAGTCGGGGCCAGGCTCTCCTCCCTGCGGGGTGACGTCATCTGCCCCAAGTCCACAGCCTGTAGGCAGAGAGAGACGGGGGCAATGCTGGTGGAGGGAGGGCCCGGGCCTTGCCTCCTGCCTCCTCCACGGCCGTCTGCGGGCTCCTTCCGGCCGCTCTGTGCTCTGGGTGTGCCCGTCCCTGAGGGAACTTGAAGGCAGCCAGCAGAGACTTGTGGGGGACAGAGCAGAGGCCTTCTGTACCACAGACTTCCCCCACAGCACCCTGCTGGTGCATGGCCGTGGCTCCTCCAGAGTCCCACGGGTCACGCCAGAGGCCACGTCCACAGACCAACCTCGTCCCTCGAGATGGAAGGAAATTCATAGTCCTGCCAGAGCAGGGTCATCTGACACAATACGTCAGGAAGCGGGGTTCAGTGGGCCATGGTGGTCAGGAAGCGGGGTTCAGTGGGCCATGGTGGTCAGGAAGCGGGGTTCAGTGAGGTGGTGGGCATCAGGACAGCGGTGACCCAGCGCTGACTCTCGGTGTCTGTGTCACATGTCTGGCCAGGGACCCCCTGGCAGAAGGCTCCTGTGGAGAGGAGGCTGGGGTTAGGGTGCAGGGTGACTCGGAAGGGGAAGAGCACAGGAGGGAAGCTGAGGAGGAGGATGTGGGACAGGTGGAGGTCTGGGGCAGTGGGAAGGAGGAACTCAGACCATCTGGGGTGGGGCTGCTGGTCCCTGAAGCCTCCTTCTTCTCCTGCCAGTGGCATCCTGAATGGGGTCTCAGCAGGCCCTGCCCCCCCCACCCCGGCAGGCATGTCTGCATCCTCGTTCTGAAGGAAGACAGGAGTCTCTGGCTGGCCTCCAGTCCTGGCCGAGGCCCTGGAGCTCCCCTGTCACCGAGTGCAGCTGCCCCACAGGAGTGGAGCCTCCCGGGCCCCTCCACAGAGGCCGGGAGCGTGCACGCAGAGCGCTAAGTGCCTTTCCCCTCCACAGCCTCTGGCGGAAGACGGGACGTGTCAGGCCGGCCAGCCCCGTCTGGACTTCCTGGCGGAGACGGCTGACTTGGAGTTAATGGACTCCAATAGTTAGCATCCTAAACCTTTCATGTTGACCCTTCACAGCAAATGCGTGTCAAAGAAAGACTTTAATAACTCGCTCTGTAACTCGAGAGTGTCGGTGCTAACACCATTAATCCCTGTTTTCCATAGTTGGCAGAAAGCTTTAAGTACCTTTAATACTTTCTAAATCTGACAGTTTTAATTATTTCTCCTGCACCACTATTGATCCAGCGAGTCAACCTGTGACTTTGAAGGCCTTCGTCAATACCCATTGCCAGTCCTAGAGCCAAGGCTCTGCAGCGGGGAGGGGGCTGAAGGGGCCGGTGTCTGGGAGCCTCCTCCTGGCCGCAGGTGGCCAGGGCCTGTGCCCAGCAGCTCGGTGTGGCCCTGGGGGTCCGGTGAGCCTCCTGCCAGGGCGTGGGGCCCGGCCTCGCTCTTCTCTCTCCTCACGGCTATTTGTTGGCTCTTTGTCCCCTGTGAATCTGTCTCCTGCCCCTCCCTGCCGCATCTCCCCACGCGCCTCCTGCTCCTCTCCTCCTTCAAACCTCGCCCTGGTCTCCACACCATGCAGTTTCCCACAGGGCATCGCTGGCCGCTGCTGGCCGCCCTTGCGCTGGGCATGGTGGGCACCAGGAAGCGGCCGCAGCTTCCCAAGTCCCCAACGGGACTGCTAAACATGCCATCAGATTGACCTCGGCTGGGACCCGAGTTCAAGTCTCCTCGCTCACCCCAGTGATCGTCGCAGGACAGAGAATGGGGGTTTTAAGTCGAGGGGAGGTCATATTGTCTCCCCACCGTGTCCTCACGGAGGGTCAGCACCCCAGCAGCACCCCAGGAGACCTCCAGGCCTTTCCTGCCACTGCTCGGGTTACACGCCCCCTGTCCCCCGGCCTCTGCTTTCTTGTGATCTCCTTTCAGGCCATTGACCTCACCGCCTCCCCCTGTGTCCGTCAGCCTTACATCCTCTATTCTGTGCATTGCTCTGAGATGTCCAGTTCTACACCAACACACCTTTTCTTTTCCCCACACCTGGCTTGTACCTGCTGCCTTGAGGGTAAATCCTGTTTTCCCTCTGTCTCCCCCAGGGCTCTCTGCTGTGCCCCATCTGCTTCCTCCCAGTGGACAGCAGCGCTTGCAAAACGATTCTTGAAACTGTCGTCTCGAGGGTTTAAGAGTGCAGCCTTCATTACCCACCAAACGTCCTGTGTCCCTGGTTCTTCCTGATTGTGTTCCTTTCTCTGTTGGGCCTTTTGCTTACCTTGTGCTGGAACATTCTCTTTGCAAGGTTCTACCACGCAGCGCGGCCTGACTCTCAGGTAAGCCGCCCCTTCCTTCCTTCTGCGCTCAGGGTGGAGCCTGCCAGTTTCTGGTCCACATCAGCTTGGAGCTTGTTGACGCTAGGTCTTGATCCAAAGTGTGGGGGATCTACAGAGGAGCTGGAAATGTTCTGTGTCCTGACGGTGCCTGGTCTTCTCGGCAGGAGCGTGGAGTGTCTGCAGGATGGACAGCAGTGTCCTGGTGTGTCCCTGTGGGTACAGAGGAGACTGAGCATGCCCTGAGACAGAGCATGCCCTGCAGACCTCAGCCTCTCCCCAAATGGCCCCTCTGCCTGTCTGTCTTCTGTCTATCCATCCATCCATTGGTCAATTTACATATTTAGACATCTACTAATCTGGCCTCATCTGTCCATCATTTATCTACCTACACATCTATCCATCATGCATCTATCTATCTATCTATCTATCTACCATTTATTTTCATCTAGTGAAATTTGATTATATGTGTGCATTTATTTACATGTGGTTTCACTGTGGGTACAACTTGTCTCTGTGTGTTCTTTTCTTTCTTTATTGTCTTTAAGTAGTTTACAAAGCAGCTGCCACTTACGGCAGCAGTCTGCGTGTTCTTTTCCATCTGTGTTCTTCAGGAGCTCCCTTCCTCCGAGTCCTACGGTATTCCTCCTCTCCATCCGCCTGAGCCTCCTCACCCCCGGTGCGTCCCGCTCACTCATTCTGGGGTCCCGGGGTTCTCCTGCGCTGTGTCTGGTTCTACTCCGCCTCCTGGGCGTGGAGTTGCCGATGTGTGACTCAGCCAGGTCCGGAAGCTTGGGCTTGGGGCTCTGGTGAGAAGGAGGTAGACTTGCCCTGTGCAGCTCCATCGGGAAGCGCCGCATGCGGCTCAATGTGAGTTTCCTCCCAGAGGCAGGGAAACAGCTACTAATATTCAATACTCATTTGGGTGCTGGCTACGGCTGGGGTGCGTTCGTCTATCCCAGTGAAGTATTATTAACTCGTTAAAACTCTAGGATTGAAATGGGCATGACATCCGTGCAGAGCTGGTGTGTGCACTGGAATGCTAAGGGGGTTATTGCTCTGTGAGCAGCTAATGTGTGTAAATAGATTTCCTTTGTGTTCAGTGCCTGCCCAAAGAGTTTCTACCTTTTATGAGAGTCTAGAAGGCTTTGCCTGTCCCTCCAAAGCTCTGGGGGAGCGGCCGGCACCCCTGCCGCTGGCCTCGGGCCTCGGACTCTCACCTCCTCAGCCAGGAGTTCCGCCCTGTCTCCTTCACCTTTGTGTTTAGAACTTAACCAATCATTACTTCAGAGTATCGTAAGATGATCGGTCTCACATTTGATCAGCATTTCAACAAAGAGGGGCCTCCAGCTGTTTGGCTACAACTACTTCTTCATTTGTTTTTACTTTTACAGCTTCCCTGGGATATGTTTGGCATCTTAGCATCACAAATGCTTTGTTAAAATTGTACAAATTGAGACTTTCTCGTGTGGCAGGTTGGGGGGAGGGGGTGAACTCAAGGCTAAATATTTGCTCGATAGGTGCTCCACCTTTGGAACCTCACCTTAGCCTGACTTGTGTGGGCTGTTTATGTGTGTGGGGGAGAGGGTTTACACTAGGTGATCCTCCATTCAACGGTCCTCCTGCCTCTGCCTCCAAGTAACAGGAATTACAGGTGTGTGCTATCACATCCCCATGAGGAGCTTTGACAGATTCGTGAACCAGGAGCCTTCACTGAAATGGAATTGGTGTTCTCCACCCCCGCGTCTCTTCAGGCCGCGCGGGTCTCACGCCTTCCCCCTGCCCGCCCCTAGGCCACGGCGGTCTGACCTCCATCACTGTAAACACAGCTGTAATTTTATACGCATAGAACTGCCGTCTCTGCGGTGAGTTTCCCTTCCCGTCGTGCGGCTACTTCAATGTGTCTGCACCGCGCCCCGTGTGGAAGGCTGAGCCCTCTTCCTGCAGAGCAGCCTTCCCCGGAGTGAGTGACCCAGTCCTTGGCGAAGCAGTCTGTGTGGCCTTCGGTCCTGCCATGGGGTCTTCCTGTGAGTGTGATCCCTCGGCGGCCTTGCTCGGCGGGTGTGGTGTGAACTCCTCTGGCAGCGTCACACAGTAGGCATGTCACTTCTGGAGACACTGACAAACTCCTTTCTACAGCATCTGGGGTAAGTGTTCCGAGGGTCGCTTCTCTTTGCCAGCACTCAAGGATCGGCCTGTAGACCTCGGCCCGTCTAGCACGTGTGCATTGGGTGCCATGTGGCTCTCATTCCCATCCGCTCCGTGACTTTGAACCTCTTCCCCAGCACTTAATCCCCACCCCTGTGTCTTCTTTGACTGCTCGATTCTTCTGCATATTTATTTAAATGGATTGTTTGTAGCCCTGGGTTGTAATGCTTTTGCTTATTTGTTTGGGTGCATTGTTTGTGTCCCTGAGTTGTCAGAGATCCTTTGTTAGAGTCTTGTATTACAAAAGCCTCTTCTTCTGTGACTTTGACTTTTTATTTTCATTTTATTGTTCTATAAAGAGCATCTGGCCTTTGGGTAAAGGCCAGTGTATTGTTATTTTGCTTTATAGTATGTCCTACATTTATTGAATTTAAGAAATATCTGGTGCCCAAGATGTCTTCTGTGTATCCATCAAAAGCTGCGGTGTCCACACACCTCAGCCCTGTCCTTACCACAGGGAGGGTGTCTAGGTCTTGCATATGAACGTCTAGTCACTCAGCACCATTTGTCAAGATTGCACTCCATTGAACGACGTCAAAAGAGTGAGCAGGAACAAGCCTGCCTCTGGACCTCCTCTGTGTACACTGGGTTTTATGTGCATCTGTACTACAATAAAAGTCTTTTGGGGGGACTCCTCTCTGAAGCCCCCTCCAAACCAAGGCTCTTGTTACTTTCAAAGCTCTCTATTCACGTTCATACTAACTTAGTCTGCCAACCTTCACAAAACAGTCCTCTTTTGAAGTTTTTTGGTAAGTGAAATTAGTCCTCCAACTTGGTTCTTATGTCAGTCACTCTATTTCCTCCCACTTCCATGCAGATTTCAGCAACAGCTGAACAATTTCTCTAAACAAACAAGTGCCTGCAGCAGTCTTTTCCGAGACTGCGTTTGCGCTGGGATCTGTGGTGCTGCTAACTGAACAATAACAGGTCTTCTGAACCATGAACAAAATGCATATTTTTTATTTATTTGGAATTTATGAAATTTTAACAAATTTTGTAGTTTGCAGGTGCATCTTTCACATCTTTTATCACAATTCTCCTTTAGCATTGTGCTGCTTTAAGCATTGTCTGTTCTGAGGACGCGTCGCTATGGTATAGAAACACAACTGGTTTTTTTTTTTTCATATACTGGCATTTCACTGTGATTCATTAAACTCATTTAAAAAGCAAATTCTACTCATGGCTTTGTGGAGTCCATAGGCTTTTCCATAGAGATGATTGTGCAATTTTGGGTGGCTGATGGCTTTATTTTTTCTCCCCCCACTGTTTGCCTTTTCCTCTTGCCGCGTTGAGCTGCTAGAACTCCAGGTTCAGTGTGGAAGGAAATGATGGAGCTCATGCTTTGCCCTAGGCCCAGTGGGCAGGCACTCTGGGGCTCCCTCCTGGGCAATGTGAGCCCGTTGCTTTTGAATGTTTCCCTACAAAATCAGAGACATTCCCTCCCCTTCCCTGCTTGGGTAGAGCAACTTTTTTTGTGAATGGATGCTGGATTTGGTCAAGTAGATAGATAGTACTTCTAAAACGATCAGCTTTTCCTGTGCTGCTCAGCCAGCTATTATGAATTTGCTTTGTAAATGTTAGGCAAATCTTTTAGTCTTAAGATAAACACTAGGAAGTTGTAGACTAGGCTCTCTCTGCTCTCTAGACTCTGTGAATTCTTTTCCCATCAGATCATGTGTGTACACGTGTGTGCACGCGCACGTATGCGTGTGTGCACACCCAGTAGTTCTCTTTTCTTTTTCAAAATACAAACAGGTAGGGGTATTATTTCGTTCTGATGTTGCTAATTAATATTTTATGCCTTTTTTATGAGTCTGGCTAGAGGCTTATCCATGTCATTGATATTTCCTCAGCACAAGTATGCCACATAATTCAGCTTCTCCACTTCCAGGTATTTATCCTAACTAAAGCTCGCCTGCGCGTAACGCGAAGTGCAGGAGGAAAGCCCAGGCTGGAAAGACGCAGGTGTCCCAGTGGGTGGGGGTTACGTGAACAGAAGTGTAAATCACTCCTGCCACTAAGTCTGCACAGCGGTCAGTGTGAGTAACGGGGAGACCAGCAACATGTGGACGCATCTGCAGAAAAATACGCTCAGTCAAAACCTAGTCAGAATGCAAGGCTCAGAATGATTCCATTGCTATAGCATTCCCGGGGAGGCACATAGCTGGAGCGCACCTTGGAGGCACAGGAGGGCAGGGTATGGGGGGCAGGAGGGGTCTCCAGGCCACACCTGAGTCCACACCACACCCCAAAGGACACAGCCGCGTTGCCTGGAGCAAGCCGCAGATGAACTCCGCAAACGATTCCTGAGGTCACTCTTCTCTCACACGGCTGCATGTGAATCTGCAGAGTCTCAAGTGAACCGCTTCACGACCCAGGATGTTTGCGCTGTCCTGAGGGCAGGGCTCAGCATCTTCCTCGGGAATCAGAGGACAAAACAACAGGGAGAAAACTGCAGCCCAGTGACCACAGCTCAGTATGAAACGCACCCTCCGTCCCAGATGCTCACAAGCCTTCCCCCTTGGTTACCAAAGACAAATACCAAAAGCGGACTTTGCTTTCCCTTCCCACTGCCTGCTTCCTCTCTCCCTACTTCCTGCTTCCTCTCTCATTACTTCCTGCTTCCTCTCTCGTTACTTCCTGCTTTCTCTCTCTCACCTTCTTTCTCTCTTCCACCACTTGTTTTATATCTCTCACTTCCTGTTTTCTCCACCACTTCCTGCTTCCTGCCTTGTACCTCTTGCTTCCTCCCCTGCACTTCCCCCACTTCCTGCTTTCCCAGGTACCGTCTCATTGTCTTCACCCACCCCACATCTGGGGCGTGGTTGCAGTGGTTGTGTTTGCTGTGGGATCCCTCTCTGTCCAGAGACCAGCTGTGGCCCCCATCCTGGGCCCTGCCCTTTCTTTGTTCTTGGAAAGCATGTCCGGATTTGAGGTTCCAGTCAGGATCCTTGGAAGAAAAGGTGGTGAAATCACCACAAGGTTGGAAGCACCCGGATTTGGTCTTCTTCACCGATGCACACACTACGCCTGCTTCTCAAAGCCACCCAGAACTCCTAGCACTCAGCAGGCTCCACCATTGCCTGCGGAGGACACAGAAGAGCCACATACTGACTCCTTACCTGCACCCCTGCCCAGATACTCTGTTCTCAGGGGAACACCGCGCACCGCTCCCCACGATTCATGGAGAGTTGCATTCCTTTTCTGTGCGTATAATCTCCTCTGTTTCTTAGTCTTGATTACTTTAGCACCTTCCTTCTCTTCAGAGTGATCATTCTTATTGAGTGACATATCCTAGTTTGCCTGGCACCATTTTGCTGTTCTTCTGTATGCTTGCCCCATGCGGTTTTTCTGACTTTGTGCAGAGTCAGAGCAAGTCTCCACGTTACCATATGTATTCCCAGTACTTGTTGATTGCTATGTGCTTTGCATTTCTCGGGAGTTTGGGATCTATCATCATACACAGTGTGAAGTGGATCCAACTTGATGTTTTCACATGTTGTCTGGGTGCCCAGTTCCACTCTCATGTCATGTGACTCCTTGAGATATGATCGTTATTGCATCCTCGGTTTTCTTCTGCACTTGTGTCTCATTCTGGAATTGTTCTTCTCCCCCACTGTTCTGTCCATTTGTGCACTGACACCATATGATTCCCATCACAGAAGGCTCTGGCGTGCTTAATGTTTCATAAGTCAGCCTTCACTCTCTGAATCCTTTTAGCATTTTCGTGGCTACATTTTTTTTTTTTTTGGCTGAGAAACATCATCGGCGTACTTGCCTCTGTGAACAGCAAGGAAGACAAAAGCTGGTAGAATCTTAATGGAAACCTAAATAAGGAAAACCTGATATACAGATACAATTGTGATTTTCTATCCTAAATATTCTTTTTTTTTCCAAGAATTCTTTAGTGGGGTTGTTTTTGTTTGCTTCCTTTGCACGGTTCATAGTACAGCAACTGCTTCTGCCTAATGGCAGTGTGCTCCTCAGAGCACAGGAGAAGGAGGGAGCCCAGGAATTAGGCAAGTTATGATTTCAGGGAGCTCACGGTACAAGGGTCCCACAGACCTTTGAGTCTGAGTTCTGCTCCCAGCAAGTTCGGGCAACTTGCTGGACCCCCGGGGCTCTTCCACAGAGCAGAGACCTGCCTTCTCATGCTGCTCCAGCCCGACGTTCCCGGTGGAATGAACGACAGGACCTGGTTATGCTCCACTGCTTTTCAGTCTTCTGTGCCTTCCCTGAGCTTTTGAGGTTCACTTCCCAGTAGGTGCCCTTCAGGAAGAGCAGAGTTCGGCACTCTCTTTCACGCTCTTTCTTGCCACATAGTTTTTCTACCTCCACACAGAAAATTAAAAATAATTGTGAACATTTTATGTTGGAATTCCATGTTCTATTCTTTGGAGCGCACACATCCACATAATTGGATTCTTATCTGGAGGAAGCGGAGCCCGTGGAAACTGTTGAGGTTTACTGGCCATTGTAGCCTTCCCTTTGCCAACTTTTCAAGGGACGGCTACACTTGAGTCTGGTGCAGAGAGATTGCAGCCCATCCTTGCCCCAGCTCCCAGCCCCAGCCCTTTTCAGTCGCGCTCGTTTGTTTGCTGGAGGTTTCCCTACCCGCGGCTAGGGACTGAGGCTCACACAGAACTCTAGTTTTATTTCGGACACTGAAAATCCTTACTCACGAAGCCCAGTGCGTTCTCGTTCAGGAAGTATCTGTGAGGGGCGGCTTTGCACACATCCCCGCTCCAGGTCCTGGGGCAGAAGCGGGTTTAAAGCACAGGGAAAACGTGCTTGCTGGCTTCGGGCTTGCGTGGGGCTGGCTGGGACGGAGCTGCCTTGTCTTGGTGGCGAGGTTGCGGGTCTGTCTGCGAATCCCGGTCATCTGTTCCACTGCGCTCTCTCCACGTCACTCACCTGCACCAGGCAGGGACTCTGACCTGACTGCACCACAGCCAGGAGCAGCCCAGCCGGTCGGCCGCCTCCTACCAGGAGTTCAGAACAACTGCAGACAAGAGGCAACAAGTGTGAGCACGGGACTTACATGGACGTGCGAAGGTATGGAGGAGGAGGGGCTGTCAGAGAATCCACTGGTGACCAGACGAGGGCACAGGGCACAGGGCAGTGCAGGGATGTATGCAGATGCGTGTGGCCACCTTCCTGGGTGGGAGGGGCTTGTCCTCCTGGGTGGGAGGGGCTTGTCCTCCTGGGTAGGAGGGGCTTGTCCTGGGTGGGAGGAGCTTGTCCTCCTGGGTGGGGAGGGCCTTGTCCTGGGTAGGAGGGGCTTGTCCTGGGTGGGAGGGGCTTGTCCTGGGTAGGAGGGGCTTGTCCTGGGTGGGAGGGGCTTGTCCTCCTGGGTGGGGAGGGCCTTGCTGCCACCTGGTGGTGTAAGGGCCTGGTGGCACCGGGCATGGGTACAGAACACAGGCCACCTCTGGACAGCGCAGGTGGGAGCTCTC
>NW_012267303.1:2702637-2703253 GCF_000151885.1 Dipodomys ordii
GGATGTCACTGGGCTTCCTGTGGTCAGTCCCGGGATGTCACTGGGCTTCCTGTGGTCAGTCCCGGGATGTCACTGGGCTTCCTGTGGTCAGTCCCAGGATGTCACTGGGCTTCCTGTGGTGAGTCTTGGGTTGTCACATGACTTCCTGTGATCAGTCCCAGGATGTCACTCGGCCTCCCCCCCCCACCCTTGTGCTCAGCACTGTGTTCTCTGCAGACTGGCCTGCATCGACCTGTGGCGGTCATTGGGACCGAGACCCATAGTTCTGGTGCAGGGCCGCTGGTTCGCTATCCTGTGCTAGGACAGCACACTGCTCCTGAAGACGTCTGGGACACTGTTTCCCACCACACAGTTGTTACAAAGGGATCTGGAAAGCTAATGGAAGCCATGAATACAAAACATAAGGTAACCTGTCATCCTGTTCATTGTCATCACAATCATCATTATCATCCTTACCACATCCTCATCATCACTATCACCATCACCACCATCATCATCATTATCATCACCACCATCACCACCACCATCACCATCACCACTATCATCACCACCACCACCATCACCACCACCATCACCACCACCATCACCATCACCATCACCACTATCATCACCACCA
>NW_012267303.1:2704927-2711615 GCF_000151885.1 Dipodomys ordii
GGTGGCACCGGGCATGGGTACAGAACACAGGCCACCTCTGGACAGCGCAGGTGGGAGCTCTCTCTGCTTGGCCCTCCCATCTCCCCCCCCCCCCGCCTGCAGCGCATTGGTGGGCTCCAGGTCTCCCGTGGCAGCACTGTCCTTCCAGGGAGCACTTACAGTGCCCAAGCAAACACTGGAGGGGGCAGTGCTTCCTTTAGACAGGGTGCTACTGTCAAAATTCCCCCAAACATTGCCAGGCAGCGAGGGCTGCCAGTGCTGGCCCTGGGCCTGGCATCGGCTCACGGTGCTGGGCAGGAGGGACAGCTGCAGCCTAGCTTGGCTCCCAGGAAAGGCCGAGGTTTTGCTGCCCAAAGACTCCCCCAGCCTGGGGCCCTGGCCTGTGCTAACAGCCACGCAGCGGCTGAGCTCACGCTGAGCAAAGCCCCTGGGGTGGCATGCCACTCTGCCTGCTGGAAGTGCAGGAGCCGGCCTGGGCTCTGTGGGTCCTGAGATCTCAGGGGCTGAGTGGTGTGTGTGTCCCCGGTGCTCATGTGTGTTCCTGTGCACTCCTATGCACATGCTCATGTGTGTGCCCAAGCGTGCATGTTCTCGTGCACACACATGTGCACATGTGTGCCTGTGAACCTGCTTGTGCAGGTATGCACGCATACACCCATGTGCCCACACATGTGTTCACGCACCTGTGTACTCATAGACACACTCGTACATGTGTGTGCCGTGTGGCTATGTGTGTTAGTGCTGGTGAACACTTTCCTTGGGCTACCCTTCCTCTGAGAGGCAGGGAGATGTGAGGGCTAGCTCTCCCAGCCCCAAGTACCGAGGGCAGGCGAGGAGGCCCACCCCCCCAGCTCTCTCTGTCCACCCACAACCCCCATGTTCACCCCAGCTCTTTCTGTCCACCCCGGGCTCACCCCAGCTCTGAGATGGCCCTAGCAGCAGCACTTTGTCTATTGGCAAACTTAGAAACAGCACTTCTATCTGTCGGAAATAGAAACTGGTTCAAGGCGCAATGCCGGGCCCATGGGATGCTGCAGGACCGGCCTCGAGTGTCCTTAATGGCGTAATGGAGGCTGGGACCTGCTGGGGAGCAATGGGGAGAAATGAGCATCATTTGCTGACTGCAGGATGCCCCAGCGGCGGTAATGACAGGATGGAGCTGCACAGCAAAGGGGGCGCCAGGCTGGGGCGGGCAGTGAGCGAGGAGAGAGGCAAACACAGCTCTACTCCAGGAAAGGCTTCTGAGATCTGTGTCTACCCCAGTGTGTGCATGCATGTGTTGGTGTGAGTGAGAGAGATAGACAGATAGACACAGAGACAGAGAGACAGAGAGAGGAGAGCACAGATGGGGAAGGGAAGAGGCCCCCTGGGTCCCCCTTGTTTAGTGAACCCCAGACTCAGGCATCAGATGCAGAGCTGCTGAGGGTCACGTGACACAGCTCCTGGGGCTCTGAAAGCCCAGCCCAGCCCGGGCAGCAGACAGTGCTGGCTGACAGTGCAGGCAAACACCTGTGCACACACATAGGCACACACCGGCGAGGTCAGGTATGCCTGTGTGTGCACGTGCATGAATAGACACACACACGCCACACACAAGCACACGGGCACACAGCAGCAGGTAGTCACTTAAGTGCACACTCAGGACAGAACGCGTCGGGCCTGGGCGGGCCACAGCGCAGACAGATGGGAAGGGCACAGGGCAGCGGCGCCTGGCTCCCGTGTCTAGTGAGGATCAACAGGTGGGGGGGCCCAGCCTGTCCCCCTCCGCTCATGAGTGAAGAAGTCTGGACATGGGGGCTGGGTAGTGTCTCGCTTCCATTGTTACCCCTCCAGTCCCCTGAGCTGCCAAACTGTCCCCCAGAATGAGCAGCCCACTGCTGCTCATGGGCTAGCTTCCTTCCGGAAGACCCCGCCCTTCCTTCAGCCACCTCACCCCACACTCCACCCTTCCTCAGCTCCGGTCTGCTGAGTGCCAGCACGGGGCCTTTGCACTGCTCCTCTCCCTGCCCCTTTCCCCGGAACGTCACTCCCTGGGTGGGAGACCTCCAGGCTCTCACCGCACCCCCCCCCTCCCCATCCTGCCCAGCCCTCCTGCTCGCTCTATTTCTGTAAGGAGTGCGTCTGGTCTGTGACCAAGCGTGTGGCAAGAAACTCCCCAAGGCAACAGCTTTATCTCCGCTCACAGACTTGCGTTAGGACGAACTTCAGAGTGCGAAGGCTGGTGGATGTCTTGGAAGCAGGGGCCGGAGGGGGAGAGATTGGGGAGACCTGCCCCTCTCCCCCCACCCTTCCTTCCCAGGAAAGAAGCTCCGAGAGGCCCAAGTGGTGGCGGGTTGAGCTGTCTGGGCCCCTCACCCCTCTGCCAGACTGCGGCTGGGGCTCCTCCACTCCCCAGGCAGGGCCCGCTCAGCCTTCCAGCCTCTTCTGCGCCATTGTCCGGGGAGGGGGCTCCCCAGGCGCACCGGTAACCTAGTACAGCAGAATCTTATTAAAGAGCAGACAATGTTTAAAACCAATTTGAAGTCCATGAGTGCTCCCCCGCCCCTCCCGGTGTGTTCGCAGCCACTGACACCGCGCCTTCCAAATCCGTTTTATTCTGGCTCACGCAGCTCCGTTCCAAGGAGAGAAATGGCTTAATCGGATTCCTCTGCTCCTTCCAGGCAGGCAACTTCGGTGGCATGTTTATTTTCCAGACTTGCTAGACTGTATGGAAACAGACAGCTTGTACCTGCGCCAGCGTGGCGTCTGTATTTTGGGCAGGGATCGAATGTAAATGTACTATTTTGAGGGTGCCTGGGCAGACGGCTTCTCTCCCCAAATCTCAAGTGCCAGATCTATAGTTAGCAGGTGCCTCATTGCCATTATGCTATTATTTAAAGCTTGATTATTTTTTCACAGAGAGAGGGAGTCGTTTGGAAGCCCCGCCTGGCCGGTGGGGGCCTGTCTCGGTTACATGGTTACCTCATCAGCTTGCTAGCACACCAGGTGGAAGCTTGCTGCGGTGAGCATCCAATAACCAGAGCCGAGCGTTCAGGGGGCTGAGAATGACCCACTGCTCGCTTGGACTCATTACCGCTGACGTGGGATGCTGGGTCGCGCCAGCGCCATGTTGGCCATGTGGTAGATAGGGAGTTGGGTTTCCCTGGCACCATCTTGTCTTCATGGTGGTGGAAGGTAAAGTCGTAGCTACCAGGTGATGGGCGTGCCTGAACTCCTAGAAGCAGGGGAACAGGACTTGGATAATAGGTTGCTGAACCTGTCAGTCCTATGCCTGAAGCTTGGGAGCCTCTCGAGTTTCCTGTGACCCTGACCCCAGATGAGTTTCCTGTGACCCTGATCCTAGACCTAGACCAGCCTGGGCACCGTCACCCAGTGCCTCATGTCGGTGTCGCCTGTCGTGTGTCCCCTGTCCCTCCTCCGGTCTCCATGGTGCCCTACCTCAGGTCTCCATTGGTGGATCTGGTTTGTCGGTATTGTGTTTTCCTGCTCTCTCAGTTTTCCCGCAGTGTCACGTGTGCAGGTCTTCCCGACAGGAGTCTGCCTGCAGACGCGGCTTGCTCAGGAAGACTCCCAATTCGCCCTCTCAAAATGTGGCGTCTCTGTCTTCTCACGACCTGTTGCAAGAATGATTTCAGACGAGCTAAGAAAATAGCCTAACAGTAAAGAGCTATGAGAGACTGTCTTCCTCTGTGGCCAAGATGAGAAGGTTCTGGAACTCGGGTCCTGCGCCGTGACGCGGGTGCAGTTCGGTGTTGGGGGCTGCGGTGGAGCGTGTCCGGATCTTGTTCTGCTCATTCCCTCGCTTCTGAATGTGGTGGTGAACTCCCTGACGCCTGGCACACGTTGGACCCCCATCCGCACAGGTGTTTCCGTCTTCCTCAACCTCCACAAGTGGCTGTGCTGCTCTCGCCCCAGAGAGAGGGCCAGGTGCAGTGAGGGCCCACCCACCTGCACACAAAGCACTTGGACTGACCTGCTGTGCAGGGACAGACAGGACGGCCTACAGTCAGGAAGCCAAGCCGGACCAAAGAGGAAGGCAGATCCGAGCATCGGCCTCCATGGTGGCCCAGGGTGGGCAGGAAGCCCGAGGGCCGGCCCGGACCCCGGTGTGATGTTGCAAATGAAGATCTCATCGGGGCACAGCCACACGCAGCCCCCTGACTGCTGCCTGGGGTCCTTACCCCTCCTGTGGCAGGCAGAGTCGGGCAGTGGTAACGGAGATCGGATGGCCCAGAAAGCCTGCGTTTCCTCAAATCTACTTCACACGCACACGTAAGGATGTAAGGTATTTCTCTTGAGTGGATCCTCTCAGGATGGCTGTGACTGCCTTCTTTTCCCTTTGAGACTAGCCTGCTGCCCTGGCTTCCGGGGGCTGCAGGGGTCTTATGGCACAGAGATGCGTGGGGCTGGACTCTTACAGCACAGGAGACCTACGCGCGCTTGCCTTGGGGTCTTGGCTGGACAAGGCAGTGAGGCACCGTGGCCGGCAGCACCTGGATGGAAGTCAAGGTGTGTTTGAGCACAAGCTCCACACACAGAGCATTCTGGGACACCGCCGACTTCTCCATCAACCCCTTGTTAAATTAGACCTTCAACCGTGTTCAGGATGTAGACATCCTCTGTCTGTTGCTTAATCACCTGATTTTGTTTGATTTTATTCACAAAATAATTAGCCTTCTAAACATCTAATTATTGCTAAGGTGTGCATTATCCTGATGAGCCCGGCGGCCCTGGGAGATTAGCAGACAGGGCTGCCGTGGACCCGGTCTCAGCTGCCCCAACACTTTGAAATTTCTTGTTTGCTTGGCACGCGGCGGCTTCTGAGGTACCCGCAGTGCGTGGTGCCCTGAACTGTCTGCACTTGGCTCCCTTCCGGGGCTCGCTGATGTTTCCAATTGAAAGTTGACTCAGAAAACAATATCTCCCGGCTCAAGGTCAGCACACCTCTCTAATCCCGAGTAAACAGGGTGGATCTTTTATCTCCTCCATCCTGGGAGATTAAAGCGGCTTCATTCCCCTCCATTTATGAAAGGGCTGGAATTCACATGGGTGCTGTGGATGCCAGGGCTCCGGGAAGCATCGGTAGAGAAGATGGGCAGATAAATGGGTGGTTTATAATTCATCTAATCAGGAAGTCAACATTACCCTGGGACACAAGGTGTACATCGGGAGAGATTTCTATCTGGAATGCGCTCTGAGGATCCTGGAGAAGAAGCAAGTGTCTCCTCCCCCCACCCACCCCCGCCACCCTTTCTTGGCAAAGACGTCACAGTGTCTTCCTGTCTTAAATCCCGCCAAGCTCAGCGGGGTGGACCCTGACTCACTATGTCCTGGAAATGTGAGTGTGACCTCTGGAAACCCCACACCTCTCCACAGCTCAGCCCTTTCACCTGCACCAAGGACCCACTTGCCCAAGAGCCCAGCCTCCTCCATCCTTCCATGGTGCTGGCTGGGATTCAGAGCCGTGTGGAGGAATCCTGGGGTGTGGCGGCTGGTGGAGCACCTGGGGAGAGGTGGCTGGTCCCCACTGGGCTCTGTCTCAGCGGGCCCCGCGGTGCTCACTTCAGAGCAGGCCTGAGGGGGCGGGGAGACGTCTGTGGGGAGCAGTCCGGCCCAGCGGTCTTCCAGGGCCGTGCACAGAGGCGGGCTGCCATGCGGCGTGGTGGGGGCTGTGCTGTGCACCAATCTTCTCCATGCATGTGGCAGAGGTGAGGCCAAGGATTCTGAGCGGGGACTGACACCTCCAGGAGCGCCAAGCCCAGGTGCTGTCCTCGGTCTGTGAGCACCCAGGACACCGCCAGCACAACTGAGAACAGATGCCTCCTGCACCTCCGGGGATGGGCGGCGGGCCCCCAGGAAGCCTGGGCCATCTCCTTTCCCTTCGGATGCTCCAGAGCTCCCCAGCATCCACGCCGCTTCCGGGATACTCATGGCCGAAGGAAGAGGCCTCTACTGACCCCCTGGATGCTGTCTGGGAGCCGCAGACATTCACGTCGGAGCTCCAGGCTCTGCTGGCGTGGCTCAGCGCATCGCTGGGCACGAGACGCATCAAAGGACCCCGTGCTGTGAAACCACGTGCAGGGCAGCGCCCCACAGCCACCTCCCGTGCTGCCCTTCGGCTTGCAGCCCCCCCCCTCGCCCCTCCTCCTAACTCCCTCCCTCCCTCCTCCCCAGAAGCCCCCGCTGCCTTTCCTACCCACTCCCACTCCCCGGATTCCCTCATCCTGCAGCCCTCCCAGTCTGACTCACAGGTGCCAGCCACGCCTGCAGCCTGCCTTCCTGAGCACCGACACCCAGCGGCAGCTCACTGGCTCCGTGGGGAGGACTGGACACTTCCTGTGTCCCGCAACCCCCCTGCCCGCCCCCCGTCTGTCTCGGTTCCACTCTCTCCAGGGCCGCTTCAGCCAGGACGGTGATCACTGCAAGCTGCAAGTCGCAGACGTATCAGCTGCTGAGCTGCCCTGCGGTGGCCACCCCTGACTTCAGCCAGGGGCTGTTCGGGGCTCTGCATCGTGTCCCCTGTCTATCTCCCAGCTCCAGGCTAGGAAATGGCTCCAACCTGTGCTCACCTTGCCCCCTGACAGGAGGTGGCTCTCAAACTGCCAGTCTTCATGAAAGGAAGCTGCACCTGCTCATGGCTCACATCCTGGACAGCCAAGGCACAGGGGCCCCCTCATCTCCCTCATCC
>NW_012267303.1:2712136-2743454 GCF_000151885.1 Dipodomys ordii
CCCTCATCCCCCTCCTCCCTCCCATCCCCCTCATCCCCCTCCCCCATCCCCCTCCCTCATCCCCCTCATCTCATCATCTCACCTTGGGGATGGCACTGATGACAGGCGGGGCTGGGAGAGCTGGCGGCCCCCTTGGTGATTTTTAGCACAGTTTGTGCAGTGTCAAGAAAACCCCATTTTGTTGGTTTTCCTACAAGGTCAAAAGTTATTGTCTACTTTTTCAGGCCTTCCTGTTGGGTTCATCAGCTTTGTTTCTCTTCTGGTGTGACCGATGACTGTATTTTACTTATTGGACATGTGGCTATTTTTGAATAGGAGAGTATATTTTCCATGCGTAGCAGTTTATTGTTGTTCTAAAGAAAAGCTTGACTTTTATTTACCTTGCATTGGAGTCCCCTTAGAAAGCACATGTTGTGATATGTGCAATCTCTAGTGGGGGAAGGTGACAGCACGGGAGCTTTTTCTGTGCTGTGACTGTGGCTCTTCCCAAGTGGCTCTGACAGACCCCGCCTCCCAAGTGGCTCTGACAGACCCCGCCTCCCTCCCCGCCTCCCCCCCGCCCCCCCGCTGAGTGAAAAGTCCCCAGTCCAGTTCCTGTCCTGGAGTGTGCACTGTGTAAATGAAGGCACAGGATGCTTGTGTGTGTGTGTACATGCTCATGTACACACTTGAACATGTGTGCATGCACATTTGAGCGCTGCATGCATGCATGTGTGTACTTGCATTTGTGTATGTGTGTGTACATGCTTGAACACACGTGCCTACGTTTTCCAAAGAAAGCAAACTCTGCTGTCTATTGATGTGTTCTGACTGCCCCAAGGTATGAACGGTGAGAGTAGAGAGCTGGCACGGGCCTTGCTGAAGTGGTTCTCGAGTTCAGAGACCCTGAGTCCAATCTGCCCCATGGACTAGGTGTTCCTGGAAACCAAGGGGACACCATCGAATGGCATAACACAAAACGAAGGGCATGAGCAGGCAAGATGAAGAGGAAGAGCTGGGAGGAGCTCATGCCCGCTCCATAACTATTTATGAGTCTGATTGACTTGCTGCCTTCCACGTGTTTGATTGACAGCACTTAAGATAATTGTCAGGAAGAGCCCAGGCGGTGGGTGCTTCTCCTCGATGACAGCGTGAGATGTGCGGCTTCTTTCTTTGGAAGGAAGCTGAAAAGGTCTATTCGTGTTCAATAAAAATCCTTCACTGGGAGAAGCCCCAGAGGGGCTTAGTCCCTGGGAGGGTGTGAGAGGAAAAGCCCCCTGCCTGCTTTCAGTTCTGTCCACCTGTCCCTCCTCCAGCCACTGCTGTGTGGCGGGCGGCCAGCCATCCAATCAGCTGCTGTTCACCTTTCCCTCCATCCTTCCATCCTGCCCTCCCTCTATCTGTCTCCTCAGCAGCTGCCTGTTCACCACGGAGTGTCTACACCTCCCCTGCTGCAGGCGCATCTTTCTCCGCTGCCCTCGTCAGATACCTCTGGGGGTGGGGGGGGGGTGGAGCTGAGGTCGTGTGCTTCCAAAGGGCTTCACGGCAGCTGCTGGGCAACCAGGACGGCCCACCGAGGAGGCCGGACGTTCACGTCCCTGGCATACTGCAAAGGTCAGCATTCCTGTGCCTTTCTCTCCCAAAGGATTCGGCTGTCAACTCTGCTGGCAAGCTTCAGACACCCCAGGCTGGCAAACACCGTGCAGCTAAGGTTGTGCCAGCTGCCGGGCTCAGCCCGGCCCCGACTGGAGGATGGTGCAGCCAGGCCCCTGAGGCCCAGACATGCGCCGTCCCGGGACAGAAGGAAGCCCCGCATGCCGCCAGGAAGCCCTGAGGCAGAGGGAAGGCCACCATGGAGAGGAGCCGTGCCAGCCTGCAGAGACCTGACGGAGCCCCCGAGGGCTAGGCAGCAGGCTGGCCAGACGGACCACACGGACCAGGGAGAATAGAAATGAGGGGGAAGGACGGAAGGCCTGGCTCAAACTCCCGTCAGCACCCCAGCCATGGCTGCGCCTTCAGTTACCTCTGTCTTGGAGCCAGCTGGAGCCAGCTGGAGCTGGCCGGTGATCTGCGTAGAGATGTTGGAGCCTCAGGGTAGGCATTTGTCTGAATCCCACCTTGGGTCCTTGGCAGCTCTGTCAATCCGGCCATAGTCCCCAGGGATTGGGTCCGGTCTCCCCGGAGCCCCTGCGTGTCTGCAGACCCCCCCTCCCCCACGTGTCCGCAGAGCCCCCGTCTCTGCTACTAAGACAAGTCCTGCCCTCCACAGCCGAGGCTGGTGGCCTTGAGGCAGGGGCCCCAGAGCAGCCATGAGGTGCACACCAGGGCAGCATGAGGCCCCGCAGAGCTCCCCAGCGGCAGAGCGCCTGGGCCAGGCCGCCCCAAGCGCCGTGCCCTCGGTCTGCTGGCACCGTCAGGGTGTTCCCAGGAGGCAGGGCCCCGGGCGCGCTCACAGCCGCCTGGCAGGAGCACCTGGACCGTGGAGGACCCGGAGGGGCCCGTGGCTCAGGCCCGTGGAGGACCCGGAGGGGCCCGTGGCTCAGGCCCATGGAGGACCCGGAGGGGCCCGTGGCTCAGGCCCGTGGAGAACCTGGAGGGCCCGAGGCTCAGGCCCGTGGAGGACCCAGAGGGGCCCGCGGCTCAGGCCCATGGGGACCCGGAGGGGCCGCGGCTCAGGCCCGTGGAGGACCCGGAGGGGCCGAGGCTCAGGCCCGTGGAGGCCAGAGGGGCCGCGGCTCAGGCCTGTGGGGACCAGGAGGGGCCGAGGCTCAGGGGCCGAGGCTCAGGCCCGTGGGGACCCGGAGGGGCCGAGGCTCAGGCCCGTGGGGACCAGGAGGGGCCGAGGCTCAGGCCCGTGGAGGCGGGAGGGGCTGCGGCTCAGGTCCTGTGCTATGGCAGGGGTGCTGAGCGCAGCCTCCCCGTGCAGCAGCCTGCAATGACTCGGGCAGAAGCGCCCGCCCGCCCGCCTCCGTCCAGCAGGAGTGGCTTCCTTGTCTTGTCCCTGGGCTCCATTTTATGTTTAAACTTGACTTCCAAAGTTCTGTGCAATATTAAACAGAAAGCCCTCGGTGGGCTATGCCCGCCTGCACCTATTTTTAGCCTCAGCGGGGGTCCCAAAGCCGTGACGTGCGGCCTGGCTGGCGTGCTCTGCGGTGTGCAGGGAGCAGCCCTGAGGCCCGAGGTGCGGCTAGGCCTCTCAAGCCTGGGATCAGGAGCTTGAGGTTTAATTTAAATCAAAGTGAAGATGAAGTAGGAGGCCAGGGTGAGTCCCAGCTCAGCGGGCTCCCCAGAGACTGTCTGCCGCAGGGCTCTGGGTGTCCAGGGCCTGCGGGAGGGCACATGGACTGGGGCAGGGACAGTTGGGCACCAGGCCCAAGGCGGGCTCAGAGGAGGGAAGCTGTGTGGGCCTCAGGACTCACCCATGCCCTGGGGCAGAGTCTTCACAAAACCCAGTGAAGGGGGAGATATGTCTTGTGGGCAGATGAAGTGACAGGCAGGAAGCCGAGCACAGGGCCCTGCTCCTTCAGACCAAACGTGAGTGAGATGACTGGAGCAACGTGGAGATGCCTCGGGGCTGGTCGGCAGGGGAGGGGAGGGGAGGTAAGGGGAAAGGAGGGAAGGAGAAAGGAATAGAGCAGAGGGGAGGGTAGAGGAGGGGAGGGAAGGGGAGGGTAGAGGAGGGGAGGGAAGGAGAGGGAAGGGGAAAGGAGGGGAATAAGGGGAAGGGAGGAGAAGGAAGAGGAGGACAGAGCAAGGGAGGGGAGGGGAGCTCACCATGTTCATTCAAGAGTGACTTGGAGAGTCTCGGCTTGGATGCAGAGGCTGGGGAGGGGGAGATCAGACTGAGAAGAGCCCTGGGAAATCTCTGACTTCACTAAGCCCTGGGGCAGAGCCAGAGGAGGAAGAGGAAGAAGGTGAGGAAGAGGAGGAAGGCAAGGAAGAGGAAGAGGAGGAGGAGGAAGAGAGCAATGTGAGGAAGAAGATGAGGAGGAGAATGTGGGAAGTAAGAAGGGACAGAAGAGCAGGGGGAGGCGGGGGAGCAGGAGGAGGGGGTCAAGGGGACGAGGCAGAGGGAAAGCGGCTGGTGGGAGGGAGAATCAGGGCTCCGTTGAGTAGTTTTGGGGACAGATGTCTGCAGGAGGCTGGGCAGAGGTCCTCACCCGGAGGGTGGAGACCAGCCCTCCTTCGCCCCAACCCCTCAGTGAGGAAACAATCTTCCTGCTCCCCAATCTGGGATCTTGCGGATAGGCACGGGCCTGCAGGAGATTCCCACCTGCCCATCCCCTTGGGACGTTTGCACCCTGAGGGCCTGACCTGGACGTGCACACGGCGGCCCTCCGCCCCAACTGAGGGCCTGACCTGGACGTGCACGCGGCGGCCCTCCGCCCCAACAGGCTGTCCCAGCGGTCTTCCACAGGCCCGGACAAGGTCCCTGTCCTGTCTTGGTGGACAAGGAGCTGGTGGCTGGGGAGGGATGGTGGGCCTCCAGCACCACTCAGGCCACACTTCCTGCCTCGGCTCCTAGGGACTCTTTCTTGGAGGTTCCCGGGGCATCTCCTAGGGCACAGTGTTGCTTCCCCAGACCCTGAGCAAACCTTCCATGCTCTGCTCCACATTCTGGAACTCTGGCTGTCCACCTTGCGACCCCAACACGGGCATTTCATCTGGAAGCCCACAGAGCTGAGCGACACGTGCAGAGCGACACAAGTCGGACAAAGAGCAAGCGCTCACTAGGCAGGCGGTGGACGGTCACAAGCAAGGGGTCTGGTGCTGGCGGAGTGGGAGCCCAAGGCCTGACGTCTGGCGTGGTTCAGATGCTGCTTGCACACTCAGCTTGGTTCAGATGCAGCTTGCACACTCAGATGACTCACAGCCGTCCCTCTGACGTTCCGGCCCACAAATGAACCGGGAAGAAGTCTCTGGCATGGGTGCTTCTGGCTGGGCCCTGGCCCTGGGTGGACGTGGAAGGCCAGCCCAGCCCAGGGCCCCTTCGCTGCTGTCCCCTGCTGTCTCTCACGTCCCCACCCAGCCTGGCTCCAGTCTCATCCCACTGTCAGGAGAGCCCAGGCAACGTGCTGCTGTCGCTTCCTGGACAGGCCGAGAATTGCATGGATTATGATCGTCAGCACGTGGTGATGGGTGACAGACGTTGCCATCCCTCAGCTCTCGACTAAAATAACAGCGTTGACCTCGCTCAGGAAGCTTCCAGAACAGAAAGCTCAATACTCGAACTGACACTGACGAGGCCAAGGAAGCGCCTCGTATCTCCGTCAGGCTGCGGGGCGCTGTGGAAAAGCCACTGGCTATGGATAGGAAGGACTGATTTTATGGACTCTAGAGAAAGATCTTTTGAAAAACAAATGATCCAACTGCATTTGCACAAAAGGAAAAGTGGAGCTGAGATTCGAAGCAGAGCTTGGCTTCGGCTCCTCCCGAGCCCAGCATTTGATGTCGGATGGGGTCCTCAAAACCGGGAAAAACAAGCCAGGAACACACGTGTGTGTGTGTCCATCAATGCTCCACACAGTGTGCGAGGAACAGACATAGCCCAGCAATAGACATGGAACGGCAGGACCCCAAGAGGACCAAACAACTCCTGAAGTGTATAGAATAAAATAAATACAAAACAGGAAAGGTAAATACCTTAAACAGGAGAAAAATACTGATAGCGCAAATAACAAGTCATTAAAAATAAAGATTGTATTCTCTTAAAGATTTAGCATTGAGCCGTGTGTCTGTAATCACTGATAGTGGGGGGCAGAGATAGACAGAATGGAGGGCTGAGACCATCCAGGAAAGTGAGTCTTCATCTCAAGGAATGGCCAGGCAGAGTGGCACATGCCCGTCACCTGGTACATACATGGTACATTCAGGTTGGAGGAGTCTAGGCCTGGGGCCAGACTAGGAAAAAGCAGAAGCAAAAAGGGTTGGGTTCTGGCCCAAATTAGGTAATGTCTGGTACGTAGCCCGTGTGAGATCCCCGGTTTAAACCCTGTGTTCAAAAGAAGACATTTGACAACACCCTGCCCAAATGACCCTCAGCATAGCAAACACCAGCAGCCAGAGCCAGGTCCGGCCTGGAGGGGGCACACACAAACCAGAACGGATGCAGCAAACCCACCGTCATTAGCACTCGGAGGAGGGGCCAAGGGAAAGTATGGAGGAAAACGGGCAGCAACGGAAGACATTTTTATTAACTGAAGAGTTGAACCACATGAGTTCCGAAAGGCGGGGGGTGGGTGGTAGGTAGGGGGGAGGGTAGCAACGTTTCCATGGCCAGCAGACCCAGGCCCAGTGTGCCCCAGAGCAGTGCCGGCAAGCACGAAGCCGTGCATATGGTGTCGGGCTGCCTCAGCCGTGGGTGGAGCCTCCTCTGCAGGCCTGAGGCTGGAGCTGCAGGACGCAGGGCCACGCTCAGAGTGGCAAGGGACAAAGGAGATCTGCAGGCACCCACGAATACAAACCTGAGAACGAAGGAGGTGCCCGCACCTTCACTGGGAAAGGGGAGGACGAGACGTGCGTGGCGATTACGAATCACCTCAGCCTCCACACTGTGGGTGGTGGAACCGGGGTCTGAAAGCACAGGGTGAAGCACTCGGTGCTGTGGAGAAGCACTCGGCGCTGTGGAGAAGCACTCGGCGCTGTGGAGAAGCACTCGGCGCTGTGGAGAAGCACTCAGCGCTGTGGAGAAGCACTCAGCGCCGTGGAGAAGCACTCGGTGCCGTGGAGAAGCACTCAGTGCTGTGGAGAAGCACTCAGTGCTGTGGAGAAGCACTCCGTGCCGTGGAGAAGCACTCGGTGCCGTGGAGAAGCACTCGGCGCTGTGGAGAAGCACTCGGCGCTGTGGAGAAGCACTCGGCGCCGTGGAGAAGCACTCGGTGCCGTGGAGAAGCACTCGGCGCCGTGGAGAAGCACTCAGTGCTCTGGAGAAGCACTCGGCGCTGTGGAGAAGCACTCGGTGCTGTGGAGAAGCACTCAGTGCCGTGGAGAAGCACTCGGTGCCGTGGAGAAGCACTCGGTGCTGTGGAGAAGCACTCGGTGCTCTGGAGAAGCACTCGGTGCTGTGGAGAAGCACTCGGTGCTGTGGAGAAGCACTCGGTGCTGTGGAGAAGCACTCGGCGCTGTGGAGAAGCACTCAGCGCTGTGGAGAAGCACTCAGTGCCATGGAGAAGCACTTGGTGCTGTGGAGAAGCACTCAGTGCTGTGGAGAAGCACTCGGGGCTGTGGAGAAGCACTCGGTGCTGTGGAGAAGCACTCGGTGCCGTGGAGAAGCACTCGGTGCTGTGGAGAAGCACTCGGTGCCGTGGAGAAGCACTCGGTGCTCTGGAGAAGCACTCAGTGCCGTGGAGAAGCACTCGGGGCTGTGGAGAAGCACTCAGCGCTGTGGAGAAGCACTCAGCGCTGTGGAGAAGCACTCGGTGCTGTGGAGAAGCACTCAGTGCTCTGGAGAAGCACTCGGTGCTGTGGAGAAGCACTCAGCGCTGTGGAGAAGCACTTGGTGCTGTGGAGAAGCACTCAGTTCTGTGGAGAAGCACTCGGCGCTGTGGAGAAGCACTCGGCGCTGTGGAGAAGCACTCGGCGCTGTGGAGAAGCACTCGGTGCTGTGGAGGAGCACTCGGTGCTGTGGAGAAGCACTCAGTGCTGTGGAGAAGCACTCGGTGCTGTGGAGAAGCACTCAGTGCTCTGGAGAAGCACTCGGTGCTGTGGAAAAGCACTCAGTGCTGTGGAGAAGCACTCGGGGCTGTGGAGAAGCACTTGGTGCCATGGAGAAGCACTCAGTGCTCTGGAGAAGCACTTGGTGCCATGGAGAAGCACTCAGTACTCTAGAGAAGCACTCGGTGCACAGGAACACATACCAACTCCAGGCCCGTCGCCCAGGACAGAGGTGGTGCAGATGCTTTTGGAGGTGCTGAGCTGGGCGTGACGGCCTGCTCATGTCTCAGAATGTGAGAGCTCTCTCTCCTGCCCCGCCCAGGCCACACTCCCACGTAGCCCCTGAAGGCCACCAAAGAGCTGGAGAGCTACCGCGTCCTCAGTCCTCAGTGACTGTCAGCCAGGGACACAGTTGAAGGAGTGCTTTTACCCCTTTTCCTGTATTTACGTGTTCGTTTGGGAAAATATGGAAGAAAAAGATTGTGAATATCAGGGTGCGCATGCTTACCTGTTCCCCACGAAACACAGTGACCGAGGGAGGCTACAAAATGTTCCCCAAAATGCCAGATACAGGAGCGGGTTCTGCATCCGGGAGTCCAGGCTTCCAGGGAGTCCCGGCCAGGGCCATCTTCCGAGGGGGTCCACTCCACCTGCAGGTCTCTGAGTCTCATGCAACCAGGGAGGGGGATATTTGATTGGAAACCTATCCATGTGCTCAGAGCAAACCCCTAATTTTGCATTAACCCGACACTCAGTGCTTGATTTATTTTAGTGTTTATGGAAATTGTTTTTGATTTTTTTTAAGATAAAGAGGACAGAAAGAACAAGGTAGCAAAATGCAGTTGACAGTAAGTGCTCATTATGTAATTATGGGCTCTTTAATATGCATATTTTTCTCTGTGGTGGGTACCAACTAAATACATACTTGCTGAGTTTAAAAAGAATATTATCTACAGGGCCTTCTGCCGCTGAAAGGCAGGGAAGACTTGCTGGGAACAGGCCCATGAAGATGAGGGCGGTGGCCGGGCCCAGTGGAGGCCGCCCACAGCCCCACGGGGAACGGGCACAGATATCAGGACGGGCTCTGAAGGAGCAAAGGAATCTGCTTCTCTAGCTGGGGAAGGAGTACAGGGCCGGGAGTCCCAGGCCGGCCGCAAGGGCTGCTCCTGGCATAAGGCTGTCTTTTCTGTCTCCCAGTGGTGGAAGGCTGCTCCTCCTCTCCCTCTCCTTGTCTTGTCTGCATCCTTGGGCGCCCACCCCAGCCTGCACAGACCAGCCGGGCAGGGTTGCAGGGCTCGGCTTCCCTCCCAGATCTCCCTCACCGCTGACTGATTCTCAGTCTCAGGCACATGTGCCTTCTAGGTGAGCAGGTTGTGTTCTCTGACCTAAAGCAACGAGGGTGCCGCACAAAATCCAAGCACCCTGGCAGCTGGTGCCGGGCCTGACACAGTCTAAGGACTAAGGGGCGGTACAGGGGGGAATACCGAAGAATGCTGGGAAAAATGGAGACTGCTGGGGAACGTAGAGCAGGCTGGAATGGAACTGAATGCCGGAGGCACACAGCATGCTGGGAGGCAGGACCAGTGCATCCTGGGAGGAGGGTGGACAGCAACGTCTTCGCACAGGCCCAGGCTGGCGCCCAGGCCTGCTCCTGCCTGCCGGGGCCTCCTGCGGGCTCCTCTTTGTGCAGGAGGCGGACGTGCCCGGTGCCTGTGCTAGAGGCTGCCCAGGCTGGCGCCTCCGTGTCCCGTCTGCTGCACTGTTTCCAGGTGGGAGGGGATCGGGCAGGCCCTCCATGGTCCTCTGCCTTTGCATTTCTCCCCGGCAGCCACTCTGGTGGGTGGGCTGCGGCTCCAGGCTGTGGAAGGACTCAGCGGACAGCGGTAGGGTGAGTGTGGCCTCTCCACATCTGAAGTGTGGGCTCCTCAGCCTTCCCGGCAGGGCCTTCCTTCCCCCCCCCCCCCGCCCCGTGCTCTCCATACTTCTCTTGGTGCTCCTAGCTGAAATCTTCCCCACCCCTCACCATCCCTGGAGTCTCTGGTAGAGAAAGTGCCTGGTTTGACCCAAGCCATGATGCACAAACTCAGCCTACCTCTCCAGTCGTCTTGCGGGTCCCCCAAAGCCAACGACGGTAGGATCTCTTTCTGGGGCCATGAAGTCAGGGAAGGCCACATCCCCTAGTCTCTGTGATGGGGCTGAGATCCACTCAAGCGCCGTCTTGTCTGCATTTCCCTCCAGGACACAGCTGGTTTTGCGGCTCATTGTGCGTGGTGGGGAGAGGTTTGTCCTCGGAGAGATCAGTTCCCCTGTGAGGTCAGTCTGCACCTCTGAGCCATGATGCTGGGGTCACCAGAGAACTGGCAGCTCCAGAGGTGGCCGAACTGGCCTGCGGGGCTCCTGTGGCCTCTCTGGGCTGAAGTGCTGCCATTCAGTTCTCTCCTGTCACCTGGCCATTACCATGCTGCGCTCTTTGCTCAACCCCGAGATTCCACCCTCCTGGGCTAGGCTACGCCTCGGCCTCTGTTTTCCTGTTGGCCTCCATTCCCTTGGCCTTCTGAAGATGCTGGATAAGAGAGGCATCCATCAAGTGAGCACGTGTCGTCTGCGGAGCATCGAGTGAACGGAGGAAGTGACCGGGCCTCACGTCCCAAGCCGCCCTTGCCAAACAGCACCACTGAACCCAGCCGCGTGGCGAGACTGCTTCCTGCGTGGGGAGCAGAGAGCAGCGCCCCCTCCCTGGCGTCCCCGGCACGGCGGCATCATGGACTGTCACTCCTCGATGCTCTGGGACTGGGGCGTTATCCACGCACGCTGAATATCAAGGTCAGTATTTTTAGATGCAATTCTTTAATTTTTGAAAACCCTCCAAAGAGATTTTAGCAGAGGACACACATTTGATAAACATAAATAAATGTAAGAGCCGTGAAAATAAGCTCAAACCCTTTCTGCAGTGTGTGTCATCTCCACGAGGCTGTCGGGTGGCTGCTGTGCGGACAGTGAGGTCCTGGCCGGTCTCCTGGAGGCTGGAAGCTGACGGCAGCCCACGGCAGCTCCCTCGGACATCCGGGAGATGGGTGGCAGAGTCGCTGGGAAGTGCGAAGCCTTTCCTAGGCCAACACACCCACCGTGCCCTCTGGCCCGCACCCAAGTCCACCACGGCTGGGCTGGTGGCTCTCAGGAGCCCTGGGCCCCGGAAGGAGGTGAAGAATCTGAAGTGGGACCGCATGAGGACCAGCCCTGGGCCGGGCCGGCCTCCCTGAGCAGGACCGCGAGGAGGCCTGTGAGGCACACAAACGGGAAGAAGCTCCAACAAAGGGGGAACACACGTGAATGTCCTGAGGTCAGAGCTGTGTCGGCCACGAGGGAGCTGGGTGGGCACTGAGCTTCAGGGAGGGAGGGGCTGAGGCTGCTGGGCTGCGCAGGGTGGCGGGTGAAGCCGGGGGCTCAGAGCCTTGGCTGCTCTGTGCGTGGGGCCTCCTTCCATGGGTACGTGGAGCCAGGGAGGACCAGAGACCCAGGCCGGCGTCCTGCACACAGGTGGAACTTGTGCCTCTGTCCTGCAGCCAGGTCATGCCTCAACCTCAGGCCACCACCATCTGCCCGGGCACCCAGGCAGAAACCCACGACTGTCCTGGACACCTTCCCGCTTGTTCACCATCGTCAGCTTGCCAGGATGTTGGCTTTTGTTCTGCCAACCCCGGCCACGGCCCTGGCTCTCCGTCCTCTGTGTGCTGCTGGCTTACTCTGGCTCCCTTGCTCTTCCTGCCTGCTGCCTGCAAGCCCGGGCCTCACGTGCCTGCAGATGAGCCACCATGAGCCCCAGCTGGGGGTGCTGTGTGGGCCCCAGAGCCTCAGAAGCTTTCATGCTCAGAGCTCTCCAGCCAGGCCTCTGGCTCTGATCACTGTGAGCTGATGCCACTGCCTCCCAGAGCACCTCCTCCCAAACAGCGCTCTTTGTCCCATCATAACTGGCCCGCAACAGCAGCTAATGGGCAGGAAAGTGAGTTGAGGATGTTCACAGAGGTAAGGAGTAGAGACGCTGTGTGGCGGTCACCCAGGCAGTGGCTGAGGCCCCACCCCATCCGCCCCTCCAGATTACACGGGGTTCATCTACAGGAGATGAACAGTACATCCATTATTAACTGTAAACTCCCGGTGTGTTTGTCCTGAGCATCCTTGCACACATCAACAAATTAAAATGGAAGTGGCCTGGCACGCAGTGCGCTCTGTGCCCGTCCCTTCCTTGCAGACGGGCCCTGTGGTGCTGGCCTTAGGAGCCTGCCTGTGGACGGGCAGATAGCTGGCCTCCTGCAAAGCCCCATCCAAACGGGGCCAGTCCCCACGCCCCTTCTTGCTTGGTGAGGTGCAGATAAAGCCTCTTTTGACTAGCGGGTCTAGGCCGGCCCACCGAGGGCATGGGAAGAAATAGATGGCCCCTTGCGAATTGCCCGCGGCTGAGTGAGCAGAGCTCGGTAAGCGCTTCCCCCTGCTTTATAGAATGTACGGCCATGCCCCCCAGCCCAGCCCTCGGCCTGAATTCTTGGCAGCAGCCCTCCTGGGATCTGCGTGCTTGTTTCTATGTGGCATCTTCACCTTTGAAACATCCTGCCCCCTTCCAATCTCAAACCCAAGCCCAGAAAGGAGTCCATGCTCTCCGTGATGCATGGCCACGCCTGTGTCTCCATGCCTCCAGCCCCAGGGCCTCTCTGCTCCCTCTCTACACTTCAGGGGGGTCAGGAGAAAGAGGCCAAGGGAAGGAGGGCAAGGGAGGGGCACGTCCAGCCTCTGGAGTCCCTTCTCTTTCTCCTCCCATTCAGCCGCTTTATTCTATCCCTTTCCGTCATCTTGTTCTCCTTCATCCCTCTGTGACCTGGTGCCAGAGGTGAATCTTCTCCCACACGCATCCAGCACCTCCCGACACACAAAGCAGTTTTCCTCCAATATCCGCCGTGCGTCTTCTCTGCGTTGGGTGTTTGTCCCCAGCTGTCTCTCGCCGGGCGCTACATGTTTAATATTCTCCTTTGTCTCCTTGAGTTCCGGGTTCCTGTTGTCTCAGCCTTGTCACCGGGCAGAACCGAGCCCTCGTTTAGATCGCTTGTGGCCAGGGCTGGGTTTGAGCCTGTCCTCCACGGCCGGCCGACCTGCTGGCCCAGGCCTCCTCCAGTGCCGGGAAGGAGGAGCGGGCGTGTGGATGTCTCGGGTCAGTCTGGTCTGGTCCAGCTGGCTCTGGTGGCAGGCCCAGTGGCCGTCCCATGGGCTCCGGGCCCTGCTCACAGAGGGGCCTCAGGCAGCCCTGTCACACAACATCAGGAGCACAGCTTTATCTTTTATAAAAGCAGTATCACGTTTGACCTTTGAAAAGTGAGCCATTCAAACCCAGACAAAAGGTAGTAATGTATAAATGGTTTTCCCCACCACTCAGACTTAGCCATTTTTGAAATATTTGCTTTGAACATTCTCCTAAGAAATGGCATCTTACAGAGGTAAGGAACTCCTTGCCTGTCCGGCCTGCTCTGAGGCCTCGGCCCTGCTCCTGGCTGACCCTGGAACCCTGGCCACACCCCAGCAGTGAGCGCCTAGCCCACCCAGCCTGCGGTCAGTGTGACCCTGCCGTCAGCCTGGCCCTGCTGTGGGCTCCCAAGCCCAGATTTTGCTTTACAAAACAGATAAATGGCTCTGTACCGCTCATTTTATCAAGCAGCTCCAAAAACAATCTGAACCTGATATTCATCCAGATTTGACACATAGGTGCAGCGTATCCATTTCCCCATCGGCACCGCTTCCCACTGGGGGGATAACTGCGTTCAGACCGGTTTCTGCTGTCTTTATAGTGAGGTATCCACAGGTGCACCCTTGGTGAGCGAGATGGTGCCAGCTCCTTTCCAAAGCGCCCTCCCGGCTGCAACCCCGTGCCCGCAGCCTCCTGGGCCCAGGGCGGCGCCGTCCTCCGGTCTGACCTCAGGCCAGTGCCAATCTCGGCACCCTGGGACTTCGAAGCTCCTGCGAATGCTGCAGAGCAGATGTGCAAGGTTTGATATTCTCCATTATCAATGAGGTCAAGCAAATCTGCGGGCTCTCCACCGTCCTTCTTTTGAAACAATCCATCTTTGTCCTCTCTGAAATCAGAAGAGAACCAGGTGCTGGTGGCTCACATCTGTCATCACAGCTATTCTAGAGACTAAGATTTGAGGATAATGAGTCAAAGCCTGCCCAGCAGAAAAGTCTGTGAAACTCCTATCTCCAACCAACCACCAAAGAGCCAGCGGAGAGCTGTGGCTCACAGGGTAGAAAGCCAGCCTTGGCATCACCTTTAGCAAATGTCAAAAAAAGTAAGCAAAGTCCAAAAGCTTTATTTAAAATATTAAAAACAAATGGAAAGAGAGAATAGTAAAACATATATAATAATGTGCTAAAGTAAATTTAGGAATGAAACAGAACTGCAAGCAGGATAGGTTCCCATGGCTGCTGCTAATCAAGGGAAGGGAAGGTGTATCCAGGCAGCAAGATGGACCCCAGTGGGAGGGGAGGGGACAGGCAAGCCTATCAAAGGAGAAGACAGTATGTGCAAATAAACTCGAAGATCAAAAATAAGATAATACCACAGATAATTTTAACCCTCAGGGTGGATAATGGTAGTTTACCAAAACCATTTGGATCAGAAATAGAGTTGAGTGCATCTATTTAAAATCATGGACAACATGTCAAAGGTATTTTACAATCAGCTGGCATTTCTGACCTCCAACCACCTCACTCTCCTCCTCTATCTGCCTCCAAAATACCCATGTTTCTTTCAGGGAACAGAAACTTTCAATTTTATAAAAATGTTTAAGAAACTAGGAAAAGTTAGAAATAGTTTTCACTCAGCCGGACACCAGTGGCTCACGCCTGTAATCCTAGCTTCTCTGGAGGCTGAGATCTGAGGACTGCTTTTTGAAGCCAGCTGGGGCACTTAATTCTGTGAGATTTTATCTCCAATAAACTACCCAAAAGCCCAAAGTGGGGCTGAAACTCAAGTGGTAGAGCATTAGCCTTGAGCAAAAGAGGCCTAGGGACAGCACTCAGACCCCGAGTTCAAGCCTCAGAACCTCCACCGAAACAAAAAAAAAGAAAAAAATATTCTCCACTTTTTGTGATGATCCTGTGAAACTGTAGATTCTATGTCTTTGAAAAGAAACTAGACTTCACAGAGGAAAGAAAGAAAACCCACACAAAACCAATTTAGGAATGTATAAAAGTGCCTCACACCTGTGAACCTAACCATTCACAAGGTAGAGATCCTTAGGATTGCATCTGAGGCCAGGCTGGGCAAACGAGTTCACGGGATTCCTTCTCTACCCACTTGCCAATCCTGTCCTGTAAGAAGCAGAAATAAGGCAGGGGTGTGGCCATGCCAGGCATGGGTGGGGCCTGCCAGGCAGGGGCGGGGCTTCGTACAAAGTGTGGCCCTCCTGATGTTTCCGGCCACCCTGGGTTTCCAAGCCAGGCTCTGAGGGACTGAGAACCAGACCTGAAGACAATGTTGCAACTGTCTTCATCAGCGCTGGGTTTAAGGAGCTACATCAGCAGGGCCCAAGGTGAGGTTCCGATACAGGCGTGCAGCAGGTCTGCGTGCAGCAGCATGGTCACACACCCACGGCCCCTGCGCTGTCCTCTTTGGTACAAGCCTTTGGAAAGCGTTCAGGTTCCCATGGTGAGACCTGCCTTACCCTCTTGTACAGGTCTCCACAACCTAAGCGGGCTTCTGACCTTGTGGGGGGACACTCCCGGCCTCTCCCCTGCTGCCTGCGCCCCGCAAGCCCTCCCGGACATCGCATCCACATGGCCATGGCTTCCTGATTTTTTTATCATCTTCCCTGACTGATGAGGCGTTTAGAGACAACTTGGTGTGGCTCCCTGTTGGTGGGAATGTTTTTCTAATTATTTCTAATTTTGAGATGTGGTTTTGAGACCACCTAGTCTGGCGTTCTGATTTCTAGTCATTGGTGAATGGTTTCTGCCGATCCCACGAGAACCGTTTTCTAAATAGTCCCCACCTCGAGCCATCAGCCAAGGCTGGACTGTGGAGGCAGCCTGTGCCGCGCATGGCCGCGGGGCCTCCGCCCCGCACGTGAGATGGGGCTTCTTCCTTGCCGTCTTCTTTGCCGGGGTCTGGACTCGGGTGGGAAGCCGCTGTGTGCATACTTACAGCCATGGAAGCGGGGGCAAGCGGGAATGGCCTCCTTCCCAGGCCTCTTTCTGAAATGGGGCATGGTGTACGGCAGCAGACGGCAGCCAGGCCCGTCCTGATGCACAGTCGCCCCCACTGGGACCAGAATGCATTTGCAGCAGGCGGGGGAAGGAGGTCTCCATCTGTGCACTCAGAACTGAGTGAGCAATCTGACAGCGTGTCGGAGGACTCTTGGGGTGCGCTGAGCAGCAAAACAAAGGCCGAGACGCTTTCTGTGCTTGGCAGGCAGTCGGCTTAGCTCGGCTGGGAGGGCTGAGTCTGACAGCGAGAGAGGGGACGTGGCATCCAGAATACAGAGCAGACGAGGGGAAAGGAGGAAGCGCCACTTCTAAATGGTTAGCTCGGCACCACACGGAGAGTTCTGGAGAACCTTCTAGAAAGGCTTCAGACTGTGTCCAAGTCACAATCAGAGAATACTCCGGCTAGAATTAGTCATCTATGCTGGGCTCGTCATGGTCAGGCCAACTGTAGCCAGGAGTCACAAGGCGTGTGGTGGGCCACAGTGGAGCCCCGGAGTTTGGAAGACATTGGTGTCGAAGCTGGGACACACATGGCTCATGTGACCTCAGCGTCTGAATCCTAGGGACAATCGCTTGTAGGAAGGAAAAAAATGCCACCCTGGGCAGCAGTCACAGGGACCTGCTTCAGACACATACGGGCAGCAGGCACCCCAGGCAGGAGCCAGGAACTCAGCCGGCCCGCTGAGTCTGACTAGTGCAGAAATGACTACCGGATGCGGGAGCCAAGCAAAGGCAGGCCGTCCTTAACCTTTATCTGGCGCGAGTGACAGGCACGTAGTAGAAACTCGATAAATGTGTGCTGGACCCATCCATCAGCACAGTGGGAGTTCCATTGAAAGGTGTCGTTTTGCTGTAGGATGTAACCATGTGGTTTAATACTGATTTCTATTAATTAGGCTGTTAATTTTCTGAAGCTGGGCTCTGAAGCACTGTGGTATGGTTGCTGCCCTAAAATAAAGCCAAACACACATTGACCTGGTGCTCGGGAAGCCCAGGAGCACGTGGACGGCTGATTTCCCGTGGGGGAAGCTGCTCCAGGGCAGCGTGAGGCTCAATAACCATTAGGAGGTAAAGACTGCAGACCTGGCTCAGGATCGCAGTGTGGGATAAATTACTCCAGAGAAAAGGAAACCTTCAGGACTTTTTGTTTTGGATCTCCCCCTTCGCTGTGGATTAAGCATGCTTAAATAGCAGTAACCGTTAAAGGAGGAGGGGCTCGATGCCCTGTCTTAATTAACTTTTTTTATGTAAGGCCACAGAGATGCAGGATTGTAAACACTGTGCGTACGAAGGAAGAGTTGGGCATAAGACATGAAACCGTCGACAGGGCTCCCAGTTCCTCCCGAGCCCCGACCTCACCCAGAGCAGCCGTGACACGGCTCAGGCCTGCGATGGGGAAAAGGGTCTGCTGTGACCTCCACCGCACTTGGGATTGGGAGGAAATAAAACCATAGCCAGGTGGTCTTAGCCCCCAAAGCTGGGTGTGGGCTTCTGCGCCACCTTCCCTGCACTCCGCCCGGAGATCCAAGAGCTCTGCCAACTGCAAGGAGCCCCTTTCCCTCCCCACAGACACAGGGCCAGGGCAGAGAGGGCCCACGGAGTCCAGGGAGGGAGGCCCCTCTCTTGTGGCTCACTCTGTGAAGTGAAGGTTTTAGAGGAAAACAGCACCAGACAGAGACAGCCCAGCCCCACAAAAGCATGGCACCTCCAGCAGAGCGGTTCCCCCCGCACCCCACCCAGCATCAAGAAATGGGACTCCCCACTGTCCCCCAGTTTCTGAGTGTAGCTGTGGGCTCCGAGAGGTCCAGAGGTGCCCACGGATGGTTCTGGAAATGTCACCTCCTGAAAGATGTCCATCTGCTGGAGGAGCCAGCCAGACGAGAGCCTTGGGAGGGAGCTGATCTTGTGGACACGGGAGGGCGTGGCCGGCCGGTCTCAGGCTCCACCTCCTCCTGGGCAAAAGCAGAGTTGTCAGAGAGGAGAGCACAGCCGGATGGCTGCGGACCGAGGACTGCAGGGCCACCATCCTCACGTTCTACCCGTCAGGAGGTGGGCAAAGAGAGGGAACCACAGCCAGCCTTGAACACCGACAAGACCGAGCCCAGGTTGGGCGGTTGGTGGTGAGCTGGTTTCCTGGTAAAAAACCGTGCGTGTGCCCGAGTGACGCGCCACTCCTGCCAACTGGGACTCCAAGGGCCCCAGACGGCACCACGGCCGCGGCGACAGGCAGGGAAGGCTGGGGCGCTCGCCGTGCCGGACGCAGAACTTAAAGGGCGGTTCTCACCCACTCACGGCGCGCACACGGAGAACCACGTGCCACGTGACCCGCCAGCTGGAGAAGAGCTGGGGAGACCTGAATCCTTCCTGGAGAAGAGCGGAAACGTTGGGAACAGCTCGCTCACCACCCTACCGGGTGGTACCACACAGCGGCGTGCACCTTTATTCTGGGGGTGGAAGTCAGCGCCTCACTCCTAGAGAGAGGACTTCATGGCTCGTCTCTGGAACATGAAGCCATTGCTTCACTCCCAAGAGCTCCCTCCCCACTCAGGACCAGCGTCGCCTGGTCAGCAGAAGGGCTGCTGTGTGTCCCCTGGGACCATGTTATTCCCACAATGGAGCAAAGCCAAGTCTGCCAGTCCCAGCCCAGGGCTGTGGGCATGGTGGAGGAGTCCCAGGGTTCACTGCTAGGCTGGGGTGGGGGCAGGAGGAGGGAGGAGTGCTGGACCCCAGGTGGCCCGGTCAGCGGGGAAGCTGGCCAGCGTTGAGACAGAGCCAGGGAGGGCTGCAGGAGGGGACTGGGGCGCCACAGTGAGCCTGACCTTCCCCGCTGGTGCCAGCCTGCGGGCTCTGTGAGAGGAGCCAGCCGCAGGGCCGCAGGACCAGATGGGTCTCCAGCCAGCGTGGACCGCCCTGAACCGCAGATTGCTCACACCAGGATGCGTGTGCTACACACAGACTGCACAGATGCCTCCGTGTGCCGGTGATGTCCACCACAAACCAAACCAAAGCAGTGGCAGAGGAGACGTGTGGTGTCAAAAGTCAAGCTCGATTCTCACTTTGGGGAGTAGAACCCCCGAAACGGACACATGGAAACTGTAACAAAGATCGTCTTCCCAGTGCGTTTGGGAATAGAAAAGCATTCCAGAACTTGAACTACTTAAATATTTATATATTGCATATAATAAATTGGTGTAAAATAATAAAAGTCATGGCGAAGATGAAAAGAAAATAAAAACACAAATCCCTCAGAGCAGAAGGCAGTGGAGACATGACACTAACTCAGCCCCTCACCGGCTCCCACCGGCTAACATGCAAACATTGTGTAGTTCCATTTAGAAAGAGTAAGATTCATAGACAGTGATCACGCACGCGTGTTCACGAGAGAGGACGCAGAGCCAGTGTCAGCCTGGGCGCAGCCAAGTCCTCAGGGCTCCGAAGGGAGAAGTCTCCGCCTGGGCAACTATGCTTTATGGGCTGCAGTGTTCTCCTCCCCCAGACAAGGCCTCCCCCTCCCCCATGCAAGGCCTCCCTTCCCCATAAGATCTCTCCCCCTTCCCCACACAACTCCTCCCCCCCCCTGCCCACAAGGCCTCTACTAAAATTTTAACCCTGGGAAGTGGTGGCAAGTGTTATCTCGTACTAACACTGCCCCAGGACAGACCCCAGCGTGGAACTGCTGATGGCGGGCAGGCAGCAGGCCCTCAAGGAGGCTCAGGAGTTGCTGGTCCAAGGAATGAGCTGAACATGCAGACCTGGCACAGGTGAACAGGTGTGTCCAAATCACCAGGAGACTCTGAGACAAAGCCTCTACCCAAGATGCAACAAAATTTAAATCACAACCGGAACCAACAGGAATCATGGAAACGTTGCACCAGCAATACCTCTAGAATAACAAAAGAGAATCGTATTTACCTATATCAGAACTGGACAAGATGAATACATGCTATTGGAGTGGGTGTAACCGAGCCTGCACCAAAGGGTTGGCTGTGTTTTACCCCCCTCAGAAGATTGGTAAAGGAAGGAAGGAAGGAAGGACATGGTCAGTGTTAGGCCCTGCCAGAAACCACACAGACATGCAGGCTCAAAGAACAAATGAAAGGTTTATCGCCAGAAAGGCACAGGCAAGAGAGAAGTGAGAAGTGCTGGCTAGTGTCTGAGGTGACCAACCCTCAGGGGCCAGCAGGGGCCAGCAGGGGCCCAGAGGCAGAGACGTAGGTGTGGACGTGGGAGCCGGGGACTTCACGGCAGGCTGGGATTGATGGCTGCTGCCCAAGTGGCGGCCGAGGGGCCTTGCAGCTGCCCAGACCTGAAGGTCACTTTAAGGGATCGTGTAGCCTGGTATGGCTGTAGCTGCCCCAAAGGAGTGCCATCTCAAGGCGAAGCGGGGAGGCGGACCATTATTTACCGCCTGTACCAAAAGGGACTAGTGTTGCCTGGACTGACCATCAATATTCAGACTTGGAAGTGACACTTCTTCCCAAGGTTAAAATACAGTCTTTTTTTTTTTGGAAAAAATTAAAGTATAACTGAACAAATGTTTACTGTATGAACCCAGTACCACCATCATTCCAAAATCCAACAAGTATAAAAGTAAAGGACCCAGGATGCTCTCATTTAAGAATTCAGATAAGAGCTTCCCTGCGAAATAGTAGAAAATCAAGTCCTACAACATTGTAAGGACATTCTACCACCGCCAGTCATCACTTAGCCTTGCAAACAACATTTCATTGCCAAATGAAGCTTTTTCTTGTCATAAAAATGTCCTGATATTTAAAAATATGTTCACTGGGACACTAATAAGGTCATAAATAACAGATGATCGTATTGATGGATGCCAGAACAGCACTTTTTGGACAAATATGTCTGCCTATTCTTTCATGTGTGTGTTTTTCCATTGATTTGCTCTGCTTATGATAATGGTCTTCTCTACCATCCCCCAAGGCGATTTGAAAGAGTTGCCTACACACAGTTCTATGTTGGGTTTGCTTTTTTACATTTATGTGTGGAATCCACACAATTTTTTTTGTGGGCCACAGGGGTTTGAACTCAGGGCCTGGGCATTGTCTCTGAGCTTCTTTTGCTCAAGGCTAGCACTCTAACATTTTTAGCCACAGTGCCATTCACGGTATTTTGGTGGTTAATTGGAGACAGGCGTCTCACGGGCTCCCTGCCCAGGCTGGCTTTGAACCGCGATCCTCAGCTCTCAGCCTCCTGGGTAGCTAGGATTACCAGTGCCCAGCTACAAAATGTACACTGAAGAGAGCCATGAGCCAGACATCGAAGACACTCCCCATCAAGCTCAAAACAATGCAATAGATTCCTTTTTCTTACAGGCTAACGTTCTGGGTGATACCGGCCCTCACAGTACGTGTTTATATGTTTCTGTCCAGATTTTACATTCAGGGTTTTCAGGGTTTGGGACTCTAAGGATAGTTTAGAGGCCCCCCTCCCAGTGCACGGCAGGGAGCTTTAATTGCAATGGCCTGGTCATTAAGTGAGTTCTGAATTCCTGGTGTCTGGTCTTGCCCTCCCTCCTCATTACCCACTTCTCCCCAAATTACCTTCCAAATAAATCCTCCCCAACAGTCTTTGAAATTATTTTCAGTTCATTTACTTTTTTCTTTACATTTCTGCTTTCTCTGTAAGATATATATTATCTTTGTAGACAGAAAAATTCAATAAAAGCTGGTCGTAAACAACACTGAAAACAAAATTCCAATTGGAGGGAAAAATGATATATTGTTATAGAAAGAAGCCTCAAAGAATATATGCCAGATGTTAACAAGGCCTGGTTAATTACTATTGATTAATGTTTATGCTGTGAACAATTCTGCATTTCTAAGCTTTTATGGAATGCACATGCGTTCTCGAATAACTAGGAAGCAACCTATTCTTTACAAAGTGGAAGCACATAGCTCCGTGTGGGGGCTGTGTTTTACGGATGACCCTCGGCCGGCAGCAGGCAGGGCGCCTGTGGCTAGGCCTCTACACACAGGGGTGGGTAAGTGAGACAGGGTGCTCACACCTCAGCCCGACCCAGGATGGGGTGCTCACACCTCCGCCAGACCCAGGACGGGGCACTCACACCTCAGCCAGACCCAGGACGGGGCACTCACACCTCAGCCAGACCCAGGATGGGGTGCCCACACCTCAGCCAAACCCGGGACAGGGCGTTCACACCTCAGCCAGACCCAGGATGTAGCGCTCACACCTCAGCCAGACCCGGTACGGGCACTCACACCTCAGCCAGACCCCAGACCCGGGATGGGGTGCTCACACCTCAACCAGACCCAGGATGGGGTGCCCATACTTCAGCCAGTCCTGGGATGGGGTGCTCACACCTCAGCCAGACCCAGGACAGGGTGTTCACACCTCAACCAGACCTGGGATGGTGTGCTCACACCTCAGCCAGACCCAGGACGGGGCATTCACACTTCAGCCAGACCCGGGACTGGGCATTCACGCCTCAGCCAGACCCAGGACGGGGTGCTCACACTTCAGCCAGACCCAGGACGGGGCATTCACACTTCAGCCAGACCCGGGACGGGGTGTTCACGCCTCAGCCCCCCCGGGCTCTGAGGCTGCACAAGCTCCCAACTGCTCCATGCACATCCTTTGGAACCCCACATAGAGCTTGCACAAACTCTATAGTCCAAGTCTCTTCTGAGACTCAAAGCCAACTCTTCTCCATGAACCCCTGGAAAAGCAAAAAGCAAGTTACATACTTCTGCTATACAACGTCAAAAGGATGGAAGCCTATGAGGATGGAATGATACCCAAGAAAGAACACAGCACTCTGGCCAGGCTGTCGGCTCCCAGGCCTGGGGGCCATCCCTGCCTCCCTGCCTCTGGCCCTCCTGTCTCTCCCTGGCTCTGACTTTCCTCGCTCCCTGCTGCTTTGATGAGTAGAGCTCTGATGTTCAGGCATCGCCAGCATCCCAGAGACGCAATTGATTTGCCTCGCAGTCCCATGCTCTGTCCTCTTAGGGCCCCTGTCGGTGTCCCGACCCTCCACAGGTGGCCTGGCCTGCTTGGCCTTCCTTTGAAGTCTGGGTAGACGCCTCCCTCACTCTTGCGTTCTGCAAGTCTGCAAAACCAGCATCACCTGGGAAAGCCCAAGTCCTGTCACCTGGGCACCCCAGGCCCGAGCTGCAGTGGCCTGCGGGCTGGGCCAGTGGAAGGTCTGGAAAAGGACCCGTGTTCATCCCTGCCGTGTGGGCAGACGCCGAGATGGCGTCAGGGCCTTTTCTCAATTACCTTGAGGTAAAGACCTTGGAGGCTGCCGCGGCTGCTCGGTCTTCATCATTCTCTTATCTGCTTCTTCTTGGACCCTTCCCTAGCATGAATTGGCCGTCTACAGGGCTTTCATTTTGATAATAGGGGAGCAGTGTGTCTGTGAAGGCAGGCAGGAAAGCAAAACTTGCCAAAAGCTGCTGAATAATAACGTAAAACAGAGAGCAAGCAAGGGGGTCAAATCTGACCAAAACGCTAGAGACATGTGTGAAATACACAGCAAAACCCCACTGGGCAAGTGCTATTCACTATAAAACAAATCAAAGTCAGGCTCGTGAGAGAGGCTGTGTCTGGGCGGGAGCAGCCAGCGACGCTTCGCCTGCAGAGGCTCCGTGTCCTCCAGCCAGCTCTTCTCTTCTGACCAAACTGCAAGTTTTCCAAATACTTCTGCTTAGCCTTTTGCTCCTGATTATCACTGTAAATCTAGTCATTGGCAGCCAGAAAAACCCACACCACCCCTGAATTCTGAGCCAACTTGTGTTGCTGGTGCAAAGCCCTACTAGCATCTAGTGCCGAGCCCCACAGGACCTGAAACCTTGTGGGCAGCCTTCACCACCTGCAATCCCATCAGCCTTGGTCTAAGCTCTGCTCACCCATGCAACAGCTTCTCCTTCCTGCAGCTAAACCCCTCCCACTGGCCAGAGCCAAAGGTTCTTGAACCACAGGACCCAGTGGTCATAGACAGCCCCACCTCTTTAGTCCCGATTTTCTGTTTATTGTGATGAAATTCATGGAAAAAACTTGAGAAATTTTAGTTCAAGGTCTTGGTCAGTCCATTGTGGTGAGAAGCCTCTGGTGCGGCAGAGCGGCCACGTCATGTGGCTGGGAAGAAGACAGAGATAAAGGTAGAGGGATGGGTGGGTGCATGCATGCATGTGTGCAAACATGTATGTATGTATGTATGCATGCATGCATGTATGTATGTATGTGTGTATAGATGGATGGATGGATGGACAGATGGACGGACAAATGGATGATAGATAGATAGATAGATAGATAGACAGACAGACAGACAGACAGATGATGTGGATAGCAACGAGATAATAAGATAAGAATGATGGTAGAGAGGCTGTGCAGGGGCCTCTCATTTTCCTCCAGTCCTGTGGGCTGGTGTCACCACGTCTGGGGTTTCCCTTCCACCTTGTTGATCTTTCTGGAAGCACCTCACAGACCCCCCCCCCCAGAGGCAGCCTCACTAATCTCCGGGATGGTCTCCATCCTCTGCGGTGGGCAGTCCAGGCTCTCCATCGTGGTCATCTATCTGACATAAATGTTGTCATCTTCAGTGTACAATCCAGTGGCTTTAAGGTTCACCCTGCACCACCAATCACCTCCACCCATTGATCAGTCCCCTCACGCCTTCCTCCCCTGACTCCAGCCCCGTTCTCCCTCCCTCCCGTCTCCCGAGTCTGCACGCCTCCTCTGGTCACCTTCTCGGCCGTCCGCTTCACTGAGCACAGTATTCCCAAGGCTCATCAGTGCTGGTGCGCGCACTCACACCGGATCCTTCACGGTGCAGTCGTACGGACCACGTGGATGGGCTCAAGTTCGTCATGGAGTCCTCTAAGATGGACACAAGTTGAGAGTGGGGCAGCTGGGTTGGGCGGCCAGTGTCGTTCACCTCCTGTTTTGGTTCATTGGGGGGTTTTCATGACAGAAGTGGCCCCTGCGTGCCATGTGTGGATTCCCAGCGTGGGCGGTTGAAGGGCTGTCGTGGCGTCCTCTGCAGGCCCGGACGGGGGAGAACACGAGGCGTGTGGTCTCTCTCTCCTCGTCGCACAGAGTCTGGCTAAGATCGCAGCCTGGGTTCCCCTAGTGGCCGCCGGGGCCCGTCCTCTCCTCACTTCTCTGAAGAACATACGGCCACAGTCTGGGCCCATTTTCTAGCAGGAGTAAATCTGTTGCTGTCCGTCTGTAGGAGTTCTTCATGTGTGTGCTTTCCTTTGCTTTTAATAAAACTTATTTAATGCCCACTAATGGCTGGGCCCGACAATCAACTCAGAACACCTAGAACTTCAGGCGTCAACCACTTCTCAGGTCGACATGACCCCGCTCTAGTGCTCTCCCTGGATGACCGTCAGGGTTAAAGGAGGAAATGGTTGTGGTGCTTTTGCAATCTGAAGAAATACGACCGTTATTACATATGGCTGCCTTTTTTTTTTGCCATAATAAACCCACTACATTCTCCTGCGTTTTCCGGTCTTCCCTCTGAGAGGAGCCTCAGTGGGGGAGGAGGCTGGAGCCAGGGCGGGAAATGGTGTGTGGAATTATCTGTTCGCTGACAGGCTCGGCCCCCAGTGCCCTGCAAGGCTGACAGATACGGAAGGGGAACGCGGCCTCCCTCCCACAGCTTTTGAAGAGTCTCGGGGCATTTTAAACCCTTGAAAACCACTTAGCCGATAAAACCCACTCTAATGAATAAAAGACAGGCTCTTGGAGCAGCAAGGCCATTTTAGACAATGACAGGCAGGGCTCCTGCTCGTCCGGCCTGGTCCGGCGAGACTCATTCCGGGCAGAGTCTCCGTTCACCCCGCTCAGCACTGCTGCCTGGCAAGCTCCTCCAGAACACAGTTCCTCACGCCCATCTTCTCAGGCCCGTCTTCTGGGTGTGAGAGCAGGCGGTGTTCGGAGGCCACACAGCAGGTCTGCCGGAAACACAGCACACAGACTGCCTGACTGAGATCCTGGGCCCTGTCAGCCTCTGCCTGCTGGGCTGGCTTTCTAGAATTATCTCCGGTCTTCTCCCCTCCCTTCCCCTCCCCTTCCTCCTACTCCCTTCCCTCTCCTCTCCTCTCCTCTCCTCTCCTCCCCTCTCTTGTCTCCCTTCCTAAGCCTTGCCTATCTCTTTTCTTCTCTACTACTCTCCTTTCTTTTCTCTTCCTCTATCTCCTCCCTACCTTACCTTTCCCTTTCTACCTCTCCTCTTCTCCCCTCCTCTTCTCTTCCCCTTCTCCCTTCCTCCCTCCCTTCCATACATCCCAGGTTCAAAGAATGGGACCCACCATATTGTAATAATCAAAAAAGGCTGTCCACACCAGTTCCCCAGTGTCGGCTGGTCCCTTCACCACAACCGACATCTAAGAGTGTGGTCCCTTCCGCCCTCCTCGGGACCTCCACTTCCGGAGGTCCTGCTTCCTTCTATGGATGTGATTGCATATGTGTGTTCCTAACAGTATAGCTATGTGTTACATTGTTATGCTGTTGTTTTCTGGTCAGTTGTGGGGCTTGAACTCTGGGCCTGGGCGCTGTCCCTAAAGTTTTCTGTTCAAGGTGAGTGCTCTACCACTTGAGCCACAGCTACACTTCTCACTCACGTGAGTGCATGCGCACGCATGTACACACACACACACACACACAGTTTTGAGAGGAAAAGCTGCATGTTCCTTAGGAATGAAGGCCAGACTGTCCTAAAACTCACTGCCTCCTGCCTCAGCCCCCCGTGTGCTGATATTACAGGCATGCACCTGCACACCAGCATCTCTCTCCGCCTTTATGTCCTGCTCACTCTCTTTCCCTGGTGACCCTGACTAATGTAGACCTTGAGCTGTTGGGGTGAAGCTGTGGGAAAGTGAGGCCAGGGGAGAATGTGGCTGGAGCCCAGAGTCACTTTCCAGCCCTGCTCCAGCCACAGGCAGCTGGGGACATCAGGAGCCACACCACGTTGGCTTCTTCTTGGAGCTTCTCTCCCACATGAGCCCTGGGTGGACACGGGGGAGTCCACATGAACCCTGAGTAGATGACACAGAGTCCATGGGAGCCCTGGGTGGACATGGGGTCCACGTGAGCCCTGGGTGGACACTGAGTCCACGTGAGCCCTGGGTCCCTGCACACTGCAGTGTTCTCCTTGAAGGTTCTCAGGTACATACGCCGAACCCGAGAACAATGAAGGTGAACCTGCCTGACCCCAGTCAGAAGAGTGTCTGGCAAACAAGCAGCAGGCAATGAGAGAATTAGCAAGAGCCTGTTGAGCAAATCCTCCTACGGGGTGCATCTCCCTCCCCTCCCCCCCTGGGACTCTGCAGGGGCCTGGAGTCCACTGTGGGGTTCAGGCCGTGTGGGTGTCTGCTATTGGGTTCCAGAAGGGCCACTGTGCACATGGCGAATCTGTCTCTGCGCCGTCCTGTGCTGGGTCTCACTGTCATTCCACATTCTTCTCTCATGAAACTTTTTTTACTTTCCACTTATAGCAAGACACACTGAACTCAATGTAGCCTGAGAAATGGGCCGTGAGGGTGTCAGAGGAAGGACTGGCAGCTGACCATGGCTGGACCACCCAGGAGGGCCCTTCTCTTAGAGAGGACAAAGGGAGAAATAAAAAAGATCCATCCAGAAATCCAATTATGCTAACTTATCTCCGCTATTGATCCTACACCCCAGGTCAGAAGTGAGGTGGGGGAAGAAGGAAAAACCTAATTACTGTGCTGCTAATGACGGAAATGACAAATGGGCACGTGGAGGCTGCGGATGGTAAAATTTTAATTTCCAGAGGCCTGGGACTGGGGCGGGGCATCGTGGCTTCTCACGGGGGGATTTATTTCCCACTTCCCTGGTCACCCGCGTCCAGGCTGGGTGCCACCCACCACCTGGGGAATGGACTGCCAGGCCACGCCCTCCACTGTGGTGTCAGAGCTGCTGTGGTCTAGAAACTTCTGGGAAGGGTTTCTCCTGGCCTCTTTTCACAGGCCCACAGAAAGACAGCGCTCTCTCTCCCTCTCTTTTCCTCTCTCTCTCTCCCCCCCTCTCTTTCTCCCCCCTTTCTCTCCGGAAAAGACAGTATGGAAATCAATCAGGATGCCCCCACCAAGTCTTCCGGGTGGGGAGGGCGCCTGTGGGCCTGGGGCCCCGAGGCCTCCGGAGAGGCGGCTGGAGTGACAGCGCGTCTCCATCGCTATCTGCAGATGTAATTATATAGAGAAGGCATTTAATGCTTCACTGGGTAACTTGGTATAACAGTTTAATTTTTCACTGAAATCTAAATTTGCTCCCAGACTGTATATTTTTCTATCACATTAGATAATCAATCTGAGCAGAAATCCAATTTTAACTCCATCTCCACTCTGGAGAAAGCTGCACACAGGAGAGCTGCCGGCAGAGGACATGGTGTACATATGTGTCGCCAGGCACTAGGCTCGGAGGGACTGAGCACTCAGCTCTCTCCCAGGTGGAGTGCTGGGTGCAGTGATGGGGCAGATTTGTCCTTCTTCAGGAAGAGCCTGGCATCCATCCGGGCAGTGTCTCTGTCAGTCACAGCTGGGGGGTGGCACAGTGAGCCCCACTGAGATGTGACTTAAAGAGGCCAGAGTTCCACCCAACTTTGTTCTCTGCTCTAGCCTCGCATGGTGTTTGGACTGTATTCCACTAGATGGATGGATGGATGGATGAGTTGATGGATAGGTGGGTGGGTGGGTGGATGTTTGGGTAGATGAGTGGATGGATGGGTGGGTGGGTATGTGGGTGCATGGGTGGGTAGGTGCTTAGATGAATAGATGGATGATGAGTGGATGGATGGATGAATGGATGGGTGGGTGGGTGGATAGATGGATGGATAGATGGATGGATTGGTAGATGAGTAGATGGATGGATGGATGGATGGATGGGTGGGTGGGTGGATGGATGGATGGATGGCTGGATGGATGGGTGTGTGGGTGGATGGGTGGTGGGTGGGTGGATGGGTGTGTGGGTGGATGTATGGTAGATGGATGGATGGGTGTGTGGGTGGATGGGTGGTGGGTGGGTGGATGGGTGTGTGGGTGGATGTATGGTAGATGGATGGATGGGTGTGTGGGTAGGTGGATGGATGGATAGATGGAAGGATGGATGAATGAGTGGATGGATGTGAAGTGGACCCCTCCAAGGGTGGTCAGGGCCACCACCTGGTCACCATCTGGTGACACCTCACGCCCTCCAGCCTCCACTCGGCCCCTGTCTGGAGCCTTGGTCCTCCATTCATGGCACAGCACTCAGCAGCCCAGAGGAGGCAGGGGACAGAGAATGCCCTGGAGGCTTCCAGACACTTCCAGAAGAACAGTTTCTACTCCTTGAGCCTGGCCCTTACCTGCGGTGGACCCTGCTGGAGTCCCTCCCTCCTGGGAGGTGACTGACAGGGAACTCATGTGGAACAGAGGGAGGAGTCCAGGACTGGCTCCTTCCCCAGAGCCCGTGCGGACAGGTCACAGGCCCAGCTCCCATGGCGGTCTGGCCTGTTGGGCTCTACTGAGAGGTGATTGGCCAGGCTGACAGCATCACCAGCTCCTGCCCAAGACAGGTACTGACAACTCCCGTTGGTCCTTCCATCAGCGGACCCATCGAGTCTATCCTGGTTGTTCCTGGGACTTTCGAATTTCCTCTCCGCCCTCTCCTCACTCCCTCATTTTGGAATCTGAGTTTTATTAAAATATTTGCATGCACAGGACAGCTCCCTTTCAAGAGAACCTGTGTGAACTCTCCCAAGACAGATTTTTCTGGCTTCCTTACAAGATGAGTAATGTCCCCCAGATGTATCTGCAGTTGTGATCCTGATTTTCATACATCATGTTTTCCTCAAGCACAGCTCTAAGATAAGTAGATGTTCCTCATTCCTCCTTGAAGATAATGATTGGAGGAGAAAAATACATCCTTTGAAGAAGCAGAGCACTTCATAACATCTTGGACAAGTACCTCAGCCTCTCACGACCTAGACATAGGCCCCAAGCAGAGAACTGAGTGAGAAGGAGAGATCCCCTGGCTCGGGCCGGCCAATTATCCTTGCTCGCTTTACTGTTAAAATCTGCCCCCAGCGTTTCCCTTATTGTGCCAAGCAGAATATCGTGATTTCAGCCGGCACCCCGAGAGGCCCTCAGAACCACATTGCTACATGCAGGGCACATACACTTGTCCTTGCATCCCTTCACGCACCCTGCTTTGGGGAGACTGTATGTGCTCTGCGGGGCTGGGAAGTGGGGAGGAGGACCTCCCCAGCCCGAGATGCCACTGGCCAGAGAAGTCTCAAGAGGACAAGGGTCTTCTTGACCGTGACTCAGTTTCCCCTCATGAGATGCACTTCCGTGAGGTTGATTTTCTTTTGGAAGATAATGGCTCATACCCCATGGAGTCCTGCAAGATGGCAAGGGAGGCCTGCAGGAGGGGCTGTGCTGGAAGGCTGCGGCCGTGATGGTTGGCAGTGGAGACCTGCAGCTTCCCCTGTGGGTGTGAGCAGATGCCAGGCAGGAGGCAAGCCCTTCCGCCATGCTCCCAAAGAGGCCTGTGACTTTCAGTCTGAAGCAGGCTTGTGTCTACCATCCCAGAATCCCACAATGCAGACCCAGTTAACTTTGGAAGCTTGCATCAGACAACCGGGAGAGATGGTGCCGTCCTGGCCTCGCTGTCTCTCCAAGACAGATGGGACCCCTGGAAAGGAAAGCACGTCTCCCCACCCGCAAGGCTGGCATGGTAATTAATAGACAGCTGAGGAAACTTGATTGCTGGTCGTGGGTCTAAAAACAGCTAAGCAACCATCCCTGCCAGGAAGGTCCGGCCATATTCATCACCATTACAGAGAGTAATTCGGTTTGGGATTGTTAATCAATCACTGCTCTCGCTGGGGCTGGGGCTGGGCCGGTCCCTGAGAGTGGACAGCCATCACCAGCTCCCGGCCTGAGTCCAAACATGATGGATTGCAGCTGCCTCGGGCTCCAATCTGGACCGGATTGTTGGGGAGCGGGCGGGCGGCACTCGGGCCTCCATTTTCCATGCAAGTTATGCAAATGGAAGGAGGGCCGCTCTGTGCTCCTGGAGTCGAAGGTGGGCAAGGAGATGGTGGGTGGGACGGCAGCCCTCCCCCGGGGCCTTGTGCACCATGGAGGGAATGGGCAGCGCCGTAGGGACACGCACTGCCAGAGCGCATGGTGACCGTGGGCGGTCAGGTCACCAACACGGCCTGGTGTGGGGTGTGCGCTGGGTGCAGGCGATTGTGACAAAGGATTTGTTCTTAATTAAAAACAGTTCTGTGTCACACGGACAGAGCTTCTCTTTCTTCTCTTCCTTCTTTCCTTCTTTTCTTCTTTCTTTCTTTCCCTCCTTTCCTCCCTCCTTTCCTTCCTTCCTTCCTTCCTCCCTCCCTCCCTCCCTCCCTCCCTCCCTTCCTCCCTTCCTTCCTCCCTTCCTTCCT
>NW_012267303.1:2743504-2747585 GCF_000151885.1 Dipodomys ordii
CCTTCCTTCCTTCCTTCCTTCCTTCCTTCCTTCCTTCCTTCCTTCCTTCCTTCCTTCCTTCCTTTCTTCCTCGCTCTCATTTGGGAAGTGGAATCCATTCCAAGTGGCAGAGGAGAGTGAGGACAGCCAGGCTCAGAAGGCCAGGTGGCCGTTCAAAGCTCAGAATGCAGTGTGTGAGCAAGGCACCCTGTGGCTCCCCAGTTCCTGTCCCCTCCCAGCTCCCCCCATTCACTGGCAACTTCCATGCCAGGGTGCCACCACCGCCTGCCTCTTCTCTCCCACCCCACATGTGTGCACCCGGCCGAAGCCCTGCCCGTCCCCACCGCCAGACCACGCTCACACAGGGACGCCTCACACTGAGGTGTGTGTCAGCTGCGGGTCCTGGGGCATCACCTTCCCCGCCTGGGGACCAAGGCGCTGTCAGCATCACTGTCCCTTCCCGGCCGTGAAGTCCATCCAGACGAGGTGTGAACCTGCCCAAGCCTCGCTGTCCAGGAGCTGATCACAGTCACCCAGGCCGGCTTCCCTCAGCCCTCACCAGGTGGGTGCATCTCCCCCAGGCATGAGTGAGCTGCCGCGACAGATTCCAGGCAGGAAAACTGCCAAACAGAGCTCGGAGAGGAGCGGCTGGTGCTCGCCCAAGAAGGACAGAGCCTGGGGACCCCGGGCCTCAGTGTCTGGCCCCAGACCTCTGTGCTGGCAGGGAGCAGAGGCTGAGTCTCTCAGGGCTCCGCCTCACGAGGAGCCCCACCCTAGGTGTGCCAGAGCAGGAGAGGGCCTGTGAGGCCAGGGCAGAGCTCCTGTCAGGGACAGGCTGGCCTGCATAGTGGCCAAGTGGGTAGGTGTTCAGGGCTGGTTGGGTGGCAGATTCCTGGACATGAGGTCGGAATCCTGGCCTCCCTGGCCTCATGGGGTGTTTACAAAAGCCACTGGCCACGCAACAGGAAGCCAAAAGCTTGGAGCCAGGGCCTCAGGTGGGCACAGACTTGCCTGGTAGAAGGGGCCCTTGAAGAGGAACCAGCTGCACCAACACTGCTGCACTGCTGCCCGAGTGCTACCCTGAGCCTCCCTGTGGCACACGGCGGTGCTCCGGGACGGCGGCAGGCCCCCTTCCCAGCCCCCTTCCTGCCCCCTCTGGGTCTTGCATTGCCAGTGCAGGGCAGAGCCTGTCCCTCAAGCTGTTTCCTCTGTCCTCTCGCACAGACGGAGGCTCGCACCATTGGGAGAGCCCTGGGATGCTGAGCGTCCAATCCGGGGGTGCCTGCAGAGCCAGCGCTTTACCAAGGTCATGGGGCCTCTGAGTCAGACTGTTTCTACACACGTTCCTACACACAGGCCACAGCGGAGGCCAGGAGCCCTGGGACCAGTCCTCCCAGCTGCCCCCAGTCCTCCCAGCTGCCCCCAGTCCTCCCAGCTGCCCCCAGTCCTCCTATTGTCTCCAGTCCTCCTGGCTGCTCCCAGGCCCAGGCACTTGGCAGTCATCAGTGCCTCCCTGACTTCTGTACCCCATGTCCTGTCTGCACCCCATGACCTGTCTGCACCCCATGTCCTGTGTGCATCCCGTGTCCTGTGTGACTGTTTGTCACTCTGGTACCCCCAGCCTGGCAGAGCCTGGCTGGTCAGGGCATCCTGGGCTGCTTCAGCCTGTCCAAGAGGCTCCTCCAATCACCAAGTCCTTTATCCTGAGAACGCCATATCGGAATGCAGGGTCCTATGAGCGAGCCGGGTACCTGGAGAAGTGGTGCAGGTAGCCTGAGCTCTCCTCCCACATGATCACAGCCATGTGCACAGCACACAAACCCACTGTGCAGGTGATGCCCGCACATTCACAGGTGCACAGACACATGGGTGTGTACAACTACACCACTGAGCACTCAGGTACACACATGCACAGGGGTGCACAGGCACGTGGGTGCATGCATCTACACCAGTGAACACTCAGGTACACACATGCACACACTGTGCACATATACGGGTGCATGCATCTATACCAATGGACACACACTACACACAGGCACGTGGGTGCATGCATCAACACTAATGAACACAGGTACACCAATGAGCACACAGGTATACAGAGACACAGGTACACACATAAAGGTGCATGCCCAAACAAACATCCCTGCTCTCTTCCCATGTGAAATCTTCCACACCACACAACCACTGTCTACAATTGTGTTTCTCTGTCCACTGATTTGCTCTTGTCAGGCCTCCTGCTGGAGGTGTGCCATAAGACAGGATTACCAAGTCATTACCAAGCAGCTTCAATTTCAAAAAACAACAGTTTTTCCAGCTGAAGTATGTCCCAGAAATGGCGATTCATGTAAGATCGCATGGGTGTCTGTTTGAGGTCTCGTTGCTCTGGATGTCCTCCATGCTCTCCAAATCTGAAGCCTGGCCCAGGCCCTGAGGGTGTCTCCCCAGGGTGCAGGGTGGGCTCAGGGCCATGCTCAGGGCACTACATACCGGGTGCAGGTGACAGCCCTGTAGATGCTGCTCACACCTGTCACTCTGCTGGGGAATGCCACGGGTGCCACGTCTGGGCCTACTCTCACCTCTGTATGTTGGCAATGTTCAGGATCTAATCGTGGATGTTCAAAGAACCTGGAGGGCCATAAGCAGGTTGAAGACACAGCCCGTGCCTGCGGGACCTGGACCCCAGGTTCCAACCTCAGTGGTGCCCAGGGCAGAACTGGCCACATGGAAGCTAGAACCAGCACCGCGTTCATTCAGCTTCAGGCAGAAAGGCTGTGGGGGCAGATAGGTAACAAGGCCTCCAGCATCTCACCCTTGGCTGGGAGTCCTAAATGCCCCTACCAGACACCTAATGGTGCAAGCTGAGGACACGGGGAGCCACCAGGCCCTGAGAGGGCCAGGGGGACCTTCTCCTGGAGCCTTTGGAGCCTGTACTGTCGGCTCAGACGGCAGCCAGGGACAGGCCAGCTACTGTGAGAGCAGGAAGATGGCAAGGGACAGGCCACACTGTGTGGACGGGAAGAGGACAGGGACAGGCCACACTGTGTGGACGGGAAGAGGCCAGGAGACAGGTCACACTGTGTGGACGGGAAGAGGCCAGGGGACAGGTCACACTGTGAGAGCAGGAAGAGGGCAGGGGACAGGTCACACTGTGTGGACAGGAAGAGGACAGGGGACAGGTCACACTGTGTGGACGGGAAGAGGCCAGGGGACAGGCCACACTGTGAGAGCAGGAAGAGGCCAGGGGACAGGTCACTGTGAGAGCAGGAAGAGGACAGGGGACAGGTCACACTGTGTGGACGGGAAGAGGCCAGGGGACAGGTCACACTGTGAGAGCAGGAAGAGGGCAGGGGACAGGTCACACTGTGTGGACAGGAAGAGGACAGGGGACAGGTCACACTGTGTGGACGGGAAGAGGCCAGGGGACAGGCCACACTGTGAGAGCAGGAAGAGGCCAGGGGACAGGTCACATTGTGAGAGCAGGAAGAGGACAGGGACAGGTCACACTGTGTGGACAGGAAGAGGACAGGGGACAGGTCACACTGTGTGGACGGGAAGAGGACAGGGGACAGGTCACACTGTGTGGACGGAAGAGGCCAGGGGACAGGTCACACTGTGTGGACGGGAAGAGGCCAGGGGACAGGTCACACTGTGAGAGCAGGAAGAGGGCAGGGGACAGGCCACACTGTGAGAGCAGGAAGAGGCCAGGGGACAGGTCACACTGTGTGGACAGGAAGAGGACAGGGGACAGGTCACACTGTGAGAGCAGGAAGAGGACAGGGGACAGGCTACACTGTGTGGACGGGAAGAGGCCAGGGGACAGGTCACACTGTGTGGACGGGAAGAGGCCAGGGGACAGGTCACACTGTGTGGACGGGAAGAGGCCAAGGGACAGGTCACACTGTGAGACCAGGAAGAGGCCAGGGGACAGGTCACACTGTGTGGACGGGAAGAGGCCAAGGGACAGGTCACACTGTGAGAGCAGGAAGAAGCCAGGGGACAGGTCACACTGTGTGGACGGGAAGAGGCCAGGGGACAGGTCACACTGTGAGAGCAGGAAGAGGCCAGGGGACAGGTCACACTGTGTGGACAGGAAGAGGACAGG
>NW_012267303.1:2748400-2777625 GCF_000151885.1 Dipodomys ordii
AGAGGGAAGGAGGAGGGAGGGGGGAGGGAAGGAGGAGGGAGGGGGGAGGGAAGGAGGAGGAGGCAGGCACCGAGCTAGCTGCTCTCTGCCCTCCCTCCACTGTGTCCATTGCTGGGTGGCTCTCAGGCCCGCCCTGCCTCAGGGACCGCCCACCTGTTTCCCTGACCCTGGCAGGCGCTGGGCACTGGGCCTGGAGCTCTGTCCGGAGACGGCTCTAGGACCCTTGCTTCCACGGATAGGACTCATTCTTCTGGGCCTGGTTGGCAGTAATTAAATATTTCAATATTTGTATCAGAGAGAATGTACCGGAGCACACCTCAGTCGTTTCTGATTAAATTACCAAAGAAGGGCTGCTCGGTGACTCCCATAAATGAATACATTTTCAACATTTTTTTTTCTGTTGGAGGTAATTTTCATGGCTGGTTTAACTTGTAAGGATGATAGAAAATATTAATAAAACATTTGATGTCTAAGTTTGGGTAGAAGTTTAATAAATGAGATGGGCATATTTTACTTCTCATCACATAGCCGATCTGAGAAGGAAGAATCTTCTAGAAAGCTCTCGTCCTGGTGGCTCTGGGTCCCTCTGTGCCAGACTCTAGGACAAAGCTGTCCGGGAGGATGTGGACCTGGGGTCCCTCCGGCTGGCTTCAGCTCAGCACGCAAGCTGGGGGTGGAACCAGCACCGGGGAAGCGCGGCCTGGCTGGCCCTCTGGCCTCTCAGCCATCCGTGTAGACCTGTGGCTCGGGGTGCGTCCCGGATTTGGCCACCAGGCCTGTCCAGGCCCTGATGGGAAGTCTGGAAACCGCCCTGGTCTGCCGCCCCTTGCCCTAGTCCAGGCTGGAGCAACCGGAGGGAATCCCCTCACTGCAGGTAAAGGAGGGGAGGCAGGGCTCTGCCCTGGGGAGAGGAGGGAGCTCCACGGGGGCGGGGGGGAGGCTGGGGCTCTGGAAGGGGACCTGGAATGGGAGCAGCACAGCTCCCCAACACACTTAGCGATACACAACAATGCACAGCATGCACACGTGCACACGTGCACACTTACAGTGTGCCCCCGGGTAGTGTGCGTGTACACATGCCCACGCGAGCTCACAGGGAGACCGCACACACATGCACACGCTCACAGTGCACACACGTTGTTGGTGTCTTGGGCCAGTCCCAGCAGCCTAAGGGCGCCCACGTGAGGTTGTCTGCCGTGCTGTGGAGCAGCATGCCGTGGAGCAGGCCCCCCAGAGCCTGGCCCAGACCGCGGCTGAGACCCAGCGTGCAGCCCACGGGTCCGCCCTGAAGCGCCTCCTCACTCTGAAGCAAGCGGCCCAAGCTTCCAGGGTGCACCGGGCCGCACACAATAAGCACTTACCCCTGTGCTGGGGAGAAGTGGACTGGACGTTTCCGGTCTCTTCCCTGCGCCCTTCCCTGGCCGCTGTGTCTCCTCTGCCCCGCAAGGCAAGTGTCAGGTCACCCCCCACGTGGGTCCAGGTCTTCTCTGCCCAGCCCGGTGCCCCTCCCTCGGGAACGACCATTTTGTAGCTGTGGGCTAGTTATGTGTAGCTCTTCGATAATGAATTGATTGTATAGAACATTTTCATTCATTTGAAAAATGGCTGGCCCTCTATTGAATATGAATTACAGTACAATTACACTCCATATTTAAATAATCAAGTTTTTTTGCTGTGCAGTATTGGAATGTCACAATTTACAAAGCACTTTAATTATTTGAAAAAAAATGACATGCTGGGTGGTGTGTCTTTGTAATTAAGCGGTTCCCATGGAAGGCTGGTGGGAACATGGACTGTCTGCACCGCGGCCTCGAGGTTCTGCATACAGCCTGCCGGAGGCTCACTGATGGCCTGTTGCCCTCCAGACTGCCCACTGCCCTCTGGGCGGTCACAGCCCTGCCACACTCCCACCCCCAGGGAGGGCCAGCCTGACACTCCATCAGCTACGGTTCAGCCTCAGGCCCTAGCACCCCAGGACAACTCAATGATACTGGCCTGTGCGTGTGTGTCATCTGGCCCTGAAGCTGGGCAGAAAGAGCTCTTGGCCTGGAGATTCCTCCCTGGGGGGGGGGGGTCCCGTCTTCCGGCTGCACTGCTGAGCTGCTCTGGTTACACTAGCAAGAGGGCTGAAGAAGCGTGCACTCACCTCACATTGAAATGTCACTGCAGATTCTCAAAGCAGTGGAGCCTATGTAGATGCCACTTCTGTGGAAAATAAGTTGGATATTTGGCTCCCTTGAGTGAACTTAGAATGTGTAAATATGTCACATGCATGCATGAATGAATGAAGAATGCATGTGTGTGTACATCAGTGAATGAGTGCGTGTGCGTATGCGTGTGTGTGCACACGCATCCGTGGGGCCAGCCATCCTTCTGGGGAGGGTCATAACCCACATTCAGTTTCTGGCGAGGGAAGCTGAGGCTCAGGGAGACCCATCAGGGAAACTGAGGCTCAGGCCTGCCAGCAAGTCTCCACTGAGCCTCTCCCTCCGGACTGGAGGCCCTGAGGCCCAAGCTGCCCAGGGTGCCCCACCCTGGAGCTCCATTCTTCAGGAGGAGACAGACTATACCAGGGCCCCCCATCTCTCACACAGGGAGGCTGAGAGACCTGAGACCAGGCCTCCCTCTCCCAAATGGGAGACACATCCAGGCTCATTTATTCGTCTCGTGGACACAGGGTCCTTCTGGACCCCGGAAGAGCCAGGGAAGGAGACATCTCCAGGTCTGTGCCCCTCCTGCCTCCGGCTCCCAGGGGCATCAGCCCTTTGGGTTTAGATTCCCCACCCTCTGGGGAACGCACCCCACACTTAGTGGCTGGACCCTTGGGTCCCACACACACCAGACGGAAGTCGAGGTAGTCCTGACCCCGGCAAGCTCCGGTCTTCACAGCGGAAGAGCAGAGCTAGGCACACCGGCTCCTGGTGTCACACACAGGGCGTGGGGAGGTGGGGAGGTGGGAGGTGGGGAGGTGGGGGGGGGGGGGGGAGGGGGGGGGGGGGGGGGGGGGGGGGGGGGGGGGGGGTGGGGATGTGGGGATGTGGAGAGGTGGGGATGCGGGGAGGTGGGGAGGTGGGAGGTAAGGAGGTAGGCAGGGCCTTGTACCTCCCTGTAGCTCAAGTATTGGCTGTTCATAAGCTATGGGTGTTAACTTGACTGCTTTGTTTCTCTTTGTCAGTTATTTTGTATTTAATTCACACAGTCATTTGAGTTAATGGTTGCAGCAAAGCTGTAAAGCTAAGGGATTTATACCTAATTAAGTAATACGATAATGAGAAATATTGAGGGCAACCCAGCATTTTGAACAATTTCTGTCTCCTTTGTCGAGGTGAGCCTGTCAACCAGAGGGCGGCTCGTGCCCACGGAGGGACTGAGGTCCTGCAGTAGGGTGGCCCTGCGGCCTGGGAGAGGGCGGGGCTCTGTGAGGGGCTCTGGTCTCCTCCGATTGTTTACCTGCTGCCTTCCCATCCCTGAGGCCCTTTCCACAGGCAGAGCTCAACGCCAGCAGGGGCGGCAGAGGAGTCTCCAGAGCTGCCACCCAGAGACGGGCAGGGCTGCCCGCTCTCTGCCTGAGCCCCGCCGCCCCACCCCACAGCTGGGGGCATTCATTTAAATCAGCTGATTGCCAGGGAAAGGTCTCATCAAAGATTAAATAAGCATAATTTAACTGAGGGAATGATAATAGATTTAGTTAAGAAGAGAAAAAAAGGAAAATTGAATTAGAATGCATATTTGAGGGAAAATTGGAGTTTAATATAATTACACTTAGAGATGAGACAGATTACAATTACCCTGTTTCAGAGGTGGAATTTTTAATTGTATTATTTAAAAGCAAGCCTGGGTCCCTGGCTGGCAACAGTTCGGGAGAAGGGTTTGGGGGGCAGGGAAGGGCAGCGCCCTCTGCCTCCCGGGAGCCGTGGCGGGCGCGGGGGCGGGGGGGGGGAGGTGAGTGACTGCCATCTTCCAACAGCGTCCTCCCCCAGGGGGACAAGCTGGGCACGTTTGTGGACTGACCTCGAGGACCCAGAGCGCTGGCAGGAGGGCAGAGACCCTGGGCTGGCAACGCCTCCCAGATGAGCTTATCCTCAGCACTGAGGGAGGAGATCACTGGGGCAGAAATCACCTCTTTCCACAGCAGAGCTCAATTCTAGCAGAAATCAGGTTCCCCAGATGTTCCGCCGACCTCTCAGCCTAACACCTCCAGCATCAGCCAAGGGGCCTCGGACACAGGCATGCCTCCTACGGGCGCCGGGCTGGGCCTCCGTACGCCGCTGGCCGCTGGTCCTTGTTCTCCCTGACTGGTCAGCAGCCACCGCGGCTGTGTCGGGGAAGCTGTGGGCAGGTCATCAGCAGACCCACCTGGAGATGAGCCAGGGCACAGCCACCATGCTTCAGAGTGGAAGTTTTAACTGTATTATTTAAAAGCAAGGCGGACACACGGGCCTGAGACCCTGTCCCCTGTCCCCTGCCCCCTGCCCCCTGCCCCCTGCCCCCTGGCCCCTGGCCCCTGCCCAGGCTGTCCTTCCTCCTGGATGCCCGCATGCCCTGAGGGAAGCCCAGCAGTGCACTGAGAGTCAGCCAGGGCGCAGGAGTGGATCAGAGGCAGTGCCACTGGGCTGTGGCTGCCATTAGGTAAACACAAAGCATCTCAACCTCATAATTCCGACACATCCTGGTCCTGGCTCCTGGACCGGGGGGCAGGGGTGGAGGGACGCCTTCCCAGGGTCTCATGGGGCTGGGAAGTCCCTGGCCTGTGCAGGAGCGGGCCCTGTGGAAGAGGCTCTCGAATGAAAGACAGCCACGCTCCCTGCTGAGTGGCTTGGGGTGGGGTCTTGACCTCCTGGAGTCTAGATCTCCTTCTTATCTGCAAGATGGGAGGGGGGAAGAGGAGGAGGAGAGAGAGAGAGGGAGAGAATGGCATCTGCGGATGGAGCTGTGAGTGTGAACCTGGCTCCTGGGGTGCACCTGCCTTGAGTGGCACCCCAGCACCAGCCCCCGGGGACCAGGGCCCCCCAGACTCCCCCTCCTGCAGGGTACCGCAGCCAGCTCCAGCCTAGGGGACCCTAGGTGGCCCAGGTGCCCTGTAGCCCCTCCTTCCCCAGCCCAGAAATCTACAGCTCACAGGCTCTGGTGATGTCACCACCACCCGCACCTGTGTTCTGTGCCCCTAATCCTGCAGCAGGCCCGTTCCTCGCCGACAGGGGACCAGGGGCCATTGAAGCCAGGACCCCAGTGCCACAGCCAGGGCCGCCACGCTCCATTTGCTCAGGTTCCTCAGACTCAACCCTAGGCCGAAGGCCCAGAGAATCGGCTGGGTGGGGCTCGAGGCTCTGGAGAGCTGTGGCTGCACCCCATCTTCCTCGTGCAAGAGGAGGCTTTTCCCGAGTGTGGTATCGGGCCGCAAGCAGCTGTCCACTTCATTTCGCCTTTCCCAGGTGAGTGTAAAATGTTTGGGGAGCCACGGGGCGGCACCGATGAATTTAGCTCTGGGCACGAGTTTCATTCAACTAATTAGCCCCAGTTTTCCAAGAGCAGAGTCAAAGTTGTCATCTCGGGAGAACTCCAGGGGCTCCAGGCCCGGGTGTCAGGGAGCTGTAAATCTGCAGGGAGATCTTTTGAATGCAATTTTCTTCTCATGATTTTATTCCTGAGACTCACTTGGCTTATTAATAAGTTGGCTCCAAAGGAATAACTATAAATAGCGATGTGGCCATAACGTCATGGAGACACATTCCAGCAGACACGGGGGCAGATCTCACAGCTTTCCGTGCAGCGGTGGGCAGAGAAAGGGAGCTCTGCAGGCAAGCTCAGCTCACGCAGACAGCACACTTCCTCCTGACACGCAAGGGGACGCCGCGTCAGGTCAGGCAGCCACCTCCCTTTAAAAGCCAGCCAGGCGCACTTTCCTTCATGCGAGTTACACAGAGGGGCCACATCAGCACACCTCTTTCTCCCGGACCCAACCCACCAGGGAGGCCCAGGCTTCAGACTCCTCTGGAGAGACCTCTGCTGCCCCCTGGCATTCTCCCTGGTAGGGCACCCTGACCACACTGTCTGCGTCTCCATTTCCTCCTTTCATCTGTGTTTGTCATCAACAGTATGAGTTCTACTGACATCTAGACACGTTTGCTAGGTTTATTCCTTGCCTGGTAGGATGTGAAGCTGTACGTGTCGTAAGTCCTATCGAGGTCAGACAACAGCAACAGGGACCAGGGAGGCCTGCCCTGCCTGGGCTTGTGTTTCAGAGAATTAAAGCTGGTGTTTGGCTCTGAGGCTCCTGTGCTCCCGTGAAGAGGCAATGGGAGCACTGAGACAGAGGCTGTGGTGGAGGGAACCGTGTGGCTCCCACAGGTAAACCTCCAGAGAGCACCGGCCTCGGGGTCTCCTTCACCCCGACACAGGCCACACCCCCAGTGGATCGGGAATGGATTTATTCCATGCACTGAGACCGCATGCAACTTTTTTGATTCACTTTTTAGGTCTAGTTGGGAGTAGATTTGCTGAAGTTTTCTCCTATTCATTAGCCACAAGTGTGACGAATTAAGTGCTTTCTTTAAGACAAAGGCCACACCTCATACAAGGTTAGCCAGAACCTCTCTACTCTCCTGGGCAGTTGGAATCTCACAAAGCCATGGCGCACAGCTGGATGCAGCCCTTGTTCTAAATACAAATGCTCTGATATCCCATCTTTAACTACAGCATTCGCAAGGTTGCTACCAAGTTACTGTGTGCTTGCTGAGTTGGCTAACTGCCTCCCGTTTTGATAGAGAGCTGATAGGCTAGGTACGTTTAATCTTGATGATCAGATGCCAAGCAATCCAGATTTATTGGTTTAAAACCGTTCACAGAAATCAATTCCTTTAAGCTGTATCTCGTGTATTCTTCGCACGTTATATTCACATTTACAGTTATTTATTTATTGAATGTTTATTATCTTTAAGTAGTTGTACAAAGAAGTTGCCACGCGCCACGGCAGTTCATGAATGCAGGACATCTTGATCAATGTCACCCTTTTACACTCTCACACACCCTTCCCTCACTTTACACTTAATTGTTTCCCATTTCACAAAGCAGTTTTTCATGTACAACGAATGCATCTTGACTTGTGTCATCCTTCAACGTCTTCACCCCCCTTCCACCCACCCCTTCCCTTCTATCTCTCAGTTCTATGGCATGTGCCATGAATTCTGGCCTGCGTTCTCTCCCCTTCTCCTTCTGCCCCTCTCCCCTTGGCCTCACCCTACCCTCGTGCATGTATCCATTTCCTGGCACTCATTTTGTTGGGCTTTGACTTGGACTTTTAAAGGATTATACTATTTGTGTTCACCATTGTCTCTTATACTTCTGTTAATTCATTTATAACCACTTTCATACCACCCAGTGTGTTGTTCACTTGTAGATTTATAGGCACATACTAGCTACCGCAGAGGAGGGAAACCATGCAACCTGTGTTTCTCTGGGTCTGGCTTAGTTCATTTAATGTAATTTTTTCCAATTCCTTATTAATGATTAAATATTAGTCTTTCTGATAGATGAGAGAAATCGTGTGTGTGTGTGTGTATGTGTGTGTGTGTGTGTATGTGTGTGTGTGTGCTTAAAACATTTTCTTGATCCATTTGTTCATTCAGGGGCATCTGGGATGATTCAATATCTTGGCTATGGTAAATAGTGCTGAAATGAACACGGTTGTGCTTGTAGCTTTAGTGTGGCCTTGTTTCTTTATTTATCTGTTTATTAATTTGCTCATTTATTTGCAGTACTGGGTCTTGAACACAGGACCTTACATTTGCTAGTCAAATATGCTACCTCCTTGGGCTCTGCCTGGGGCTTGCTTCCTACCTACAGTCTTCAGAGTAGCTATGGTCCAGGAACACACCATCATAACTGGTTCACTGATTGAGATGAGGTTCTCACTAACATTTTGCCTTGGTTTGCCTTGAACTACAGTCCTGCTGACCTCTGCTTCCCTAGTTGCTAGGATCATAGGCATGAGCCACCACTCCACACCCTGTTTTCAATTTGCTTGTTAACACAGGTCATTTCTTATTTTCTTATCTGCCATGTCTTCTCTTAAATTAAAAAAATTGCACTTGTTAAATCTCATTATTGGTTTTTTGTAAGGTATTTTACTGATTTATGTTTTTATCCTTAATATTTCCTTCTCATTTCCTTAGATTTATTTTAATTTCACTAGATCCTAGAACTGAAAACTTATTTATTGTCATTAATAAATCCATATGAGACTATAAATCTGCTCTAAATTGCATCACATAGAAGCTGTGGCTTGCCTCCTCTTAGTTACAATTACAGTCACACATTGCTTAGAAACAGGCACTTATTCTGGGAATAATATTGTTAGGCAAATTTGCCCTTGTACAAACTTGATAACCTGCACTTTATAAGCCCAAATGGTACAGATAAGGTCCTTGGTAGGGCCTCCTGCTACAATCAAGACATGTCAGCAATACTTGAACAGATGACATGGTGGACTTGTGTAGTACTGTCCTTTTTATTGTACCAACAATAAAAAGGACAGTACTGTAGAGTAAATCATAAATCAGGGGCAATCATTTATTCTGTTCAAGATTCCTGCACTGTCCTGACTGTGTTCAATTAAAGTCATTTTTTTTTCAGTATGGGCATAGCCCTATCCTCTGATAAAGAGCTCAGGTATTTGTAGGTACTGTGAGTCTTCAGTCCAGTGACCATCAGCTAATAATGCTGCACTGTCTGTCACTACATAATATGCTCTCTCATCCCTATAACTACATACTATAAATTTGGCTTTGTCTAATAATGAATTATATTGTCCTTTTTAATGTGTAAGATACACCTTTTCAGTCTCATATACTTAAACCTCTAATAGTTTTATTTGATGTCTGACCCCAGTAAAGCTTTTGTTGTTTTGCTTTTGCTTTCCTGTGGTGCTGAGGATGGAACCCAGGGTCTTGCACTTTTGAGCAAGAACTGAGCTACATCCCCACCCCCACTGTAATTGCCATGTGACGCCCCTGCCTCCCCAGCTGAGTTTACGCTGCTCACGCTGTCTGTGGCTTTGGATTTGTACCTGTCCTTATTTCTATCTGGTATTTCATCTGCTTTGAACACTCAGATGTCTTTGTTTCCTGTTTGTTCTCAATTGCCCATCATTTTTTCCTTTTGGGTTCTCTCCTATTCTTTCTAAGGTGTGTCCTGTGATAATTCTGTTAATGAAATTACACACACAACAAGCCCTGTGATCCTGTATGACCAACTTGCATTTTGTCTTGTGCACAAACAATGCCTGTGTCAGGGTAGACATTCACATCTCAGAAACACAGAGGCTTTGGGTTGGTTATTTGGGGTTGGTACAAAGTCAAGCAGAAATTAATGGGGAAACCCACAATATAAGTCTACTTATCTAGCTAGCTATTATTTATCTACTTATCTATCTACCTACCATCTAAATACCAGCCTTCTATCTGTCTGCTATCTATTATCTACTTACCTTCATCGGTCATCTACCATATTTATCTATAATCTATCCGTTGGTCTATTTATCTGTAATCTTTCTGATCCTTATATTTCACTGAAATTTGGATTTTGTAGGAAATTTGCGATACAATGGACTTACTAGGACTTCTTGTTGAGATGTGAGTGTCAGCACTTTCTTGTTTAAATGTCTTATTCTGTGATACTTGGTGATCAATTACAGTTGTAAGCCAAAATACAAAAAGATGCAACGGGATCTCTAAAATGACACCTTGAGAAACAGCTCTATGTACACACATACAACCAGCATTTCAACCCTGACACAGTGACCCCTCCCACCACTCTAGATTGAGCTGTGCTAGTGTGTGTGTATGTATATGTGTGTGTGTGCAAGCACGCACCTGGCTCTATACTGATGTTTTGTTCAGAAACTAGACATGGGAGTGACACCCAGCAACCCAGGCAGGTGACTCTGGTTTGGCCTGGGTAGAACTGCAGGGCTCCCAGCCAATACCATCGCTCTCATCTGTGTTGATATTACTAGAACACAATTATAAGAAAACAAACTCACTTAACCTGGGCTAACAACAGCAGGAAAATTGCTCCAAATCTGGATTAATGGAAGCGAAATGGTGGTTGTGCGGATGGTAATTATGCGGAGGTTAAAAGCTTTCGAAGCAAGCTTTCAATAGCTGACTTTCTCAAAGACCTCGGGGACCAAAACACACTCCCGATATTTATTCAGGCTGAGATTCGGACTCTCATTTAGACTGCTAAATTAATAAGCTTGGAGACCTCTCCCCTTCCCCCGCTGTCCTCTGCCTTTCATTTATCCCACAGAGATGCATTAACATTCTGTAATGCCATCCATTATTTGGAATTATTAATTCATCAGTTACTCGGTTGAAAAATCTGATGAGTCAATACAGAATATCGTTGGGAAAGTGCAGGACCCCAGTGAAAAATGAAGAGATCACTCTGGAAACTACGATCCGGGAACACCCATCAACAAAAGAATTTCTGATTAAAAGTACTGAAGAAGACACGAATCTGACTGACTGGAACCCTGGGCCCCGGTGAGCTTCTCAGAAGGCGGGTGTGGATGCAGACAACGCTGCCACTGCTGTGTGATTCACCCAGGCTGGACTTCGTCTCAGTGCTGGGCCTGCCATGCCCACGGCCACGGCCACAGGCAGGGAGGGGAGGGGACAGGCATGGTTGGCTGCAAAGACCACGTGAAGGGCTCTGCCCCCCCTCCTCTCCCAGCCTGGGGTTGCACTTAGAAAAGCAGGCCCGAGTGCCAAGAACACAGAGGGGGCCCATGTGGCCCCATCCTCCCATCTGCCACCCTGAAACACACATCGGGCATCCCCTGAGGGTAGAGGAAGCTCGCGATAGATGAGTTCTAGCACTCTCCGTGACAAGAGGTCTAATGATAGATTGTGGCTGCCTTAATGGGGCGGCCGCGTCCTGGTCATCCTTTTAGCCCTGTGATTAGTTGGGTGTCTGCAGAGAGACACTTAATTAAGGCTTGTTAAATCGTGCTGAGCAAAATCTCTAATATTTACCCACCTCCACGCAGCACTTCCTCAGCTTCTGTGTCTATGATCGGGTGAGGAGCCAGCCCACTGGAACCTTCTATGCTTAGTGAGTGCTTGTCACCCGCCCTCTTTCCTCCCGTGTCTGCGGCCACCTCTCGACCCAGGGTCCTGGCTTCCAGTAGGAGCGGCTTCTGTCTAATGGCCGGAATGCAGGCCGGGGACCCCAGGGGCTGCAGACCTGGACCTTCCGGCACTGCTCTCTGCACCCTGATGCCCCGCACACACGCGCGTGCACGCGCGCACACACACATCCACTGCCGCTGCTGGGAGGTCAGTGTGGGTGGAAAGCTGAGCTCCATGCTCACTAACGACCCCAGAGACCTGGCCACCAGGCTCTGTGGGCAGACGTCGTTCCTCCCCACGGAGGCTGGGGCACACCTCAGCCTGCCTCCTGCACCTCACCCACAGCAAACTCCTGCAGAGCTGATGTGGCCTGGGCAGGTGGGGGGCGTGGCCTGGCCAGGGCGTCCACACTGGCAGGGCCCTGGAGCGGCTCTGATCCAGACGGAGGAAACACCAAAGCGGGGTGCTCACCCCATTCCCATCTGCACACAGCAGGTGATTTGGGGGGACAGCAGCTGGGGTGAGCTAGCTTGAGACCAGAGGAGGCCATGCATGCACCACGGTCACACGTGTTCCCCCCTGCAAGGAGGCCATGCATGGGGTCACACGTGCACCAGGAGCCAGAGCTGCAGTTGCCGACCTCCTGTGGCTGATCCCTGACACGTGCCGTAGCCCCTGGCTGGGCAGTCAGTACCCAGGGGCTCCACGCTGCGGATGCTCTGGGGACTGGAGAGAGGCTGGTGTGATGGGGACACCTCCTCCACAGGCACTAGAAGTCAGGCTGGCCCCGTGCGTGTGTTTGTGTTTTACTTTGCCTTGTGGCCATCTAGCATTTCAGTGTGTGAAAACTAGAGTTTTTAGGAATTCACACCCTTTGAAATTTGGAGCAACCATGCTAAGGAGAGAGAAAGCAGCTCTCTGGCACCGGGGAGATGCTTTGCCTGTCTCCCCAGAGGAGATGTTTGGTTAAGACACCAAAGCACTGAGAAATAGGAACAGCTAAAAAAAATGAGGGAAGGATCCAGGCACTGGTGACTCTTGCCTGTAATCCTAGCTACAAAGGAGGCTAAGATCAGAGGACTGCAGTTCAAAGCCAGCCCTGGCAGAAGAGTCCATAAGACTCTTATCTCCAATGAACCACCAGAAAGCTGGAAGTGGCCTTGAACAAAAGAGCTCAGGGACAGTGTCCAGGCTCTGAGTTCAAGACTAAGGACATACACACACACACACACACACACACACACACACACACACACACAGAGACACGAACGAAGTGTGAAGGGAGCAACCAGGACGACAAAGCCCTGAGCATCACGGCAGAGCCTTCAGACATAGAGGAGTTGAGACCCAGGGCTGGAGGGGCCGGAGCCCCCTGGGTGGGCATGGTCCTGGGCAGCGCCCAGCGACGAACTCCAGCTGCTCCTCTGTGCTGGCAGGCTGGGCTGCATCACGCGGCTTTCCCAAGGTCTGGCCTTCCTTGCACAAAGCATCCGATTTCTCATCGGCCTAAGGAGGATAAGAGCAGATCATCTGGTCCTGTCGCCTCCACTGCCTCTGTGCAGATGTGTGGGCGAAGACGGTCAGTCACCCTGGTGCTGGCTGGCACCAGGACCCCTCCCCTCCCCTTCTCGGTGACGACAGTTCTGCCTTTCTTACCCTGTGCTGAGCTCCGGCGAGGAGCCGTCCTTCCTCCTGGACAGGTCCTGGGGACACTCCAGCAGCTGCCGCCACACTGCCGTCAGGGTGCCTGGAGTCTGAGAGACAGGACACCTGAGCTGGGTGGGCTCTGGGGGGTCCAGGACCCTCATCTGACTCAGAACAGAGTGGGGAAGGGAGAAGTACAAAACCATAATGAGGATAGGTGGATAGCGAGGCAGAATCAGGAGGGGAGAACACAGTAGATGTAACCTTTCAGGGTCTCAGCCTAGGGGTCCCAGGAGAGGGGCTGAGGGAGGGGAGACTGAGGAGGCCCTGGAATCCACGTTCAGGGTGCACACCCAGCCCCTCTACCTCAGGACCCATTGCTCAGGCTGGCCTGTAAATAGACCAGAGCCCTGACAGCCAGCGAGCGAGCTTGTGCACCGCAAGATGAAGGGGGGGAGGGGCTTCTGTGCATGAAGGTCACTGTGGACGGATTAGACAGACGGGAACAAGTCAGGAGAGGTTGCTCGCAAAATCTAAAACGAATAAGCAATCGATAGCTACAGGATCAAAAAGAAGGCTTGCAAAATTGGGAGCTCAAGGGGAGAAAGGAGAGAGATGTAGAGACAGCAGAGGAGAGAAGGGAGAGCAACAGCAAGTGCATTGATTAGGGGAGAGATGGAGGTGAAAGTGGACTCCTCTGGCTGGCAGGCCTGGGGGGCGGGAGACAGGAGGGGGGCACTGGGGAGGCAGGGGGCTCTGTGGAGCAGAGGACCGAGACCTGGCCTGCTGGGGCGAGGCCTTGTGGTGCTGGGCACTGGGACCTTGGCCCTGCCTCCTGGGCCACTCCCCGGGCAGCCGCTCCTTCTTACTCCACAGAGAAGAGTCTTAAAGGCATTGACCCAGCGCCCAGAAACAGCACCGCCAAGAGAGCACAGACACTTTTGGGGGGAAAACAGCACAGATTGTAACAAGAGCTTCCTAGTCCCAAAGCACAGGACATTCATCTGGGGTTGGAGCAGGAATTAATTAAAGGTACAGAGATCACGCATGCCTGGCGCTCATCCGCCCGCACCAAGCACGTGAAAACCAAGTCTGTTTCCTGGAGGCAGTGCCCGGTGCGTACCCAGCCAAGCAAACGAGGGCGTGGGGGCCAAGCCACATGGGCAGCCTTTCTAGAGCTTCTCTCCGGGCAAAGGCAGGCCACACCATTCACCAAGTGCTGGCAGCAGGCCCTCGGGGAGGAAATTCCACCACCTTCCCCCTGACGGCCGTGCCAGGCTGCGAAGCCGATCCTCTGTCTAAGACAACCCTCTGCATCTCCTGGACAAAAGTGCTGTCTGGGACTCCTGTGTGCTGTGGATGCTGTTGACTTTTAACGGCCAAAAACCTCCCCAGACCCCGGCAAACTGTCCGGGGAGCAGCAATTCAACCCACAAAAACAGCCAGCTCCGGGATCGGTTTGGTCCAGCAACTGAATAGTTTCCTGAGGCGCCTGCAATTCCTGGGACCGTGGAGCAACCCTACGCCCAGCCCCGGCAGCGTGGGCCCAGGACAGGCACAGCAGGTCCCCCGACAGAGCAGATGACCACAGCACCGGGCAGAGGGGGGGCTGTATGCTGGGGCTGCCCGCCTGGCCACCAGCCTGAGAGCTGGGCCCAGGCCCAGCTCTTTCTGAGCTCTTGCATACAGTCCCCGGCCAGCCCCTGAGCCCCATGGGCTCACCTGGTCCCCCACGAGCCCGCAGGACCCTCACCATGGCCAGTCTGTAGCCTGGGACTTGATGGATTGAGGAAAACGGAAGGATCCAGATCTTGCTACAGGCACCGTGTGCCCAGCAGGGGAGGGATGGACAGAGGGAGTAAGGCGTGGAAGAACACAAGGGAAGTGACTGAACCCTCCTGCTGCTCAGGAGACTGGAGAAGGACAGCCTGGTCCCTAGGGCCCCTCTGTGCCGCTGGCTGACAGAACCAAGGTCTTGGAAGCATGGAGGGCCAGGCCCTTCACGCTGCGGCCTGTTTGCCAAGGAACCAGGGGTTTGCAATGCCAGTGGGTCCCGAGCCGCACGCCTCTCCCCACCTGGAGCACCGCGACGCCCTCTCACTTTACCATTGTTCAGAGGAATCAGCCCAGCCCTGCAGAGCTCAGCTGCCCTCTGGGAAGCTGGGGAGGACAGGCTGGATGCATCCTGCGCTCGCTCCTGACCTGAGTGCTAATGCTGCCGTAACTAAAGTCAACTGCTGCCGTTGGGAAATAAATGCCAGGTTCCACTGCCCTGACTGCATCTCAGCCTAGCCGGTTCCCAACTCGTTGACCTCAGAGCCCGTTAGCGGAGGCGACAGCAGCGATCTGAGGCGAGCGCTGTGTTTGGTTTTATTTTTGAAATACAGAAGACGCTGTCATCTTCAGAGAAAACACATTTCTCAGGTGCTTGGAACTGAGTTGCTTGCAGCACGGTGAAGGAGAGGACAGAGAACTTAACCCAGAACCCCAAGATGAGAGCCAGGTGCACTTGGTCTGAGCCACGGGTTTTCCAGGCACAGAGTGTGGCCCTGAGCCAACCATGACCCCCACCCCGCCCGAGGGAGCCCAGGCTCTGGGGAAGAGCAGTCAGGACATCTGTGGATCTGAGCATGGGGCTCCCTCGGGACAGAGCAGGGGCCAGGCTCCCAGCCCCCTCCGGGGGAAGGAAGATTGGGGGTGCCAGTCTAAGATCCCAGAGGGTGGGAGCAAGCTGGGTGGCTGAGGTCAGAGCAGGTGCAGGCACTTGGAGGGGCTGATGCTCAGGAGGGGCAGGTGCTCTGAGAAGGCTGTCCTGGCAAGAGGAGGAGGAAGGAAGGAGGAGAAGGAAAGGAACAAGAAGAGGAGGAAGGGAGCAAAGAAGGTAAAGGAGAGGAAAGAAGTAAAAGGAGGAGGAGGAGAGGAGGAAGAAGAGTGGAAGGGTGAATAGGAATGGAAGAAGAGAGAGTAGGAGAAAAAAGAAGGAAGAGGAGGGGGAGAGAGGGAGCAGGGAGAAGAAGAGAGAGAAAGAGGAAGAGGAAGGAGAGGCTCCGTGAGCTGCTAGCAGCGAGGCTAAGCACAGCCCTCGTCTACTGTGGGCGGAGTCCCACTGATCTTGAATCTCCATCCTCTGGACCTCTGCCTCTCAAGCAGCTGAGTTTACAAGTTACACCACCAAGCGCAGCCTAAAATCTGATCTGCTTCTGTGAGTCAATCTCCTGTACTGTGACCTTGGTTGGTGAGCTCATTCATTCCAAGTGTTTCTTTGCATGTGTGTGTGGTGTATATGTATATGTGAATGCAGGTGTTCATGTATGTGTGTGTGCATGTGTGTGGTGTGTATGCATGTGTGAATGCAGGTGTTCGTGTGTGTGTGTGTGTGTGTGTGTGTGTGTGTGTGTGGCAGTTCGTCAGGACTCTCGCTAGGCAAACACGCCCTCTGGCAGTATTTTCATCCTCCCCTTCTGGTCTATTGGACACTAGTTTATTCTCACCTTACTGTGCTTCTCGGACAATATTGAGTGTGAGCTCCCCAGGACAGCAGTCCCTGTCCACTCTTAATTGTGGTCATAGCCAACAGTCACCACCATTCCTGGGCAGGCTGGCTCCGGTCAGCGCCAGACAGGGCTTAGGAACATGCGTGACCGGTTCAGCTCTCAGAGCATCACCGGAGCTTGGCCGGCCCGGCAACGCAGGGCCTAGGAGCCCGCTGTCTGGCAGCACGTGTGCCAGCCGAGGGTGAGGTGCTCGATGCCCTCACACCTCTGAGCAGCCCCACCGCCCCTCCCTGGTGCCTAGGCTCACCTCCACAGACAGCCCTGCTTCTGTTCCAAGACACAGAGTAAACTCGGTGGTCGTTTCCAAGCTATACACTCCAGGGCCAGGCCAGGCCACGTCTGCTGAGATGCCAGCCAAAGATGTCATAAGCCCCTTGGATGGAAGCCTCGGGCTGGTGGGACTGGAATCGCTCACTGGAGGCAGAATCTCCATGTGCAGAGCCCCGGCAGGGAGCAGGCCTCCGCTCCCTCAGGGAAGGGCTTCACCTCCGGCACGGGCTGGTCTGGGGGGGAGTTGGGTCTAGCAGCGTGGCTGGGTTTGTGTCTGATGCTGTCATGTGTCACCCATGGAGCAGGAGCCATTGCAGGCCACCCACCCCGGGTACATGGGGCCGCGCGGTGGAGGCGTGGGCTGTGCGGGGCCCTCTGCTGGGACGTTGTGTGAGCATGCTCGTTGGCAGACAGAGCCGGCTGCATGGCCGCTTGCTGCATGGCCGCTTGCTGCATGGCTGCATGGCTGCCGGCTATGTGGCTGCTTGCTACATGGCTGCTGGCTGCATGGCTGATTGCTGCATGGCCGCTTGCTGCATGGCCGCTTGCTGCATGGCTGCCTGCTGCATGGCCGCTTGCTGCATGGCCGCTTGCTGCATGGCTGCTTGCTACATGGCCACTTGCTGCATGGCCACTTGCTACATGGCTGCATGGCTGCCGGCTACGTGGCTGCTTGCTGCGTGGCCATTTGCTGCATGGCCGCTTGCTGCGTGGCTGCTTGCTGAGTCCGTTAGGGTTCCCACGCGGTCTGAGCTGCTGCCAGGCCCTCTTGGGCTGGTGCTTTTGTCTGTGGGATGTGCTGATGGGGAAGACTCTGTACCCCAGCACCTTCTCTCACCACGCCTCACTGCTGCCTGCAGGCCACCAGCTCAGGCCCCTCCCCAGCCCATCCCCCTCCCTCCCTCCCCCCCACCCCATGACTCACTACAAGCTGCAGGAATCCCAAACCACAGAAACCTTCCTCTTATATCAGTGACCTATTTAGATTCATGTCTCACGTGCAGGGAAATCATCCATGAAAGGAGCCTGGTCCCTGGAACCCAGTCCATGTGTCCCTCCTGACCTGGACCCCAGGTGAGGACAGAGGGAGGGAGCAGACCATGGGCCTTGCTTTGTTATTGTTGTAGTTGTTGGGAGGGCCAGGCCAGAGCTCAGAACCACGCAGGGCTGGGCAGGCACTGTACTGCTGAGCCACGCCTTCAGCCCTGTTTTGCACTGATGACTTTAAGGTAGGATCTCACATTTTGCCTAGGCCTACACCTGGACCACGATTCTCAGACGTGACACTTTTCACCTTTGCTGAGACGACAGACACCTGTGGGGGGGGGGCAGTGAGAGACAGACAGACAGACAGACAGACAGACAGAGAGCACACTCAGCGTCTTCCACATGTTTTTCCCAGGCTGACTGGAACGTGAGCCCCTGATCCCAGCTCCCGAGTAGGTAGGATTACTCGGGTCTGAGCCACTCTGCCTGGCTCGGCAGAGGTGTTGGAGACACTTCTAGGGAGGCCTGAGCGCCACCTGCAGATGCCAGGAAGAGGACAGGGTGGGGAAGGCCGCCGTGCCCGCGGCACAGATGCCCAGAGCAAGGCTCCTCCTCGCTCCCCTGACAGGCTCACAGGTCTACACCTCCCTCCTGACCTGGAGCTGCAGTAGAAGGGCACGGCCTCACCTCCCTGCACGTCTACCTCTGTCCTCGGGGGCACACAGCTGGCGCTGCCCACCAGGGCCGACCTCCCGAGGCCACAGCATCACCGCTGGCTTCCCTGGACTCTGGAGCCACCTCAGCCCCTTGGAGGTGCAGCTGCTGCCCTGCAAGGGGGCAGAACCTGAAAACTGCACCCTGCAGGGGTCCTGTCTGCGGCCGCATCTCCCTGGGCCAGCAATGGATAACTCTCCCCTCCCCCGGCCGACTCCATCTTCCTGATTCCAATCCACAAGCACTGCGCCCACAGGAGTCCAGTGCAGTGGCCCCCAGGTAATGACACCAAATGACAAAGGCGCACGGGAGGCTGTGAGCTGAGTAATTACGGCAGGTCCTCTCGGACACTTTGGGCTCCTAAACGCTTCTTCCGAGCTTCCCGCCCGGCTCTCCCGGCTTTGCATAGTACAATTTAATTTTTATGTACAGATTTTCCTGAAGGGCATAAATGCATTTTCTCTTTATGCCCCAGTAATTCAGTTTTAAACCAAGCATAAAAACTCAATAAACAGCAAAGAGCTAACTGCGTGTGCTGGGCCTGTGACCCATCGCTGCTATTTTTTGAATAAATAAGAAAGTGGGTAGGAGTTGCATACGAAGCCCACAGAAGATTTTTCCATTGTCTGTTAGAAAATCAGCTGGAATTGACAATAATTTGATAGTTCATGCTTGAGAGAGCTCCTGATGGGGGATATGAGGCCCGGAGATTGGCTCTGGGGCGGCCGTGGGCAGATTGGGAGCTCCCTGACCTTGAAATTGTGTCCCGCCGGCCAACTGTGCAGCCCCCAGCCCCGTGAGCCCAGGCAAAGATGAAGACTCACACACACAGCACGCACGCACTCTCGATTGGCATCTCAGGTGTCACTAAGTGGAAGGAGCTTCATGCAGGGGTCTGCGGCTGTGCCCAGGCAGACACAGGCCTCCCAGGAACCGGGACAATTGCAGCGGAGGATGTGAGCAAGCCAGCCCCGCTAAGAGACCCGGCGAACAATTCCGCGTGGGTGATTTGAGCGGGAGCTCCCTTAATCTCCGGTTGAGAACTAGCCCGGCACCTTCCATCCTCAGCAAACTCGAGCGCTGAGACCTCTTTCACCATGTCTGGGGCCCGGCACAGGAGGGGACCCCATCCTTGGAAGAAGTGGCCCAGGGAGGAAGGCGCTGGCTGAGAGAAAGCCTTTCTCCTGCCAGGTGTGGTAGCGCATGGCTGTAGTTCCAGATGCAGGTGGGAGGCAGAGGGGAAGACACACGTCCCAGGCCAGGGATTTGGCTGTTGCCATGACTCTAGCAGCACGGGCCACGCCTTCGAGGGTCACCAACCTGTCCAGGACACCACACAGGCCCGCAGCTGACAGAGTGCAAGCCACCCAGCAAGCCAGCCCCTGACTGGAGGGAGAGGCTGGCAGCACAGCCTCCGGGCTGTGGCATGGTTGTTTGAATCAGTTCCACTGTGGGACTTGGGAGGAAAAGAGCAAGGCTTTCAAATACCTGTGCTTGGTCAGAAGAAAACACACAGTGCAAAGAAGAGGCCGAGGAAGGGAGGCCTGCCTGACGAGGCTCCCAGGCCTGCACAGCTACGATGGGAAGCACCCCCACCCCCCCATCTCCCTGTGGGCCTCAGGCCTCGCACCTGCCTCCCCGTGCGGTCTCCCACCCGTCCTCAAGGGGAGTCCTTCCAGAACGGGGGTGAGGGTGCCATGTCACGGAGTCCGGGGGCCGAGTCCCTCAGAGACTCACGGAGGAAGGTGACTCAGAACATAGAACAACAATGAAGCAAGGAGGACCTCAGGTACCCTCAGAGTGAAGGCGAGTTCACTGTGGGACGGGGATGTGAGTCCTGCAGGGGTGTGGGGTGCTGTCACTGTGAGGTGTCCAGGGGTCCTGCAGGGGTGTGGGGTGCTGTCACTGTGAGGTGCCCAGGGGTCCTGCAGGGGTGTGGGGTGCTGTCACTGTGAGGTGTTCAGGGGTCCTGCAGGGGTGTGGGGTGCTGTCACTGTGAGGTGTTCAGGGGTCCTGCAGGGGTGTGGGGTGCTGTCACTGTGAGGTGCCCAGGGGTCCTGCAGGGGTGTGGGGTGCTGTCACTGTGAGGTGTTCAGGGGTCCTGCAGGGGTGTGGGGTGCTGTCACTGTGAGGTGTTCAGGGGTCCTGCAGGGGTGGGGTGCTGTCGGTCACTGTGAGGTGCCCAGGGGTCCTGCAGGGGTGTGGGGTGCTGTCAGTCACTGTGAGGTGTCCAGGGGTCCTGCAGGGGTGTGGGGTGCTGTCACTGTGAGGTGTTCAGGGGTTCTGCAGGGGTGTGGGGTGCTGTCTTGGAAGGTGATACATTCTCCATGGACTCCTGTCTCCAAGGCTTGGTCCTGGCAGGTGGTGATACTCGAGAGGTTCTGTGGATTTTATGGAATGGGCCACGTTGGAAGAAGTAGGTCAGTGGTGACAGTTTGAAGGCGATGCCTGGTCCCCCTGCCTTTCCTACTCTCTGCTTCCTGTCCACCATGAGGGAGCAGCCTCTTCTCTATGACGTTCTGCTCGAGCTCATGGGGACAGCTACGCAGGGACAGAGCCTGGTAAGCCCGACCCAAAGCATCCTTCCTCCCCTAAGATGTTTCTGTCATATATTGTGGTCACAAAAATCCTAATACTGACGAATGCATTCTGCACTTCTTTGCTTATGAGAAGTGACACGGTATCTGGTATTCAGTTTTCTTCATGAATGTTCCGTTACCTTGGCATCCCAAGTGCCTGTAGTTTGTGCAGTGTCCCTTTCAGATGAGCCTGGAGCCTGGAGATTGGAGAGTTGTCCTGGTCTGGGGCCAGCTGCACAGGTGTGCGCTGCTCAGGTTGTGGTCAGTCTCCATCACCCTGTCAGTGACTCTGGTTCTGACTCTCCAGAGCTAAACTCTGGAGTGTTTGCAGAGGTTTTCCGTGGTGTTCTTGCTTCTGTAAGTGCCAGGGATATTGGTTTTCCTTGATCTTTCAAAATTAATTAGATAAAATTAATAATCTTCTCATGCATTAATCATATTAGAGGGTTTCAATTCTGAGAACTCTAGATATGCCTACGGTGTACTTTGAACACCTTTTCTTCCTCTCTATATTTTTACTCCCCCATGCCCTCTTCCCTTATCAGTGCCTGAATATTAGAAAGATAGATGGTAAATGGATAGGCAGACAGATGTAGATAGTATTCCATCCTGTTCTCCCTTCAGTTCCCATTCTTTTCCCTTTCCTGCTGACCTCTTCTTGACAGTACCATCTTCATGGTCCATCACAATGATGATAACGTTGTTAATGATTTGGACCCAAGATCTTGAAACTACTATAGAAAAACACAGGGAAAATTCTGGAAGTGATTAGCACAGGGGATTACTTTCTGTGTAAGACTCCAATTGCCCAGCAAATAAGAGCCACGATTGAGAAATGGGCCAGTATCCCATCGAAAAGTTTCAGCACATCAAAAGAAACAATGACAGAACCAAGAGACAACCCACAAAATCGGAGAACTCTTCACCAGCCATTCACTGGACAAAGGATTCATACCCAGAATTTACAGAACTCAAAAGAACTGGGCAGCATCAGAAGAGAGCTGTGCAGCATGCAACCTTTTCTGTAGCTCAGAATCGTTCCTGTGAGAATTCTTGGGCTGGTGTGTGTATGTGTGTGTGTGTTCACACGCACATGTGCATGTGTGTGTGCATTGTCGCTGCTGAGCAGGACGACTCTGGACTACCCCAGTGTGCAGTTCTGTTGTATCCAGTTCTGCCCATTCAGTGTCAGCGCCAGGGCACAAAGCTCAAGGCTAGGCACCCTGGTGTGCACAGGACCCCAGGAGGCCTTCACAGCAGCCTTTTCCATCCTTCTCCATCCTTCTTCTCCAGCCCCATCTGCTCCTCCGAAGTGAGGTTCATAAACCCAAAGTCCCCCTCCCTGAGGCGGGAATGAGAAACTAGAACTCCCTTCCAGTGCAGCTGGCCTCTGAACCTCAAAGGCTCTCTCCCTCCTCCTCTCCTTTCTGGCCACATTTCCGGTGGTCTCACCCACACCTGGAGGAGGGAGCGCTGGACAGAGGCCAAGAGGAGTCCACGCTGACCTCTGAACAAACGGTAGATTCCCGTCACCTGGGACCCGGGACCCTGGTCCAGCTGCATTTCTGCACAGATGCCTGTTGCTTTGAACCTGAGCACAAACCAGTTTTCCCCTAAGCTTTGGGTCTTTGTTTCCGAAGACTCCCGATCACAGAAGCTCTGGTGGAGCCGGTGCTTCCCTCCTGTGCATAGTCCGGTCTTTTGCCCAGGGCATGCACAGAGGCGCATTCTCCAGCCCGCACCATGAGCGAGTGTCCTGCAGAAGTGCAGTCGGAGGGCTCCCACCTTGAGATCACGAAAGAGTGGCGCCTGGCAGAGTTGCACGCTCATATCGAATTTGAGTTTCTTCTCTCTTGAGCAAGTTCTTTCAAGGAAGATTGGTGGGCGAGCATGTGTTTGGCTTTGTAAGCAGCTCAAGCCTGGTCCCAACGCGACCTCTCCTTCCCACACTTTCCCAGCAAACCGTGGCATCTCCAGCCAGCCCAACCCAGCCCAACGCTCACACTCAGCAGCTCTGATCCGGGTGCCTCTCTGAGCCTCCACGGTCTGGGTTTGCACTCACCTCCTGGCTGGTGAGGACAGACTTCTCAAGAGTTTCTTGGCCACCTGTGTAAAGTTTTTATGGAATTTAATGGAAGTGGTTTTTTGTGCCGGTATCAGGGCTTGAACTCAGATCCTCCAATTCTCACTCTGCATTTTTGCTCATCATTGTTCTGGCATTTTCTCTCTGGTTAATTTGGGGTTAAGAGTCTCTCCAAATTGTCTGCCTGGACTGGCTTTGAACTTTGATCCTCACATGTCAGCCTTCTGAGTACCAAAGATTGGCATGGGCCAGTGCCGTCCAGACCCCCTTTTGTCCATTTTTAAATGGAGCCATTGACTTTGGCCTTGGACTTGGAGTTTCCAGAGCTCTTTGCGTAGTCTAGATATGTGGTTTGATAGTCACTTACCTGTACTTTTTTATTTTGTGCTCTGTATTCCCTGTCTGACAGACATCTCTTTGTCTAACCTGAGTTACAAAGGTTTTCTCCAATGTTGTCTACTAAAAATACGTTAGTGTACATTCATTTTACAAAATCACAGGTTCCATTGTGAGATTTCATCTAGTATGTAAGTTTCCTAACCCCCCTCCACCTCCCCCTTCCCCCATACATATTTACGTATTTCATTACTCCCGAATCTTTAGAGAGTACAGTGTGCTTTTTCCGTTTGGATGTAGGGCTCAGTTGAGTTAACTTTTGCCTGTTTATAAAGAGATATCTGATTTCACCAACACCCTTGTTGAAGACTCTTCTTTTTCCTTGAATCTCCTCTGGACCACCATTCAGCATCGATCCGCTGCCCGGCGCGGGTCTGCTGCTGGCTCTCCATTCTGTCTCATTGATCTCCCCGGGCTCCTCTCTTCCCAGGGGGACACAGGCATGATGACTGTGGCATAAGTGGGCTATAAGAGGACAACAGTTCTGCCAGATTCACATTCTGCTCAGACTCAGTCTGCCCGGACTAGTTTCTTTCTAGGATTTTAACTGGCTTAAATCTTTGATAAACCCATAAAAACTGGCGTCCCTCTCTGTGACTATTCTAATCCATTAACACCGTATACCCTGACATTTATTAAACCTTTGGTTACTTTTATCAAGATTTTGGTAATTTTAGCACAAATATTTTGCAGATGTTTTGGTTAGAGTTATCCTGAGGTAACTCCTTTCCTTGAGCAATTGCAAACAACAGTGCTTTATTACTTTCTGATTTAAGATGTTCAGTCCTAGTAGGTAAAAACATGATTTATTCTCCTTTCTCCTTGCCACTAGCTCAGGGTTCTTTATTAATTTCTTCCAAATTTCTTCCTATAAGTGATTAATTCTATAAATGTCCTTCTTGGCACTGCGTTGGCTTTGTTCTATAGGTTGTAATAGAACATATTTTCATTTGTGTTCGGTTCAAAACATGTTTACATTTCCCCGGAGGCGCTGGCCCATGAAATGTGTAGAAGCGGGTCACTCCTTTCTGACCACGTGATATTTCCTTGTGCTTTCTGTTATCCAAAGTCTCCTTGTATTCCAGTCAGCACGTAACTGAGCTTTGATTTCAGCTCTTCAAACAGTCAACGTTGGTTTCGTGGGCTGTCACCACAAACACTGTGGTCCTGAGGCAGGTGCACGGGGGCTGGGGGGCCTGCTGTCCCCGTCAGGGGGTACCTGCATTGGGCAGAAATCTCCGATCACCTTCCCCCTCCCCGGGTCCCATCTCAAATCCCTCTACCCACTGCGGTGGGGCACGTGCTGACACTGTACTTGTGAATTTGTCTATTAATTGTTCTGGTATTTATTTCAAAGTTCTGTTTGGAGCCACATCCACATTTTGTATTGCTATGTCCTCTTGAAGACTTAGCCTTGCCAAGACATGAACTGTCCCTCTTTGTTCTGAGCACTTCGACCTCCTCAGAGTCCACTTGATTTGACATGAGTGTATCTACCCCACTGTCCTTCTCGCTTCTGTGTCCACGGCATGCCACTCTTCATCTGTGCTAGACAATTTTCCATTACTAGAACAAATGCCCAAGGGAAATCAACTTACCTAGAACAGGAAACAAAGTACACTGACCTGGAATAAGAAAGGAAATAAACTTACCTTGAATAGGAAATACACTGTTCCAGAAAATGAAAGGAAATACACTTACTTGGAATAGGAAAGGGAATAAATTTACCTGGGTCAGGAAAGGTTTATGCTGGCTCATGGCTTCAGAAGGCTCCGTGTGAGGACGCGCGGCCGTGGCTTCTGGGCCTGTAGCAAGAGGACACCATGGTAGGTGACGCGAATGGGGAGGCCTCCAGGCCCCACGGACCTTCAGCCCCCAGGAGTCCCTCCAACCCCCGGAACAGCTCTGACGCCCTGCTCCCCCCCAAAGCATGCAGGCCATGCCGACCTGAGTCAGGTACTTCGCTTTCTATTGTGCCGTCTGTCTAAGATATTTTCACTGAGGGGCCATTGATATTTAGACTTATATCCACCATTCATTGTGTGTCTTCTATTTGACTACTTTCCTTTCCTCTGCTTCTGCTTTCCTTCCTTCTTTTGGATTATCTGAACCATTTTAACCTTTAATTTTAATTAATGGGTGGGTCTCCAGTAACTTCCTAGCTCCCACAGCCTTCCATGTCCATCTCCGGCCACATACCAGGCTCTGTGACCTTGAGCACTGCACAGGGCCTCCTCTGCATTCTCTACAATCAAAAGGAGAGAGCGAGCCAGAAACTGCGTCCCAGGCTCCATCCGGGAGATGAGCTGCGCCCCTTCACCCCTGCAGTCCTGAGAGCACAGAGGAAGGGCAGGGGACCGGGGGGCCCCTTCCTGCTCAGAGGCCCAGTCCCCAGCCCACAGCCCCGCTGGGCTCCGCTGAAAGGGAGGCCTAGCTCTGTGCTTGGGGACACACCAGACTCGGGCCAGGCAACGCTAAATTCCACAAAGATGGCAGGGCCTTCGCCGTGCCAGGGCAATCCCCAGCCTGCCAGCTGCAATCCCGTTCATGCTCCTGGCCAGGTCTTATGATTCCACTTCATGGAAAGAGGGGCACTGTGTGCTGCCCCACCCACCCCAATGAGCACCCACTGTGCGCTGCACCACCCACCCCAACGAGCACCCACTGCGCGCTGCCCCACCCACCCCAATGAGGACCTACTGTGCGCTGCCCCACCCACCCCAATGAGCACCCACTGTGTGCTGCCCCACCCACCCCAATGAGCACCCACTGTGTGCTGCACCACCCACCCCAACGAGCACCCACTGCGCGCTGCCCCACCCCACCCAGACAAGGGCCCACTGTGTGATGAGGAACCTCAGATCTTTGGTTCCAGTTAATGACAACTCCATTCCTGCAGGTCTGTGACTTTCTTTCTGAAAACACCCTGAGACGTTTCGGTGACTGTCACAATTGTGACAGTCCATTTCTGGGGTGTGTGCATGCCCGCACACACATCCAGACATGCCACCCGTTTATCTTAGCTTTAGTGAATTCTTTTTCTATTTCTTGGTTTTATAAAACCAGAAAAGCTTTAGAAAGCGAAGTCCATTGCTGTGGTTCTCGTATACCTCCAGTGACCTGAGTCTCCTAACCCACACTCGGAAAAACTGCCAGCTCTCACGTCACGAGACGCCCGGATTAATCACTGCTTTCTTCTATTGACATGACTCTCCTGATTTCCTGCTAAATTGTATTTGCTGCTGCTAAGTTGTGTCAAGGAGATTTCTTTGTATTTTCATACAACAGAGCATTCGACTCAGTTACCTGAATTACATGTCTTTTTTGGATCTATTGGTAGGATTTTACCTGACTCTTTTTCCTTCTGACTTATCTGCGGGAAAAATAAGGTTATTAAATGCTCCAATACTAAATTACATGTGTGTCTCGGGAATAAATACCTCTTTGTCCTACTGTTCTGTTCTTTGATAAATTTCCATATTCATTTGCTAAGCTGTTACTAGGAATTTACCGCACTTATGTCAAAATTCGGGCTGGACTGGGCTTTCCAGCCTTGTGTGCCTGAGGTGCAGGTGTTTCTACCCACGGTGGCTCTCCTGCAGAAAGTCAGCGTGGCTCGTTTTATTTTTTAATCTAAATTAGTCGCCGTGCCACGTCTTTTGACCCCCACCCCGGAAGGCCACGTTGCAGATTCACTCAGTGTGCTGAGTGCATCTGGAGGTGGGAGCCGGTGACGCGGTGGCCTGGGGGTCAGAGGAGGCACAAGGCCAGGCTCCGTTTTGAGGACACAGTGACACGCTCTGAGGTCACAGCTGAGTGTGCCCTGCCCTGGCACTGTCCCACCAACCACCAGTACCATCCTTCCAGCACAGAGCTCTCTCACAAACGCTGGGTGAGCAGACGGTGAAAGGAAGGTCACCCGGCTACATGGTCCTGCCTCATCTGGCCTTGTCCAGCCCTACCAGGCCCAGCCTGGCCCAACCCTGCCCTACATAGTGCAGCCTGCCCAGTCCTGCCAAGCCCAGCCTGGCACAGCCAGGCCCAGCCCTGCCCTGCCCAGTCTGGCCCTGTGCAGCCCTGTCCAGCTCTGCCCAGCCCTGCCCTGCCCGGTCAGGCCCTGTCCAGTCCTGCCTAGCCTTGTCCAGTTCTGCCCAGCCTGGCCCAGCCCTGCCCTGCCTGGTCAGGCCCTGTCCACTCCTGCCCAGCCCAGCCCAGCCCTGCCCTGCCCAGTCGGGCCCTGTCCAACCCTGCCCAGCTCTGTCCAGCCCTGCCCTGCCCAGTCCTGCACAGCCCAGCTTGTCTCACTTCAGGGTGAGGTTTCCAACAGACTCATACTCACCACAGTGAGCAAGAGAGGAAACCTGAAATGATGAGTGAAAGGACATGTGAACAGTGACCAGTGAGTTCAGTAGCGTGTGAATGGCTAAGTGAATGGGTGGGTCTATGAATGGATAGGTGCATCATGAATTCACAAGTGACCAGTGAGTTCAGTAGAATGGTTAAGTGAATGGGTGGGTCTATGAATGGATAGGTGCATCAGGAATTCACAGGGGAACAACCAAAAGAGGGAATGAATGAATCAGTGAATGGATGGGTGGGCACATGAATGAGGAGGTGAAGAAATGGATGGGCAAATAGATGTTTATGAGTTTACAAGGGAGCAACTGAGTTGTGAATGAATCGAGAGAGCAAGCGAGCAGGTGAAGGATGGATTCATGAATGAGTGACTACAAACAAGATGAGTGAATGAGTAAATCGGCAGAGAATCGATGAGAACGTGTGAAACAAGTGTGACGGAGTTGGTGAATTCATGAGTGAGCAATTGAGAGCACGTGAACCCATGGTCGAATGAGAGAGGGCATGGATGTATAAGTGAACAAATGAATGAATGAATGAATGAATGAAGGGAGCACATGAGCAAGCACCTCCAACCTTGCTGGGTCCTAAACTCATCTCTGTAAAAAGAAGAGATGGATGCAAGGAATCCCAAAGCCTGACCGGCTCTGTAAGCACTGGCTCTGAGCTAGATGCTTGGCACGTGAACATGTGTGTGCTGAGACTGGCAGCTCTCTCGAGTGCTCGACGGTGCCGGTCTTTGAGTAGATGTGATGGAGGACTCCTCTGTCAGATTTAAGGTGCTGGGTCCTCAGCAGGGCTCTCTCAGAAGTCAGTTCCAGGCCCCCGGAGGCCCTGTGCCCATCCACACTCCACACATGGACCACTTGCTGCCCACACACTGCCCACACTGACCATACCCTGCCCACACTGCCCACACCCTGCCCACAACCTGCCCACACCCTGCCCACACCCTGCCCACAACCTGCCCACACCCTGCCCACACACTGCCCACACTCCCCACACACTGCCCACAAACTGCCTACAGTGCCCACACACTGTCCAAACACTGCCCACACACTGCCCACACACTGCCCACACACTGCCTACACACTGCCCATACACTGCCCACACACTGCCCACACACTGCCCACACACTGCCCACACTGCACACACACTGCCCACACACTGCCTACACACTGCACACACTGCCCACACCCTGCCCACACACTGCCTACACACTGCCTCACACACTGCCCACACACTGCCCACACACTGCCCACACACTGCCCACACTGCACACACACTGCCCACACACTGCCTACACACTGCACACACTGCCCACACCCTGCCCACACACTGCCTACACACTGCCTACACACTGCCCACACCCTGCCCACACACTGCCCACACACTGCCTACACACTGCCTACACACTGCCCACACCCTGCCCACAACCTGCCCACACCCTGCCCACACACTGCCCACACCCTGCCCACACACTGCCCACACACTGCCCTCACACTGCCCA
>NW_012267303.1:2783617-2787249 GCF_000151885.1 Dipodomys ordii
CACACACTGCACACACACTGCACACACACTGCACACACACTGCACACACACTGCACACACACTGCACACACTGCTCACACTGCCCACACACTGCTCACACACTGCTCACACACTGCACACACTGCTCACACTGCCCACACACTGCTCACACACTGCTCACACACTGCACACACACTGCACACACTGCTCACACTACCCACACACTGCCCACACTGCACACACACTGCACACACTGCTCACACTGCCTACACACTGCCCACACACTGTCCACACACTGCCCACACTGCCTACACTGCACACACACTGCCCACACACTGCCTACACACTGCCCACACTGCCCACACACTGCCTACACTGCACACACTGCACACACACTGCGCACACACTGCACACACACTGCCTACACACTGCCTACACACTGCCCACACACTGCCCACACTGCACACACACTGCCCACACACTGCCCACACTGCACAACACTGCACACACACTGCACAAACACTGCACACACACTGACCACACACTGCCTACACACTGCCCACACTGTACACACACTGTACACACACTGCCCACACACTGCCCACACATGCCTACACACTGCACACACTGCACACACTGCACACACACTGCACACACACTGTCCACAAACTGCCCACACACTGCCTACACTGCCCACACACTGTCCACACACTGTCCACACACTGCACACACACTGCACACACACTGCACACACTGCTCACACTGCCCACACACTACTCACACACTGCCCACACACTGCCCACACACTGCTCACACTGCTTACACACTAGCCACACACTGCTCACACACTGCCCACACACTGCACACACACTGCCCACACTGCCCACACACTGCACACACTGCAAACACTGCCTATACACTGCCCACACTGTCCACACACTGCCTACACACTGACCACACACTGCACACACACTGTCCACACACTGCCTACACACTGCCCACACTGCCCACACACTGTCCACACACTGCCCACACACTGCCCACACACTGCCTACACACTGCCCACACACTGCCTACACTGCCTACACACTGCCCACACACTGCTCACACACTGCCCTCACTGCCCTCACTGCCCACACACTGCCTACACTGCCCACACACTGCCTACACTGCCCACACACTGCCCACACACTGCCTACACTGCCCACACACTGCATACACACTGCCCACATACTGCACACACACTGCATACACACTGCCCACACACTGCCCACACACTGCCTACACTGCCCACACACTGCCCACACACTGCCCACACACTGCCCACACACTGCCCACACACTGCCCACACACTGCCCTCACACTACCCACACACTGCCCACACACTGCCCACACACTGCCCACACTGCCCACACACTGACCACACACTGCCCACACACTGACCACACACTGCCCACACACTGCCCACACACTGCCCACACACTGCCCACACTGACCACACACTGACCACACACTGCCCACACACTGCCCACACACTGCACACACACTGCCCACACACTGCACACACACTGCCCATACACTGCCCACACACTGCCCACACACTGCCCACACACTGCCCACACCCTGCCCACACACTGTCCACACACTGCCCACACACTGCCCACACTGCCCACACACTGACCACACACTGCCCACACACTGCACACACACTGCCCACACACTGCCCACACACTGTCCACACACTGCCCACACACTGCCCACACTGCCCACACACTGCCCACACACTGCGCACACACTGCCCACACACTGCCCACACACTGTCCACACACTGCCCACACACTGCCCACACTGCCCACACACTGACCACACACTGCCCACACACTGCCCACACACTGCCCACACACTGCCCACACACTGCACACACACTGCCCACACTGCCCACACACTGCCCACACACTGCACACACACTGCACACATGCCCACACTGCCCACACACTGCCCACACTGCCCACACACTGCCCACACACTGCCCACACACTGCACACACTGCCCACACCCTGCCCACACACTGCCCACACACTGCCCACACACTGCCCACACCCTGCCCACACACTGCCCACAACTCCCCACACCCTGCCCACACACTGCCCACACACTGCCCACACACTGCCCACACACTGCCCACACACTGCCCACACACTGCCCACACACTGTCCACACACTGCCCCCACACTGCCCACACAGCCCACACACCTCTGGGGCCCCCCTGTGTGGGGGCTTTGCTGGGTGGGAGCTCAAGGGTCTGGCCTCCCACTTTAGGGTGGAATGGAGAGGGATGTGAAGAGCAGCATGGAGGGAAACTGAGGCTCAGGCACACCCTTCCTTCGCAGGGGTCCCTCTGCACCCTCACCATGGCGGACGCTCACTCACACGCTCACTGCCCGACATGACCCTGCCCTGCCTCCACCTCCCCCCGGCATCCGGCACAACGTCAGCCATCTCAGGTTCAGTACAGTTTTTGGTATAATTTGCCCAATTTGGTCCAAAAATAAAAAGAACTATTATCCTGAACTCGAAGTCCCAGTGGGATCTGCTGCCCGAGATTCACTCTGGAAGGGAAAATAGAGCTCGGCTCCTTGGTCTCTGCAGACCTGAGGCTGTAAGACGAGGTAATTAACTTCTCAGACACTGTCCAGTTCTACTCCATTTCAGAATTTCCTCGCAGGCTCCTCAAGCTCCTCATTCAAACGCCATCTTGACTAGCAGTGAAGATGGGGCCATCCGTCTCAGCGTGTTGAGTGTTGGTGCTGGTCCAGGGGACGTCTGACCCCCACCCCCACCCCAGGGCACCTCTGAACCAGTCTCGGAACAAGTGACCTGGGAAGGCGTCCACTGCCCTGCCGCGGACTGAGGCCCCGTGGGTGCGGGGAAGCCAGGGCCTCGCTCCCGAGGATGGGGCTCGCTGGCCGGATGTCTGCGGCTGCACAGGAGCTCACACGCACGGGCCCCAGCTCTCCACGCTGCTTCTGGGCCGTCTGTGCAGAGGGCAGGGGACACTGTCCACAGCACCTCCTCATTTCCCCGTGGTGGTTCCATTCTAACGGCAAATACTAAGGTCACAGTTTTACCTAGCATGAAACATATCCAAAGCCATATGAAAAACTCCAAGTCAAAATAACCTGTGTTCATAAAAAGCGTGCACTGTGCTCTGGCCATGTGCTCACTGTTTCTGAGGAGCTGGTCTGTGTGTGCACAGAATTTCCCTTGTTCTCCTGAGGTACTGCTCCAGTACTCCTAAGGAGAGAAGCCAGAACTCCGTGACGCTCCAGTTCCTTGTACAAAGGTAGCTGATACCTCATGCATACCTCATGGACGCATGTCCCTGCATGGTATCTGCTTTATGCATAACCTGTGTATGTGTGTGTGCAGCATACATGGGCACATCTGAACATGCATGTCCATGTGTGTTAACATGTGTATGTTCATATGTCCATTGTCGGGGGCCTCCGATTCCACAGCCTGCCATGCAGCAGGACAGCTGGACGCAGGCCTGGCCATGGGGAGCTGAGCGGCTGTGGTGAGCAGGAACTCAGGCGCTGGTGTTGATGAGCCCACCAGCAGCAAAGTCTTCAGGAACACCCACTCTGCAGGGG
>NW_012267303.1:2788888-2789134 GCF_000151885.1 Dipodomys ordii
GGGCAGGGAGGGGGGACAGCACCGGCAGGGCTGGGGGGGCTGTATGTGGCTCTGCACTCCATGGTGGACACAATGCCATCTCATGGAAGCCCCAAGTTTGGGGCCCCAGCAAGCTCAGCTCTGCGGTATACTGGATGGTGTACTGGACAGCCTGCAGTGTCCCTTTAGGGAGACTCGGGCCCTGGTGCCCACGCTCGCTGGTGCTGGGGGTACTGGGTGTGAAGGAGTGCTGAGCGCCTCTGGGCA
>NW_012267303.1:2789239-2807756 GCF_000151885.1 Dipodomys ordii
CAGCACACACCGGCAAATCAAATCAGACTTGTGGAAAACCATACAGTGCCATTTGGTCTAGTGGAGTTTATTCTAGACAGGCAAAATTGGTTTAACATCTTAAAAAAAAAACTACTCATGTACTTCACCACCTTAAAGACTAAAGAAGAAACTGTTCTGCCAGCACTTCAGGAAAATGTGCAACAAAATATACAGCGAATGAGAAAGCTAAGGGACGCCCCTGATATTTTAAAGGGCATGTTGTAAGCTTCTCGTTTAATGTGGGGACTCTGGAGTCTCCTGCAGCGTTGGTGCTTCTTCAACGCGGCTCGGTCCGGAGCAGCTGTCTGAGACGCCAGGCTGGATCTGACCATGAAAGCATCCAGACGTGGGACTTACGCTTGGGGGCAGTGGGCTTTGAAGGGAGATGTCCTCCTGACCAGCAGCTGGAGCTCTTGGACGGAGCATCCTTGAGCAGGGCTCCCTCTCAGAGCTGCCGGACACACCCTCTGCTGGGGAAAGGGGCCACTCCACACCCCAGCTTCCCAGGGTGGAGGACTCATGCGGTGGGGGCCAGAGCGGTGTGTGTCCTGGGTGCCATGGACCTGGGAGAAAGGAGAGGCTGCCCTGTGACCAGGGCAAGCAGCCAGGGGCGGCGGCTGGCCGCAGGGAGCTTCTCCCTGCACCCCTGGAGTTGTTCCAGGGAAGTTGGGGTGAAAATTTGCTGGAAACCCCAGCCCAGGCCCCAGGCAGAGGTCAGGGGGCGGAGAGTTGGGGGTTAAATGTCCCACTGCGTTCTCCATTGTGTTGTCTCAGCTCTGTGAAGAGGGAGGGACCATCTTTAAAGATGGGGTTCGTCCTGGCTCAGTCCAGAGCCCCCCTCAGCCGCTCTCAGCCCCTGGCTCCTGGGCTGAGTCTCCTTCCTGTCCTGGTCCCGTGGGGGGGTCCTGCCCTCCGGTGAGCAGCCAGCAAGGAGGCTGCAGCTAGGCCCTTGGTAGTGGAGCCAGCTGGAGGCCCAGCGCCCCAGACCTTCAGCTCCGAGTGCTGGAGCTCCATGTGGTGCCCGGCACGTGCCCGTGGGGTAAAGGCATGGGTGCCAAGCGCGCAGGCTGCTAATTACCTGCAATGTGCCAGAGCAAATTGAGAAATGATGGATTTAATGAATTCCTACACTTTCTGTTTACACCAGGGCCCGGGGCCCTGACGAAGCGAGCTGCCTGTGTCCCGTCCACCCTCCTACAGTGAGTGGTCCTAAGGAGTGTCTCCATATCAAATCCTGCTTAACCTTGGAGCGCGGCGCTGCAGAGGCCGCTGGGCACACAATAAATCTCAGCTCCGCCAGGACCTGCAGACGTCTCCACAGGCCACTCCTGAGCAAGGACACAGCAGGCCAGGGCTCCCGTCTCTCCACCATCGTCCCCTGTCCCAGTGTGCTGCTGCCACTGAAGGAAATCTGTCCCCTCCAACACCACGAGGGGACACTGAACCCCCACACTGCCCAGGCTGCCTGCGGCCTGGCCCAGGACGGCTGTTCTGGGTCCTGCCCAGGTCTGCCCGGCTTGGACTGAGACCTGCTGCCTTTCCCTGGGGGGCTAGGCCCCCGTCCCAGGCAGACCGCCGAGCCTTGGGCTACTGAAGGCCCAGGAGCCATTTTCTGTCACCTCTCCCTCTCTCATAGCCTGAGGTTGTCATTCGAGGCGTCCGGCCCACCGCTGACAGCAGCCTCTGCAGAGCGATTTACAGCTTTATTTCCTGTTACAAATTTGAGTCTGTCCATGACAGATTGGAGCCAGAGCGTCCCAATCCTGCAGTATCACCTTGAGGACAGAAGCAGCATGTTTCCCTGCTTCAACGTGGCCGCTGGGGCTGTCCCCCCACACCCCACACCCCACATAGGCCCTGACCCCCACAGGCAGCTCCAGTTCTGGCTCTGGTCACGCCGGGAGCCGCGTCGGCAGCACACACGCAGGGCAGGCTGGCGCGCCGCAGGGGGCGTCCAAAGGACCGAGCAGCCCTGGTGTCCGAGGCCCTCTCGCAGTCTCTGCAGGCTGGCCCTGCCCTGCAAGAACATTCCCCTAACACTGAACTCTGTCCTTCTAACTGTCACGGTCCAGCACCTCCTGCCTCTTTGAGCCCACACTGGACACTGTGGGACAGGTGGGGACAGCTCAGAAAGCTCCCTGGAGGAAGGCCCTTTGGTGTGGACCCTCAGCTACTTGTGAAGGACCCACAGCGGGCCGGGTCAGTGGAAACGGCCTCCCGGGTTCTGTGCAGGCCACTTGGGTGGCCTGGTCAGCAGGCTGCCAACCTGGACACAGGCCTTCATGCTGGGGCTCAGGCCAGAGGGGCTGTGAGTCTGTGGTGAGCGTCAGTGCCAAAGAGGATGTGCCCAACTGGGACCTGAACAGTGGTCACCAGAGCGGGACAGACACAGACGGACAGACGTCAGCACCCCCACCTGGTATGGCAGCGTCCTGGCATGGCAGCATCCTGGCTGACCCCCGCCTGGTGTGGACAGCACGGAGGATGGGGAAGACGGTGCTCCCCAGCACCCAGCTCAGGGCTCGGAGGAGCACCCAGCCACATGTGGGAGATGCCCCAAAGCCACTAGGACATGCCCACCGCCCGTGCCAAGGGAGGCGGCAGCCATCCATCTGAGTTTTAATTTGGAAATTAGACAGTGCTCACATTCCATTATGTGGCAGAATTAGTTGCCGAGGCCAGGGGGGGCCGGCACGCATGGAAAATGATCTATGACTCCATTAATCAGGGGAGACAGCAGATGAGAGCCAGGGGCAGCAAGGCTGGAGAAGTGGGCCGTGCCGCAGCCACCGGGCCGGCACGCTGGACACGCGGGCTCCGCCGCTGCCCTCAGACACTCCTGTCCCTGTCTGGCCTGCCCCCGGCTGCCCTGAGCCTCCTTGGGTTCCCTCCACATGCTGACCCCACTCCTGGTCCTCCCCCCCATCCCGTCCACTTTCCCCTCTGATCTGACCTTGAATGACCTCCTCTGACCTTGGCTCCAAGCTCCCACCTGAGAGGGTGGGGACGGGGGCATCTGGGGGATCCTAAGCCCCTGGGCAGGTGCCTAAATTACAGCCATTGAGAATTCCTCAGAGGACCTGGAGCAGAATGGGGCTGAGTGAGGCTGGGTCAGGAAGAACACAGTGAGGATGCCATCGCCGCCCCCCCCCCGCCCCGCCCTGTGAAGCACACAGTGAAGATGCCGTCGCCCCCCCCCGCCCCGTGAAGCACACAGTGAAGATGCCGTCGCCCCCCCTGCCCCGCCCCGTGAAGCACACAGTGAAGATGCCGTCGCCCCCCCACCCCGCCCCGTGCCCTCCCAGGAGCCTTCACCAAGGGAGATCTGGAGTAGGATTTGTCCTGTTCCTCCCAGCACCGGCCCCGAGGGGCTCACGGAGCTCAGGTGTTGCCCCTGCATGGCAGGAGGAGCAGGCCAGAGCCCTCACCGCTGCACTGGGGTTTTTGATGGACAAGGGGGACGGGCGCAGAGGCCCCTCTCTTGCCTGTCTGTCCGGGGTGCCCTGGGCCAGCCATGCCACAGCCTTTGGAGACCCAAGACCCAGCTTCAGAATGAACCCTCCGGCCCACTGTGAGGACGGCGCTGAGCCACGGCAGGGAGGGGGGAGGGGGGAGGAGAGTGGGCAATGGGCCCATGGCCGGCCTAGGTCATGGAGGCCTCACTGGCCTCCTGTCCACCTCCAGGGACCCTGCCCAGCTGTGGGCCAGTCCCCAGCTGCAGGCGGCAGGGAAGGTGGGGTTCCAAGCCCCTTTTCCTCACAGCATCCCAGGGCTTGCCTGGGGGAGGAGCAAGCATCCCGGCTTGCCTACAACCTCCCCCTCCCCCCCCTCCGCCCGGCCTGGGACGATGCTCGGACCCCAGGCCCAGGCCTCAGGGACACAGACACAGTGGGCAAGAGGCTGCTCAGACATCCAGACGGGATCTTCAGAGAGGACTCCAGAGACTCAGGCTCAAGGACAAGATGTCCAGGTAGAGCCCTCCCCATTTCACAGCAGAAGAACCTGGGCTAGGACCTGGCATGGTGATACAGACCTGTAATCCCAGCCACGGGAGACAGACACAGGAGATGTTCAAGTTCAAGGCCAGCAGTTAGCACGACCCTATCTCAAACATACGGTCTTTGGGCTGGCATGTAAGTCCAGTGGTAGAGCTCTTGCCCAGCATGCATAAGGCCCTGGGGTCAACTGCCAGTAACACATCGTTATCAAAAACAGAAAAGAGACCTGAGGCCGACTGCAGGCAGAGGAAGCCGGTGCTGTCACCAGATCAGCCACTAGCAGGGTCGGCGCCCACTGGACCCTCCGCCACACCCCGAGCAGGCACAGGCCACCCCAACCTGGAGGATGTGCTGCAGTTCAACCGCAGCTCACCCTGAGCAGAACCCCAACTTTCCCAGGAGAAGCAAGCATGGCCTCTGCAAAAAAGAATAGAAATAGCCGGGTGCTGTGCCCAGCCAGGCAGGTGGGAAGGGGGGCCTGGGGGCGGTGCCCACTCACCCTGAGCTCCAGGCTGCCCTCTGACCTCCAGTCAGCTGTCAGAGCTCCAGGCTGCCCTCTGACCTCCAGTCTGTCGTCTGTGCTCCAATCTGCCTTCTGAGCTAGAGTCTGCCATCTGCGCTCCAGTCTGACATCTGAGCTCCAGTCTGCTCTCTGGGCTCCAGTCTGTCATCTGAGCTCCAGTCTGCTCTCTGAGCTCCAGTCTGTCATCTGAGCTCCAGTCTGCTCTCTGGGCTCCAGTCTGTCATCTGAGCTCCAGTCTGCTCTCTGGGCTCCAGTCTGTTGTCTGAGCGCCAATCTGCTCTCCGAGCTCCAGTCTGCCATCTGAGCTCCAGTCTGTACTCTGAATTCCTGCACTTCAGTCTGCTCTCTGAGCTCCAGTTCCCCGTCTGAGCTCCATCTGCCCTGTGAGCTCCAGTCTGCTTTTTACACTTCATTTTGCTGTCTCAGGTACTTACTGCTCTAGAAACACCTAGTGTTCAGTGCTGAAAGCCGTAGTTCCTCCCAGGCCATTTCTGTTTCCTTCCCTGGCATAGCAGAGAAGACCCTCCTCACCGAGGGCAGAAGCAGGCTCCACTGAGCCTTTCCCTGAGGCCTCCGGGCTGTGTGTGCATCACACACAGAGGAGGCAGAGCCTGGGGCCGGGAGGGAGGCCTGCGTAAGGCGGGTTGACGGTCCTTGAGTGACCGGCCTCGGAGGGTAGCACAGAAGATCAACAGAGGCCGTCGGTCCTCTCCACCCTCCTCCATCCCCTCTCCCCTCTCCTCTGTGAACACAGAGTCCTGGCAGGTGGAGTTGGGCTGGAATGGGGCTGGGTTTGGGTGCTCAGCGGTGTTTGTGCTGGCATCAAGTCAATGGAGAGGGCTGGCGCAGCGCAGGACCCCAGGGCATGCGGGGCCTGCTGACTGTGGACAGCGGGAGGCGCTCACCAACGGGACACGGCAGCTGACACGCAGGGTGGAGCTGCCAGAGGACAAGGACGTGGTGGACAGCTGTCCAGAGGTGCCAGCCCAGGCCACAGACGGTTCCTATTCTCAGAAACCTCACACACCAATATCAAATATGCCATGTTCAATTATGCTTCAGAAAAAGCCAGAGATTTCTCACCGTTCAAGACCCCATTAGCTGATAATTCAGCACAGATTCTCATCTAATGTGACTATATTTTATACAAATGATTTCGGACAAGAATTCAGTCCTTAATAACATTGATCTTCATAAAATTGTCATAGATCATCTTGTCTCAGACCCCTGTGCCTCAGCTGGCAGTCACAAATCAAAATGGAAGATGGGCTGTGGCGACCCCGTGGCCCGGAGCCCGTGCCAGGCAACCTGAGGCTTTGTTGGGCCCCTTCTGTGGAGTCCTGGGAGGCCACTGGCCATCCAGGACCCCAGGAGGATACAGGGCTGGCTCCTGCTGCAGCCGCCCCATCCCATCCCATCCCCGCCGTCCTTGGTGAAGAGGGAGTCCAGAGCCTCTCAGGGTCTGTCAGCTCCTCCACACCTGCTGCAAGGCTCAGGACCTTCTGGTTCTTCGACACTAAGGGACAAGTCGGACAGAGGGCTTCTCCACAGGCCGGAGGGCTCCCGAGCGCCCGCCGGCCCTGACGGGCACCCGCAGGTGTTTGACGGAGGATTTATGGTGCGGCCCTGCGACACAGTGCGGTCATTGCCCTAATACGTTATCAGGCTTGTTGAAATATCAATTTTGCACATGGCTTCACACGGCTGCCTGCGGCCCAGCTCCGGCCTATTACTTAATTCTTCTGTCATTAAGAAATCCAATCTCTGATTCCAGTGGCATGGGAGGGGGGTGTGGGGAGGCGCTGGTTAATAGAGCTCAAACCATCTGCTAATTGCAGTTCCTTAGACCCTAAGTGGAAATGAAGGGGAAGGAGAAGGTAACAGGAATGCGCTATGGGGCCAAAGCGAAGCTGGCTTCAGCCTGATGTGAGGGCTTGCTGGCTCGCATGCTCTCAGCTGACTTTGAAGAGGAGTGTGGCGGGCCCATGCGTGAGTCCCACGGCCTTCTGTGTGCAGTCCAGGACTCCTAGGTTGGTGTGCCTGCCAGGAGATCTGGAGGTCAAAGGGCGTGGCTCCCTCCCTCCCTCCCCCCACCCCCAGGAGCCGCAGATGTTCTGAGTTCCAAGCCACACCAGCCCAGCCCCGACCTCCAGCCAGAGCCCAGCTCCTCCTCCCTCCCGGCAGATGCCCTTGAAGTGGCCTGTGGAGCCCCACCCCCGCCTCATCCTCAGGGGGGGCTTCCCCGTGGCCACCCTCGCCTCATCCTGGGGGGGGAGCTTCCCCGTGGCCACCCCCACCTCATCCTCAGGGGGGAGCTTCCCCGTGGCCACCCCCGGCCTCATCCTCGGGGGGGGGGAGAGCTTCCCCGTGGCCACCCCGCCTCATCCTCGGGGGGGGGAGCTTCCTTGCCTGTGAGCCCCACCCCCACCTCATCCTGGGGGGGGGGAGCTTCCCACTGGCATGCTTGAATGGAGGACTCGAGTTTTCTTCTCCACCTTGGGCCCTATCCTCGCCGTCAGCAGCTTGTCCCTGCCAGCCATCCCAGCTTCCACCTCTTCTCTCAACCTTCCCACCAGAGCCCCTTTGATCCACCTTTCTGGAGGGGCCCACAATCCCATCAAGGTCTATTCAGAACCCACTGGGAGAGGAAGGTGGGTTTTGTAGAATAATTGCCAATGGCCCTGACTGTACACAACTCATTTTCTCTGGCATCCAGCACGTTCCGGCTGCAGGAGTGCAAGGAGCATGCTAGGGCAGAGCCAGGATCAGCATGGCCAATGCACAAGCCACGCACCTGCGATGTCCGCTGCGTAGCATCCCATTTGTAACTGTCAGCGGATCCCAAATGAAAGGGCCCAAGAGGACAAGACAAGCCCACTGCCCACTCCAGAACACCACGCCCACTGTGGTTCCAGAAACCACGCCCACTGTTGCTCCAGAAAACCACACCTACTGTCGCTCCAGAAAACCACACCCACTGTCACTCCAGAAAACCGGCCTGCTGCTGCTCCAGAAAACCATGCCCATTGTCCACTCCAGAAAACCATGCCCACTGTCCACTCCAGAAAACCATGCCCATTGTCCACTCCAGAAAACCATGCCCACTGTCCACTCCAGAAAACCACGCCCACTGCCCACTCCAGAAACCACGCCCACTGTGGCTCCAGAAAACCACACCCACTGTGGCTCCAGAAAACCACGCCCACTGTCACTCCAGAAAACCAGCCTGCTGCTGCTCCAGAAAACCATGCCCATTTTCCACTCCAGAAAACCATGCCCATTGTCCACTCCAGAAAACCATGCCCACTGCCCACTCCAGAAACCACACCCACTGTGGCTCCAGAAACCACACCCACTGTTGCTCCAGAAAACCATGCCCACTGTCCACTCCAGAAAACCACACCCATGGCCCACTCCAGAAACCACACCCACTGTTGCTCCAGAAAACCACGCCCACTGTCCACTCCAGAAAACCACGCCCATGGCCCACTCCAGAAACCACACCCACTGTTGCTCCAGAAAACCATACCCACTGTCGCTCTAGAAAACCACGCCTGCTGCTGCTCCAGAAAACCATGCCCATTGTCCACTCCAGAAAACCATGCCCACTGTCCACTCCAGAAAACCATGTCCACTATCACTCCAGAAAACCATGTCCACTATCAGTCCAGAAAACCATGCCCACTCCAGAAAACCATGCCTACTGTCCATTCCAGAAAACCACGCCCACTGTCCACTCCAGAAAACCACGCCCACTGCCCATTCAGAATACCACGCCCACTGCCCTATGGTGTGGACTGTTTACGGTCCATGAATATTGGGGAAACAAGGAAAAGACCTTGTTTACTATTTGCTGAGAGTGCACCACTTGTTATTTGCAAGATGAGAAAATAGGAGAGAACATTTTGAAACACATTTAGCTTTGGTCCCGAGAAAATGCTACAGGATACTAAAGGTCCACATGGGAAAGGTGGACTTCATTTCTCCTTAATTAGCCCTCATTAATTTTCCCTAATTATGCCTCATTAATTTCTGTGCCTTACCTCATTAGTAAATCTACCCATCCACTCGTTCGTTCATTCATTCACTTGCCTGTGTGAGGGTCAGGCTTCTGCGATGGCAGGAGAGCCACACTGGGGCCTGGCTGAGGGGTGAGTGCCACACAGGGGAGTCACGCCACACACGTGGGGCCTGGCAGCAGGGTGAGAGGCATGCGAGGGGCTGACACAGGGTGAGTTCTGGCTTCCCAGCTCCCTCTGGACCTCAGGGTTGAAGCAGAAAGCAGCTGGAGGTTTGGTAGGAGACAGTGCTCATGCCTTCTTCTGCCCGCTCTGGCTGCCCGGCCGTGGTGAGCGAGCGGCTCTCCAGGGTGCTGGACCGAGTCCTCAGACCCTGCAGCAGGGCTCTGGGGGACGGCCCTGGCGTGGAAGTGGGAAGGCAGCAGGGAGCTGGGTAGTGGGTAGTGGAGGCTGAAGAGTAGAGGTTACTCTGACCACAGGCTGGGGAGAAGGCTGAGTGAATACTGACGCCTTTCACTTTGAAAGGAGCAGAAGATGGAGATTTCAAGTGGCAGCTGACTGACACACATTAGGCGAGGTCCATGGGTCAGAGTTGGGACCATGGAGTCAAAATGGGTCCACAGCGCTGGAGAGTCAAGGCAGAGTTGCAGAGGTCCTAGGGCAAGGGGAAGGTCGCAGAGTCAGCGTGGAAGGCAGAATCCAGATGGAGTTCATAAAGTCAAAGTCCGTGTCTAGAGTCATGATTACACGGACCACAGTTTAGAATGGCGATGGACACGGGCACCTTTGGCAAGGAGGATGGAGGTTTCCAGGGAGCGGCGACGGGCATGCATCGGATGAGCTCCTGTGCCCTCAGCCTCCCGTGTACCCGTGCCACCTGTGTGGTGAGGGGTCTGCCGTATCCCCGCAGGCTCTTGTTCACATCATCATCTTCATGGTCACCTGACCATGGGCAACACCTCTCCACAGACCAGGAGCCCAGCTGACCTGACATGGTTGCTCACCGTTGAAGAACAGGACAGCGCCTGAAGCCAGGACTGACTGATCCAGAGCCCAGGCTGATCTTCAAAGGGCAGAAAGCATCTAGCTCTCCCAGGAAGATTTCTATCTCTGTAGTGGCCCCCAAGAAGGTGGATGCCCCCAGGAAAATGGGACAAAGCCAGCACACTGGCTCTGCCCGCCTCTTCACCAACCACTTCTCCTCCTCCCTCCTGGTCCACCAGCCGCAGACCTTGGTTAGGCAGCGACCCGTCCCCTCTCCCACGGAGAGGGCCTGGCTCCTCCTAACAACTCCTGACCTCGGTGGTGTGGAGACTTGGTGTTGAGTGCCAGTCCCCTCCCAGAGACGTGGCTGGATTTTCAAGCATGCCCTGAGCCAGTGCAGGTCAGCCCTGTCCATGTTCGGCGGCACCCGGCCCCATGGCATTAGGGAAGGCAAGGTCTCCTGAAAACAAGAACGCCATCCCCAGCTCTGTGTTTAACTCACAGGTAACACAGGGCACAGAGCTGGCAGAGTGTCCAGGGCCCTGGACAGGGGCCGGACTTGCCCCCTGCACACACGAGTCAGCGGACATGTGTGCTGGGGACATGTAGACAGCGCAGATCACAGCTTGTTTCATCTTAATCTTTGACCCTTTTATTTTAAACATGGAAGGAAAAAGGATCCTGCTTCTGTCCCCCACAGGCCTTGTTCTAACCAAGATGGAGGCTTCCATCTCATTCCAAGTCGTGGATGGCTTTCTTGTGAGCCACACTGCCCTGCAGAGCAGTGCATGCCTCGTGAAAGGGCTGGCCTCTCTGCACACCAGCCGGGGGTCAGAGGCCCTGCCCCAGGCAGGCGGGCCTGGCTCTCAGGTCTGCACAGTGCATGGTGGGAGCTGGGAGCGGGAAGCTCACCTCTGCAGAGCACACCCCTCCCACCCGGGCATCGAGGATCAGGATTGGGTAGGATGCGAGGAGCGGGCTCTTTCCTCCTGTGAGCCTCCGTCTAACCCACATTACCCAGCCCAGACACAAGAGAAAGATCGGGCAGTTCTCAATACACAGAAGCCCTGCAACATACCTGCCACCTCTCTCCAAAGTGGCACTGGCCATCAGAGAACTGTCCCAGCCCAGAGGACCAGAGAGAGGCCAGCTTGGGGGTGATGTGGGATCTTGGGGGGAGGCACGAGGGAGACACTGAGTAATCCTGAATAGAGTCTGAGCCTGGGGAGACAAGAACATGCAGACATTGGTCTCTTCACTGCAGCCATAGGGAAAAACCACTGCAAGATGGAGCTGAGGGGAAAGTGGGTGTGGCTTACATGCACCGTCTCCTGCAAATCTGAAGCAACCTCAGAATCAAGATTTAATTTTTAAAAAAGAGTCCATGTTATCAGTGTGTTCATGGAAACAGGACTTCTGAAGGAAAGGCTGGCTGTGTGAACCAGAGCCACGCTGCAGAGAAGTACTACACAAGCATCAAAAAGGACCACGATGAAGTCAACCACCACCTCGGAGAACGTTCAGCTGCAACAGTTAACGTTTGAAAGCCCACCGAGGGCCAACAGGCTGGAAGCAGGCTCTGCGTTGGAAGCCGGGTGGGGAGCGGAGCTCTGACTTGTGCTGCACAGCCTCTGTGGGCCCTTCCTCACCAGGGAGGGAGCGGAGGGAGCTGCATCCGAGGCTCAGAGGGGCCTCCGAGCCCCTGGCTGTGGTGTGTTCTGCCTGGAGCTGAGATGAGCACAGCTCCCGAGCTACAGGAGACCATTCATGTCCAGGGCACTGGAGCCATCGTCTACTGGGCTAATTCCGCTCAGCACACAGCCCCACCCCACAGAAGCAGAGCCCAGGACTCGTGCAGGCGCGGAGGCTGAGTTCCAGGCACCGCCCCTTCCCTCACCGCTCAGGCCAGAGAAAGCCGCGAAGGCCTCGGTGGCCACCAACAATGGGCTCTCTCCTCGCCCATCCTATTAGGAAGCACCGGCTTCTCCACTCAGAAGATTAAAAATTTCGGAAGTAAATCCAGGTCTTGTCTGACATGACATTTTGGAAGCAGGAGCTCAGGAACGTGTGTATCCGTGGTAATAGGATAACATGCTACACTAGTTACAGTAATTGCCCGGCCTTCCCTGGCCGCGAGGCCCCTCCCTCACCGCCAGGCTCTTCCCCGCTCCGCGCCGCCCCTCCCCTGCCTGCGGATGGCCCAGGCTGGCTTCCAGTGCCACTACTCTAGAATGAGCTCAGAGCAGAGCCCACGGGCCCTGGGGCAGGGGCCTGGCCGGGAGCACCCAGCATTCGATGCGGACATCATTGAGGAGAAAAAGTAGAAACATGCCAGGGGCAGCAGGTACCAGGGAACTAGGACTGGTCTCTGACCTAGGGCGCCAGGGCACCAGCTGATCTTAGAAGGGAGGGATTGAGAGCATAGAAAGAGTTCCTTCAGCACAAAGCTTGCAGACAGCAATGAGGAATACATTCACCTGTAGCCCATATGTATTGATCAGCATCGTATGTGGGTGTGGATATCCCAGACAGATGCGTATACAAGTGTGTCTATGCTCTGTCAATCATGTAGCCACCTGTCATCAATGGTCTATCTATCCGTCACGTAGCGTCTGTTATCTATCATCGACCCATCATCTGCCACCCGGCATCCTTCTGCTATCAGTCTATACACCATTCACCTGGCTCCTGGGGAGACAGAGACAGTTGGCTCATCAGGTATTGCCTCTCCTCCTTCTGGAAGCATCCATGAGGCTTCCTAGGTCTCGGTTACCCTCCATCCAGTCCCCGGGGACAACTGTCATCTGGCCTTCAGGGAACAGAGCACAGGTGTCCCCATCCTCAGTAGCCATCGATGAGGTCAGCTCTGCCAGGCCTCGTGGGGCCTTGCACAGTCCCATTGCCATCCTTGATTCCTTTAGCCAGAAAGGACAGCATCAAGGTCAGGACAGGCTTGCTGCAGAAGGGACCAGTGGCTTGGCGGCCTCATAAAGCAGGAATATCAGCGATCAAGTCTAGAAAGTTCACCCCATCATTCCAGAACAGAATGGGCTGACCATTCCTCCACAACAAAAGAAACACAGGCCTCTGGGTAGGAAAGCCAAGGCGGACAAGCCGTCCAGGGAAGCCAGACCCAAGCCAGGGCGACAGGAGGGCAGCGCGCCCAGATGGGAATCCTGAACATTACCTGGGCCTGATAGAGGCTGAGCTTCCCGCGGCAGGCCAGAGCGCCCCATTGGGAGCCCGATGTGAGTCCAAGAGTGCCAGCTAACGCTTCACCCCAGACCCACAGCAATGGTGCTCCCCATGCAAAAGAGAGATCAGCTGTTATTCTCAGACGTTTTGTCATAGCATGACTAAATGACCAAATAACATGTTTTCTACCTTTGATCCTGGTGGGTTCCCTGGAACAGGTTAAATCTAGTTGTGGGCTCCCTGGAGCAGGTTAAATCTAGTTGGACACTGGGGCACAGAAAGGGGAAGGTGGAAAGGCTCTGTGTGCAGCCAGATCTCTCCCCACCCACTCTGCTCTTCAGAAGAGGCAGAGCCGAGCTTTGGAAGAACGCTTTGGAAGGATTTTGCAGAGAGAAAAATGCAGATGGCCTCCATTCCTAATTGTCTCTCGAGTGGCACAAAACCTTCAGATTGTCCTGACCCTGGGGATCTTCTTGGAAACGGTTGGCTTTAAACTCTACCTGAATATTCATGTTAGGGAAGATGTGTGGGACCAGATGGCGTCACCGAGCCCAGAGGCTTTGTCTCCTCTTTGGTCCTGTAATGAGTGGGTTTACAAAGGCGTCTGCGCCTCTGCGTGGCTTCGGGGAACGAAGGAGGGGGAGAGACAGGGACATTTTCTTCTTCTAACTTTAATGAAGTATTCTTGATGCGGATGAAAATTGGGGGAGAGAATCAGATCGGACCAATTACGGCGACATCTCATTTATCTGTTGTCGCCAGGGAAGAAGTTGCTTGGTCTAAATGTTTCCAGGTAACTGACTTCTGCTCCTCCAAGCACCAGGCCCTCCCCCCACCTCTGCGTGGGGTGGGAGCGTCGTGGGCTCTGTCTCTTCAGAAATCTTCAGATTTCTCCATCTTGGACTGAATCTCTTGGCAGTGTTAGCAGTAAGGCCATCCTCCCTTCCTCAGAAATCTTCAGATTTCTCCATCTTGGACTGAATCTCTTGGCAGCGTTAGCAGTGAGACCATCCTCCCGTCCTTCCCACGGGACCACAGGGACAGTGCCCATTGTGCCCCTCACCACTCCCCATCAGCCTCCACGAGTTCCCTGGCTCTTGCCCCATCCCCAAAGAGTCTGCCGTGTTTGTGCATCAGAAGGAAACACCAAGGCAGAGGACCACAGTGAACCTCAGAGGAAATGGAACCGGAAGAGGGTTTCCCAGCACGCTCTGTCCCCATGTTCAGCGTGGAGTCCGGTACGTGAGGCTCCTCATCGCTGTGACTGATACGTGCAGAACTTCAGGGAGGAATGATTTACTCCACTCATGGTTCAGAAGGCTCAGTCCGTCCTTGGGGGGAAGGTATGGGAGTGGCAGCAGGCTGCGATCATGGCAGCTGGGAATGAGGGAGAGTCAGAACAGAGAGAAATAAAGAGATAGACAAACAGACAATTCCAACCCTCCTTTTCCCCTTTTATCCTGTCTGGTCCTCCAGCCTACAGGCTGATGTACCCAGATTCAAGCCTCTCCTTCATTACCTCTGGAAGACACAGAGAAGAGAGGAGAGAAATGGGTTGACTAACCTAGATGCTTCCCAATCTAACCAAGTTGAAATCAAGACTAGCCTTCACACCAGACAGACCAGTAAGACTACAACTGGAGACCAGGCCAGCCTCAAGAAAGGTATAATGATGCCCCCAGGGTGGCCTGTGTCCTTAGGGGGGAGCAGGGAAGGACACGGGCCCGTGGAGGGTGGAGGGTGGACCAGGAGAGGACACGGGGAGGAGAGAGGCCTCAGGACAGAACTGCCCGGCACATCCTGGCCTCCCACTCCCGCCTCCAGGACTGTGACAAGACACTCTCTTTGCTCCATCCCAAGCCTGTGGAATTTAGTTGTGGTGGCCTGAGCTGAGACGGGCGCAGCGGTGGACACCCGCGCTGTGAGCCACACGTGAGCGAATCCTTCACCTTGGAGAGGGTAGGAAGGGCAATCACAGACGTTCCCTTCTTCCTGAGCAAGGCAGGGTGAGGAGTGAGGCTGGCTGGCCGTCGTGGGAAGGGGAAGTGGCCAGGGGCAGGACAGGATCACAGAGGGTTGTTCTGAATCAGGGATTGGCCACCCAGAAGGCCAGTGATCAGAGAGGTGCAGTCAGGGAGCCTCCCAGGAGGGAGCTGCCCTGCAGGTGGACCGGGCTGTGTTGCCAAGGAGACTGGCTGCAACCCCTGCTCACTCCACCCACGTGGGCTGGCTCTGGCCACCTGGCATCGTCAGCCCAGATTCCCGGGCTGCAAGGCTTTGTTCCTTGCAGTGCCCCGTGTCCCTGCCACCTCCAGCCATGGGGTCTCTGCGGGGCTGGTTATGATTCCACAGAGCCAGCAATCTGTTCTAAGAGTTGCTTGGACAGGTCAGAAAGGAGCAGAGGCCATACTGGAGAAATCTGTCCTTTATGTGATGCTTTTGAAACACAGTGAGAGGCCCTCTCCCTGCCCACTTGCACAAAAGGCTTTCTCACCCTGCAGTCACTCACAGCCAGAGCACCGAGGGGTGGCCCTCCACCCTCAGGCCAGAGCCGGCCAGAACCTGCGGTCTGCAGGAAGAACCGTGCGTCCGTGGGTAAGCTCTCCACACAGGGCGCTGGGGGGCGTCGCCCACCCCGGGTGGCTGTGTCAGGACAGTGGCAAGGCTGTCCGCACCTCAGCGGCACAGCTCAGATGTCTGAGAGACTCTCTGCAGTTTGGGTGAATAACTACTCCCCTCCACTGGACTCACATGTCTGGGGGTGTGCCTGCTGCTGGTGCTTCAGTTCTCTATCTCCCGCATACCCCTCCCCAGGAGCCCCAAGCCTGAGTCTGTATGGAGACAGAGGACCAGGAGCTGGCCAACGTCATCCTCCAGGATGGCTCCTAGGCCTCCTGATGCGGTGTGGTCAGGGTCCGGATCATAGACAGAAGGTCCTGGAAGCTCCCTGGTCTGGGACAGGCTGCAGATCAATGCCCCTGATTATACTGAATAGTGCAGTGAGCTCTCGTGTGCCCTAAATCTAGAAGCCCACGGTGTTCCGGGTGGAATTTAGACAGAGGGATGATGGATGTTTTCCTCCGGACACTTCCTAGGGAACAGTGCGTGCTCCAGAGGGTGCAGCTGAGTCATGGCTGTCTCCAGCAAGCAGTGTGCTCCAATCAGACGACAAATCCTCTCCCTCCCTCCCTCCCTCATTCCCTCCCTCCCTCCCTCCCTCTTTTTCTCCCTCTCTCTCTGTGGGATCTCTCTCTATGTGTGTGTGTGTATACAAATATATCTGCGGGATCTCTCACTCTCTCTCTATATATATATCTGCAGGATCTCTATATATGTATGTATGTATATATATATATATATATATACTTATATATCTGCGGGATCTCTCTATATATATCTGTGTGTGTATATACATACACACACAGATATATATGTGGGATCTCTACATATACGTGTGTATGTACATATATATCTGCAGGATCTCTATATATGTATGTATATATATATATATATATACTTCTATATCTGCGGGATCTCTATATATATCTGTGTGTGTATATACATACACACACACATATATATGTGGGATCTCTACACATACATGCGTGTGTGTATGTACATATATATCTGTGGGATCTCCCCCTCCCCCTTCCCCTCTTCTGTCTCCCCCCCCCTTGCTCCCGGCTCTGCTGCAGAGCCGTGTGGTGCGCATGCGCGCTCCGGGAGCGGCCCAGGCGACCCTGCGGGGTGCAGTCCACGGGGGACCACAGGGGCCGCCCCGCATGGCACCCGCATCCGCGGGGCTCTGGGGTCGCACAGCACACTCGCCCTCACTGGGTCCTCCGTGGTCACCCCAGGGCCTCGCGCTGCCGTTTCCCTTTGTCTTCCGGTGCTTCGCAGGATCGCCTGCCTCTCACTTACCCGGGACTCGTACGTGCTCTGGGTCTCCGTCGTGGGCTGGGCGTGGCTTCGGGTCACGCCTGCGCGTGTGCAGCTCCGCAGCGCCTGTGGCAAGTGAGTGACTGCGCATGTGCAGCTCTGCATTCTTTGTGGTGAGTGAGTGACTGCGCATGTGCAGCTTGGCATTCTTTGTGGTGAGTGAGTGACTGTGCATGTGCAGCTCGGCATTCTTTGTGGTGAGTGAGTGACTGCGCATGTGCAGCTCGGCATCTCTACAGTGAGAGCCTGGGTGCAGCTGGGGCGTGTCCGCTAGGGCAGCCGCAGCCCTGTCCTGTCATCGCCTGCCCCGTGAATGCTCACATGGGATGTTTCCAACCTAAGTGTGCATCTCCAGGAGAGGAACCACGGAGCCCTTGCGCTGTCACCCCAGAGGGCTGCGCTCCCCGGAGAGAAGTGGCATCTGTCACCTCCCAGGTGCGCCTTCGCACAGGTGCATCATCACACAGGTGCGCCTTCGCACAGGTGCATCATCACACAGGTGCGCCTTCGCACAGGTGCATCATCACACAGGTGCGCCTTCGCACAGGTGTGTCATCACACAGGTGCGCCTTCGCACAAGTGTGCCTCTGCACAGGTATGCCTCCACACAGGTGCGCCTCCACACAGGTGCATCACCACACAGGTGCATCATCACACAGGTGCGTCACCACACAGGTGCGCCTCCACACAGGTGCATCACCACACAGGTGCGTCATCACACAGGTGCGTCATCACACAGGTGCGCCTTCGCACAGGTGTGTCATCACACAGGTGCGCCTTCGCACAGGTGTGTCATCACACAGGTGCGCCTTCGCACAGGTGTGTCATCACACAGGTGCATCACCACACAGGTGCGCCTCCACACAGGTGCATCACCACACAGGTGCATCATCACACAGGTGCATCACCACACAGGTGCGCCTCCGCACAGGTGCATCACCACACAGGTGCGTCATCACACAGGTGCGTCATCACACAGGTGCGTCACCACACAAGTGCGCCTCCGCACAGATGCATCATCACACAGGTGCATCTCCGCACAGGTGCATCATCACACAGGTGCGCCTTCAAACAAGTGTGCCTCTGCACAGGTGCGTCACCACACAGGCGCGCCTCCGTACAGGTGCATCACCACACAGGTGCACCTCCACACAGGTGTATCACCACACAGGTGCATCACCACACAGGTGCGCCTCCACACAAGTGCGCCTCTGCACAAGTGCACCTCTGCACATATGCGCATCCACACAGGTGCATCATCACACAGGTGTGCATCCACACAGGTGCATCACCACACAGGTGTGCCTCCACACAGGTGCGCCTCCACACAGGTGCATCATCACACAGGTGCACCTCCACACAGGTGCATCATCACGCAGGTACGTCATCACACAGGTGTACCTCCACACAGGTGTGCCTCCACACAGGTGCATCATCACGCAGGTGCGTCATCACACAGGTGCATCATCACACAGGTGCATCATCACACAGGTACGCCTCCACACAGGTGTGCCTCCACACAGGTGTGTCATCACACAGGTGCGTCTCCACACAGGTTTGTCACCTGCACACTAGAACTCTGCCCCCTCCAAGGCGTGGGGAGCTCAGCCACATATCAACATTCTTGTGCTGAGATTTCAATGATTTAACGCCCATTTATGGTTTAACTTCCATTTTCATGGTCCTGGAACAGTGTGGTTGATGTGCAAGCTCTAACGTAGGTGCAATAACCTTGAGGAGTCACCGTGACCTCGAGGGGCACCATGACATGGAGGACTCACCGTGACCTCGAGGGGTCACCATGACCTCGAGGGGTCACTGTGATCTGGAGGACTCAC
>NW_012267303.1:2809286-2819311 GCF_000151885.1 Dipodomys ordii
GCCTCATGCATGCAAGGCAAGCGCTCTACCACTGAGCTACCTTCCCAGCCCCCATAGTTATTCTTATAATTAAATTTCCTCTAGCTCTACTTCACATTAAAGAAGCCTCCTTTTCAGCCAGGCACCAGTGGCTTATGCCCGTAATCCTAGCTACTCAGGAGGCTGTGATCTGGGGATTATATTTCAAAGCCAGGCCAGCAAAAAAAAAAAACATGAGACCGGGCTGGGAAGGTGGCTCAGTGGTAGAGTGCTTGCCTCGCATGCATGAGGCCCTGGGTTCAATTCCTCAGCACCACATAAGCAGAAAAAGCCGGAAGTGGCACTGTGGCTCAAGTGGTAGAGCGCTAACCTTGAGCTGAAGAGCTGAGGGACAGCGCCCAGGCCCCAAAGTCAAGCCCCAACAACGAAAAAAAAAAAAAGTCCATGAGACCTTATCACCAGCTAACCACCGAAAAGCCCTAAGTGGAGCTGTGCTCAATGACTACAGCACTGGCCGTGGCCAGGTGAAAGGTCAGGGATGGCGCCCAGGCTCTGAGTTTAAGCCCTAGAGCCAGCACAAAAACAAAACAAACGAGAAACCTCCTTCTGTTGCAAGTTGGTTTGTTCACTTCTTCCTATACATTTTCAGGAGCATCAACGAGCTGGGCACAACATATCAGCTGACGTCCACACACGTGGACACGGCGCACCTCCATGGGACTCCCGACACTGCCCTTGGCCCCTCCCTCTTCCCAACCCATTTTCACACAGGTGCCCACCCTCCTCTGCCCTCTCCCACGGGGACTGAGGAACTGGTTGTGCAGGGAGTGGCTTCAGCCTGCTACCTGGAGGGGAGGGCCGCCCTTCCCTTCTGCTCACAGCCCCGGGGGAGGGGACGCTGCCAGCCAAGGGTTCAGCAGAAGATGGGCCCCAGGGGCTGTTGACAGCAGGGGCTCAGAGCAGGCCCGAGCTGCGCTGCGGCTCCATTATGAAAAAGACTTCATTCTATGTTCTAGCTGTTCAGTAAATTATTTAAAAATCAATCTCCCATCTCAAAAGTGATCTACAACGATAAGCTCAGCAGGGCAGAGGAGCTGCTAAATGTTTTCTTTCAAAGACCACGGTGTCCAAAAGAAAAGAAAAAGGGAGGAAGGCAGGAAGGAGCCCTGGTGTCTTGACTGGGAGTCGGGGTCCGCGGGGCCCGGGGACCTCCTTTGAAGACGCGGAATTTCCCAGCGGCCGTGGCTCGGGGGGGGGTCACTCCGAAAGCTCAGCGTGACCCTTGGTCTGGGATTTTACGGGTTTGTTGAATGCTCGCTGCCTGGGTGTTCCAATCCATTAGCTCAGTCTGCCAAGCCTCAGGCCACCAAGGTCTAATTAACTCCTCCTTCAGCCCTGTGGCCAGGGGTGGAGGACACTGTCTCCGCTTCCAGCCACGGGCTTTCAGATGACCGCCTGCTTTCCCTGGAAGGAGCTGGACTCCCAGTCCGGGTTACCCCACCCAGTGGCCCCAGCAACAAGCAGACCTCACTGTCTCCCTGTGCCTTTGTGCCTGAGCCTGGTCTGGGCCCTGATACTGACGACTATGGTGGCATCTGACACTCTCCTTGCAGTCTTGGCTTTGGGCTGCAGCAAACAGCTTACCAAGGTTCATTGTGTGTCTGCCACGGGAGCGGGGAGGGGTGCACTGGCAGGAAGCCCCAGGACTGAGCCAGACACCGGGACCTCACGCCTATGATCCAGCTATTCCGGAGGCTGAGGTTGGAAGATCTCAGTTTGAAATCAGCCCTGGCAGAAAAGTCTTTGAGACTCCATCTCCTATTAATCAGCAAAATGCTAAACACGAGGCCTGGCTCAAGGAGTAGAACATCAGCTTCAAGAAAGCAAGCCAAGCAAATTGAGGCTCTAGGTTTAAGCCACAGTCCTCGGAGTAAAAGGAAAGATGCCCAGGTCTGGCATCCGGTGCCAGCAGCCTTGCTCCAGGCCTCTCCTGGTACCGGCAGTGTCTACCTACTCTGAGAGGCCTCCTCCCAGGACCCAGCGTGACCATGCCCCTGTCACGCACAGCCGTCTGCAGTGTGTCCGCACCGTCAGGGGCTGGCTCCACGGGAACTAGACCTGTCCAGACGTCCAGACAGGCAAATCCACCCCTGGCTCCAGCCAGGCCAGGTCTGACCCGCTCCAGATGCTCCAACCCTTCTCTGAGTTATTTACTCCACCACCCAGTGTTTGTTAGATTTCTCTAGAAAAACACGTTAGATTATAAGGATTATGCAAATGAGTATAATCACATATACAGTTCAAGCACACACACTTCGGCCTTGGGATGTAGTTCAGTGGTGGAGAACATGTCTTGCTCTCACAAGGCCCTGGGCTTGATGCCTGCACTACAAAAATGGAACAAGCAAACAACACAGGCCTACATAATACATACATACACACACACACACACACATGCATACATACATACACACAAATGCATACACATATGTATCCAAGCATGCATGCATACATACACATGCATACATACACACGTGCATGCACACATGCATGCATACATACACATGCATACATACACAAACACGTGCATGCACACATGCATACAGGCATACATGTCGGCAGAGAAGGATGAGAGGCATGCAGGTTAAGGAACCAGCTTGGGGATTTTGCAGGAGAGCAGCCTGAGGCAGAATGGCCCCATTCTGAAGGGTTTCGGGGGCAGAATTTCTTTTTCCTCGGGGACCTCACCTTTTCTCTTCAGTGCTTTCGACTGAATTGGTGACACCCATGCCGTGGAAGGCCATCTCAGACGCTAGAGTCCAGACTTACAGACTGCTCCTATCTATTCTTAAAATCACATTTCTAGCAACACCTAGACTCCTGTTTTGTCAACTACTGGGTACTACATCTCAGACAGGTGGACTGGGAGCCCTGGCCCTGGCTGCCACCTTGTCTGTGATGCAATTCGCGTGCTGACCCTGTCCTGGCTGGACCATTCTTCACTGGGGGGCGGGAGGGTGGCCCTGTGAGGCCTGGGCTCTCCTCTGCCCCCTCCCTCTGCACCCCGTGCTCCTAGGCCCATCTCCCCACTCCTCCCCTCTTGATTCCAGTCCCCACGCGGCCACTCCTCCTCCCCGTGGGTCAGGGACACAGCAGGACTGAGACTTCCTGCAGCTGCACCCAGAGGCCGTGGCTCCGATTGGCCGCTCTGCGGGGCGGTCTCTCAAGGCCAGCTGGACACATCAAGGCTGGCACTGCTCACGCACCTTTAAGCAAGTTGTCAGAACTCAGAACCATCCTTCCTAGAGACCTGACCTGGAGCTTGGCAGACAGCAGTACAGAGATGGCAGGTGTGCCCTGCTGCTTGCTTGGGCTCTGCCACCTGCATGGCCATTTACATCTCTGGGATCCCAGGCCCTCAGCTGTGCCAGGGCAGCCGGCAGTCCAGCTTGGGGCCTGTCCCCCTTTCTGTTACTCTAGCACAGAGGCCAGGAGTTTGAGGAAGGCCTGTGGCTTCTGCAGACCACAGACAAGTGCACAGCCAGACTGGGGTGTGGCCCTGCAGGGAGGGGAGGGCAGGGCTGCAGGGAGGAGGTGTAGAGGGCAGGGGAGAGTCGGCTACACGGGTGGAGGACAGGATGCTCGGACGGGGCAGAGTGGCAAGCACACCAGCTGTCCCCTGCGTTGATCTGCACTGTGGGTGCATGGCGTGAAGAGGGAGCAGACTAGACCGGGGACTGCGCTCATGTGCCAAGGTCAGGGACCAACGTCTGCAAGCCAATGAGAAATGATCCCTGGCACCTGGAGTGGAGGGACCAGAGGGAGTCGGGAGGTAGAGGGACAGACGCTGGTGTGTGTGCACAGCCCGAGAGGCGTGCCCTTCCTTCACCCGCCTCCCCCGCCCCATGAGACCATCCTGGCAGGTCTCACCTTGGCTTCATGCCTCCTCTGTTCTCACCTGCCGTTCCCTCCCGCTCTCTTCACAGTCTTAATTTGGAGGTGTTGTCTGCCCAATGATCTGGGGATACTTTGCTGTCTCCCAAGCGTTGTGTTTCCCTGCTCTCGGTGAGAGGCTGGGATTCCGGCTTTCCCACATGGATTTGAGCAGCAACAGGACAGGCATCCCCAGAGGGAAGGAGTAACATGGTTCAAACAGTGCTGGGCCCCAGTGGGAGCTCAGTGTGAAGAGGAGGAGCGCAGGGAGGGGGAGAGCTGGGACCCAGGGCTGCAGGGCGGTCGGGAAGGTCAGCAGTAGCCCAGTCAAACACAAAGGCTGAATTCCTTGAGATCAAGGTAGTCCAGCACTCCTGACCCTATGTGACCCTGACAGGAAGTCAAGCTTGACCTTGTTCCAGGAAGTCTCTCAGACAGGCGGACCTCCACTCCTGTACCCCCAGCCGGTGCCAGCTGCTCTCCACCGTGAGAGGCCTGGACTGCGATCTGTGCGCGGTTGCGCTGCTTTGCTGCGGTTCCCTGTGCTGGTCCTCTCGATGCCCTGTCACCGGTCCTGTCCTGGCTGCAGAGCTCAGAGGACAAAGGGGAAGATGAGGGGTGGGAGGAAGGGGTGAGCTGCGGGGACGCAGGGGCCTCGGCTAGGCCGAAACCCAGAGGCAAGGCATCGGCAGCACAGGGAGGCAGGGCTGTGACCGCAGTCCTGCATCGAAGGACAAAGCAAGCTGGTATTGATGGAGGCCGCAGCGGGGCAGGCAGACCTGGAGGTGGGAGAGGGGAGGGGCTCCAGGGGTAGCTGGGGGGGGGCAGAAAGCCTTGAGCAGGAGGCAGAGATCTGAGCATCTCTCGGTGCATTTAGAAAAATACAGCTAGGGCTCTTCCTCCTGATTTAAGGAAGCAGTCTCTTTCTTGAAAAATAGAGGATATACCCCAGCTTAGAAGTATTTTCCCAAATCACATGGCTGCCTCGAACAGAGTCCTGGTCCCGTCCAGGCACGGCTATGTGCCGGGAAGGCCTCCGAAGAGCCACAGGAGAGAGCTGTGTGCAGGTGCTCGGTGCATGCAGGATGCCGGGAGCCAGGGCTAGGCACAGGGGCACAGGGCGCGGGGCGCGGGGCACAGCGTGTCCAGGAGAGACAGTGGGGTGAGAGGAAGCCGCTGGCCCTGGGGCTCAGGGTGCTCAGTCCACGTTTCCAGAGAGGCCTCACCCGCCTCCCTCCCTGCCTCGGAGCTGGCTCCGACTGTAGTACTTACCTTTCCAGACCCGCTCTTGTCTCTATCCAGGCTGAGGCTGGGAGGCAGCCTTCATTTTGCGTCTCCTCTCATCTGAGACCGCTGGGCTTCGGGCAGCAGGAAGCAGAGGCCGTGGCCAGCAGGGCCTAGGGGAGCAGCATCAGACAGGGGAGAGGCTTCGGCGGTGCTGTGTTCTGCGGGGTCGCCAGGCTGGTCCAGAGGCCGGGAGATAAGAGCCAGACTGGGCCCCGGCCTGGCGAGGAGAGAAGCGTTGGAGCACTCTCCTGGCAATGGGGTGCAACGTCATCAAGGATTGCTGTGGCATCTGCGGGACACGGGCCCAGAGAGAGGCTCGGGGTGCCCCAGAGAGAGGCTCGGGGTGCCCCAGAGGGAGGCTCGGGGTGCCCCGGAGGGAGGCTCGGGGTGACCCGGAGAGAGGCTCGGGGTGCACGGGAGGGCGGTGCCTGGCGCTCCCCCGGGAGTGGGGTTACCCACAGCTTCAACAGCGACGGCTGCACCCCATGAGGTCACCCCACTTTATTTACCTCGATCACAGTGGTAACAGTCAGAGTGCCTCCTATTCCCCTTAGGAGTTAGGAGACTGGGAGGTTAGCCGAGTGCACAGCCCTGGAAGACACTTGAGTCTGCCTTCCCACCTCCAGTTCACAACCGCGCCATCTCTGTGCACAAACAATGGGGGTTCCAGGCCTCCCTCACTGGCCCAGGAACGCCTCCCGCACGAATGCACAGACTTTCAATGATTTGTCTGCAGTATCTGCAGAATGCTTCTAGAAGACTCTGGAAGCCATCATGTGGAAACAGAAAGGCGGCATCTTGGTGTGTGGGTCGGGAGGCAGAGCACCGAGACTCCGGGTAGTGAGCAGGAGAGCATGTGCTCCCGCTCACGTGGGATTCACCGGAAGCTCGCAGATTTCGGCTGGAAGGGCGTGGCGTCTGGTCAGGCTGGAAACGTCTCCACCACCGCTGCCTGGTCAGGGAGCCGGAGCCTGTGCTGCACAGCCCCACCAGCGCCCATCACACAGCCCCAGCCCTGAGTCCTTTCAAACCAGACTTTCTCCTGGAGGAGCCTTGGGCAGATGGGCAGAGCCTCACTCAGCCAGCCATTCCCACTCCATCCCCAGTTAGACCACTTTCCCTTCCATTAACTAAAACCGCAGAACAACGGCAAAGGGGGAAGGCAGCCCTCATTTCCCACTGCAGCCCCTCCCGCTGGCGGCCCTCACTGGCAGAGCTGACCCGACGCTGGGATGAAGACAGCAAATCGGGGACTCACCCTTCCAACACACAGGCCGGGAAGCCACACTCGCAGGTACGGCAGCCGGCACGCAGGACAGCAGAGTTCTGTGAGCCCACGCAGACAGGCGGGAACCACAGCCCCAGTGCCTCTATTTTGTGGCTGAGTGAATTTCAGCCTGGGCTTCTTGGGAGCAATCAAGGTGAGAGAAAATGAAAAGGAAAGGCTCAGCGTTGCACTGGTAGTATTTATAACCTCGGGTACTGGCGTAAACCAGCCAGGACGGGGAGGGGGGTGGCGGGGGGCAGGTGGCTCTGTTTCTTTCGGGACGCCCTGCGCACGCCGCCTTCTCATGGCTCCTCCTGTGAGCACGGTGCCACCTCGAGTGCCCACACCCCCAGCAGCCGGCATCTGGGCCCAGGCCGGGGAGACACTGCCCTGGTCAGCAACATTGCCTCAATGAATGGAGCTTTTTGTTTTGTCAAGAAAAATACAGAACATTTTATTTTTGATACAACAATCATGACTTTTTTTGGGGGGAGGGGTCCGGTCGTGGGGCCTGAACTCTGGGCCTGGGCGCTGTCCCTCAGCTCTTCAGCTCAAGGCTAGCACTCTACCACTTGAGCCACAGCGCCACTTCCGGCTTTTTTCTTTTTGCTTATGTGGTGCTGGGGAATCGAACCCAGGGCTTCAGGCATGCAAGGCAAGTGCTCTACCACTGAGCCACCTCCCCAGCCCCCAATCGTGACCTTTTAATAACTGAATGTTGCTGTTTTCTAAGTCACTTCCCTCAGTGTTTATTGCTGCTATTTTTGTTTTCTGTACCTTTTGTCTTGTTTTTAAGTTATCATGGAGGGACAGAGGCTGGACAAATGCACAGTGGTGCTCACTGGACACTATGTGGAAAATGAACTATCCAAGATGAGAGTGGGGACAAGAGGGGAAACCTGGGAGAGAGCAAGGGAAGGGGGGGGGCGCTGTCCACAAACAAATGCCCTCATTGCCTGGCTTACGAAACCACGGCTCTCTGTCATCACCTTTACAATATCAATCATATGTAAGTATATTTTAAAAATTCCTCCTAAAGACTTGTCATGATGAAGGCATGTGAAACACCTCATTAACGATTTTATATTAATTTCTAAAGTAGAACAATCTGAATTCTCTTCTTTCCTCTTTTATCCTCACCCCAGTCTCCAGGCTTGTTCAGGTTTCCAGCATTTTTCCCAAGGTTTCTGAGGAAAGAATATCAACCCAGCTTTGGTTCTCAGACTGTGCAGTTCCTTCCAGTCCACCTGCGGTCGGCGATCGCATCGCATGTGCGTCAGGATTAACGAGGGAAGAGCACCCTATCTATCTACAGACGAATGGTGTTTACATCGCTTGTGTGATTCCTGTGGCAAGCCATTCCGTGACCTGCGCTTTTGAGGTCCTCCTGCTGAAGCGTCGCTCACTCCACGTACCTTGGTGTGGGTGTCTCTGACTGCGTGGATAGACTCTCAGTTCATTTGGTGGGCGCGGTGACTTCACGTTTGGGTAATTTCTTGAAGTTTGCTTTGTGAGCTGGGCCTGGACTAGCTTCTGATGCTGGTGAGGGGTGCAGGTCTGCTTCTCCACCAGGTGAAGAATTCGGAGGCTGAGAGTAGTGAAGAATAAGAATGCAGCAAGGAGAGGACAGACTACATAAACAGGGGTCCCAGAGCAGGCATCCAAGGGAGTCCTTGAGGAGAGTGCTATTGTAGTTGCTATAGTTACTGTGGTTATTATAAGGTCCTCCACACCACCTCCAGAACTGGACAGCCTGGACGGCCCAGGCTCCTCTTACTGGTTGAGTGGGTACCCAGGGCATTATGGGGAAAGTGCCATGGTGGGTCTCATGCTATCTGTCACGTGTTATGTCTGCCATCTTTTATTCCCGTCTACCTGACAGAGGAGGCCTGACTCTCCCTCACATCCATGAGCCTCTTGTGATGTTTAGCACATATTATCTTTGGTTTCAAGGTATGAGCTTACCTGTGTGTGTGATTATTAGTGTGTGCGTGTGTGTTTACACACTTGGCCACACGGTACAGAATTACATATGTGGTGTGTCACGGTTGTAGGACAGCCCCACCCCCACCAAGCCGGGAGCTTCGACTACAATTTCATTTACATTTGATTTTTCCAAGTGGCTTTTATAGCTGTTCTGTGTTTTTGGATATTTTACGATGTGCTATATAGATTTTTACTTTTCTAAAATATAGACTCTGTCTTCTATCAATGTTAAACCATCATTGCTTTCATTCATATGGCTTTGCTCTTGATTTATTGTGTCTTGTTCTCATATTGCCATAAAATATGTCACAAATAACCTTCAAAATATCAGCAGCAGAAATCCCATGGCCCTTCCCAGATGCCAGTGGCCTTCCCAGCAATTCCGGGCTGCATTTCCCCCAAGGAGCTGGAGGTCTTGTTGCATGGATGAGCCACCCACACACGTTCCTGTTCCCTAAATGCATGGGTCTCGAGCACCTGTCATCGTCCACTGTCATCTTCCACTGTCATCATCCACTGTCAACGTCCACTGTCATCGTCTACTGTCATCATCCACTGTCATCGTCCACTGTCATCGCACACTGTCAACGTCCACTGTCATCGTCTACTGTCATTGTCCACTGTCATCATCCACTGTCATCGTCCACTGCCATCGTCCACTGTCATCGTCCACTGTCATCTTCCACTGTCATCATCCACTGTCATCGTCCACTGTCATCGTCCACTGTCATCGTCCACTGTCATCGTCCACTGTCATCATCCACTGTCATCGTCCACTGTCATCATCCACTGCCATCGTCCACTGTCATCGTCCACTGTCATCTTCCACTGTCATCATCCACTGTCATCGTCCACTGTCATCGTCTACTGTCATCATCCACTGCCATCATCCACTGTCATCGCACACTGTCAACGTCCACTGTCATCGTCTACTGTCATCGTCCACTGTCATCATCCACTGCCATCGTCCACTGTCATCGTCTACTGTCATTGTCCACTGTCATCATCCACTGTCATCGCACACTGTCAACGTCCACTGTCATCATCCACTGTCATCATCCACTGTCATCGCACACTGTCAACGTCCACTGTCATCATCCACTGTCATCATCCACTGTCATCGTCCACTGTCATCATCCTCTGTCATCGTCCACTGTCATCGTCCACTGTCATCATCCACGTCATCGTCCACTGTCATCGTCCACTGTCATCATCCACGTCATCGTCCACTGTCATCATCCACTGTCATCGTCCACTGTCATCATCCACGTCATCGTCCACTGTCATCATCCACTGTCATCGTCCACTGTCATTGTCCACTGTCATCGTCCACTGTCATTGTCCACTGCCATCGTCCACTGTCATCGTCCACTGTCATCGTCCACTGTCATCGTCCACTGTCATCGTCCACTGTCATCATCCACGGTCATCATCCACTGTCATCATCCACTGCCATCATCCACTGTTATCGTCCACTGTCATCGCACACTGTCAATGTCCACTGTCATCGTCCATTGTCATAGTCCACTGCCATCGTCCATTGTCATCGTCCACTGTCATAGTGCACTGTCAA
>NW_012267303.1:2820001-2820691 GCF_000151885.1 Dipodomys ordii
CCATCGTCCACTATCATTGCCCACTACAATCATCCACTGCCATCATCCACTGTCATCGTCCTCTGTCATCATCCACTGTCATCGTCCACTGTCATCATCCACTGTCATCATCCATGATCATCATCCACTGTCATCGTCCACTGTCATCGTCCACTGTCATCGTCCACTGTCATCGTCCACTGCCATCGTCCACTGTCATCGTCCACTGTCATCGTCCACTGTCATCGTCCACTGTCATCATCCACCATCATTGTCCACTGTCATCGTCCACTGTCATCATCCATGATCATCATCCACTGTCATCGTCCACTGTCATCGTCCACTGTCATCGTCCACTGCCATGGTCCATTGTCATTGTCCATTGTCATTGTCCACTGCCATTGTCCCCCACCTGTGAGAGGGGGTGGGTCCCGGTGTGTTCAGGGTAGCAGCTGCGTTCTTGCATGGCACTGTGAACGCAGGCCTGGGCAGGCCCTGTTAGTGCCTCTGCGCTGAGAAGGCTCAGGCACGTCTGCCCACCGGCTGCTGGAGCTCATTGTGTTACCTGGAGTTTAGTTTGGAACTGAATTCTCACTTCTGTGAGACAGTACCAGTGCCTCCGGGGGCTGGTGTGGCCATGAGCACTGGAGACCCCACTCTGGGCTGCAGTGCCCGCCTCTCTTGGCCCTCCGGGGGCTGGTGTGGCCATGA
>NW_012267303.1:2820741-2821288 GCF_000151885.1 Dipodomys ordii
CCATCGTCCACTATCATTGCCCACTACAATCATCCACTGCCATCATCCACTGTCATCGTCCTCTGTCATCATCCACTGTCATCGTCCACTGTCATAATCCACTGCCATCGTCCACTGTCATCGTCCACTGTCATCATCCACTGTCATCGTCCTCTGTCATCATCCACTGTCATCATCCATGATCATCATCCACTGTCATCGTCCACTGTCATCGTCCACTGTCATCGTCAACTGCCATCGTCCACTGTCATCGTCCTCTGTCATCATCCACTGTCATCATCCATGATCATCATCCACTGTCATCGTCCACTGTCATCGTCCACTGTCATCGTCCTCTGTCATCATCCACTGTCATCGTCCACTGTCATCGTCCACTGTCATCGTCCACTGCCATCGTCCACTGTCATCGTCCACTGTCATCATCCACTGTCATCGTCCACTGTCATCGTCCTCTGTCATCATCCACTGTCATCGTCCACTGTCATCGTCCTCTGTCATCATCCACTGTCATCGTCCACTGTCATCATCCACTGTCATCATCCACTGC
>NW_012267303.1:2822713-2850376 GCF_000151885.1 Dipodomys ordii
CAGTGCCCGCCTCTCTTGGCCCTCCGGGGGCTGGTGTGGCCATGAGCACTGGAGACCCCACTCTGGGCTGCAGTGCCCGCCTCTCTTGGCCCTCCACATGCATGCCCCTGCCCCCCCACACACCCTCGCCCTATGTGGTGCCTGGAGGACACACACATGGCCCCAGGCTCTCCGTCTGTTTGCTCTGAGGCTTGACCACTGACCACAGGACTCCTTCCTCACACATCACTCTGTCGGCTTCACGTCTTGCAGGGCAGGCCGAATGTGTGCCAGCAAGGCAGGGGAAGCTTGAAGCCATACATTCCCAGCCTCACCCCTACATACAAAACCACTGGAAGTGGGCTTCAGGCAGTGTTTTGGGGAGACTGCCCCTCGCTCTACAGACCTGCCCAGCCGCCTCCAGACACAGCTCTGTGTGACAGGTGTGCACTGTTTATCTGCCTCATCCGCGTGTCTCTGCAATGTGCTCACTGCCACGATCCTAAGCAGCACAGGGCCACCCACGCCCAGCCCCAGCTCCAGGTGGGATCTGCTGGGCAGAGCTACAAGTTCCCAGAGGTGGCTCTGTGCCCGAGGTCCACCTCAGTGGTCCATTCGGTCATTCAGCGCCTGTTCAAGCAGGTGCCCCAGGGCTGCCTTTACTGCAGACTGCCTGCTCTTGCTGGAAGCCTGAGACGTGACCCCACTGCTGTGCTACATCCACTGTGGTGCCACCTTGCTGCCATGCCCCCCCACAGTGCCACATCCACTGCCGTGCTGCCCCTGCTGAGGTGCCACGCCACCTCAGTACTGGGGGTCCGGGGAGTCTGGCTGTGGGTTTCCAGACAACGCAGCTCCTTGTGATGCAGAGGAGGAGGATTTAGCCCAGATCATAAATCGTCTGCTGCAGGTTTACAAGCCGCCATTGATTGCCGCTGAGATAAAATTTAATCAAACAGTGTCATCCGGTGGGAAGGAGCTGGAGGCTCCCTGGCAGAGACGCCCAAGGCTCAGAGCAGAAATCCACCAGGCTCCAGCCCTGGAGGGCTGCATGCTTCCTGCACCTGCAGGTGAACCCTGTCAGAGCCGGGCCCACGGCCCAGCCCCCACCTCCATACTTCAGCCCAAGTCTAGCCTCTCCTCCCGAGGCCCAGTCCCCCCTCCAGAGCACAGCCTGCAGTCCAGCCTCCCCTCCAGAACACAGCTCCCAAGGTCCAGCCGCCCCTCCAGAGCTAGGCCCCTGGGTCCAGCCTTCCCTCCAGAAAGCAGCCCACAGTCCAGCCTCCCCCTTTCTGCCCCTGCATGCACCCGATCCTTTTCATTTCGCAGGAGCAGGATTGGAGTCATTATCAGTCTCCGACAGTTGCTCCAGCCTCTGCTATCTTGGCAGAACAAAAGACGATATTCAATTCTTTCTGCCTGGGCATCGCAGGGAGACAGGTGCTGAATCTTGGCAAGCCCCATTTAATATTGATCAAACGCACAGGCCCCTGGCTTGGCTTGCCGTGGACACACCAGCTCTGCGTCAGAAAGTCCATGCTGAAGAGCCCCCAGTGCTCACAGCTCCAAAATGATCCCTCTGATTACGGACTCCCCAGCACCAGCCAGTGAAGAGTCCAGAGCACATGCAAGGGGAAACACATGTGTGCAGTACTTCCACTTGGGGCTCTGGGGCGAGGCTTCCTCCTGACCAGCTCCTGGGTCTCTGCTTCCCACAGCAATCAATGGGCTTCTCTGAGGCCCTGTCCTGAGGTACATGTCTGGCATTGCTGGGGACTGCATGTACCTGGGAACCAAGTACTCAACAACAGTTTGTGAGGACAGCAGGCCTAGGGTTCCGCAGGGACAGCCACCCTTCTCTGATGTCCTCTCCGCCCCCGTCATAGAGCAGACAGGCTCTGAGCCCGCAGCATGCTGCTCCTGGATCCTCAGTCTGGGGACTGGGTGACCTTGACCACCCACTTCCCTTTGCTGGACTCAATTTTCTCAGCTGCTCAATGAAGGGACGGTGCAGGGTGACCCAGAGACTCCACCCGCCCCACATCTTATTATCTTAATTGTGTGGTATTGACCACGGGGGGTGGCAGGCCCTCTCCACACTGACGGCTGAGCCACAGCTTCAAGATTGTCTCTATTGGCCCCAGCGCACCCTCTCCGGCCTCCACACCCCTACCTCCTGAAGGTCAGCAGCAGGAAATGCACTGGGGAGTGCGTCCTATCCTCTGTGCTTCCAATGTGTTTTTCTAAGATGTTATTAAACAGGGAACAGAAGTTGGGCAAGCAGTGTGGAAGCCCAACGCAGTGCTGAATTCAACCAATCATCCGTGAGCAGGCAGTGCTTAGCCCCGCCTCCCTGCATCAACCAGAATCATGTCCTCGATTCTCCACCCACATTCTAAACCAGAATCGTGTCCACTGATTCTCTATCCACATCCTAAACCAGAATCGTGGCCCCCTGATTCTCCACCCACATCCTAGAACAGAATTGTGGCCCCTGATTATCCACATCCTAAGCCAGAATTGTGTCCCCTGATTGTCCATCCACATCCTGAACCAGAATCTTGTCCCTTCGTCCCCATGATTATCCACATCCTAAACTCTGGAGCCTGAGTTGCAGCTACATTGATTGGAAAAAGGTTCTTTATAAATGTAATCAAGTTAATTATTTAGAATTGAGCTCCCCTTGGACTGAGTGGGCTGGAAATCCTTGTAAGAGAGTACAGAAAGAGAGAGCTCTGAAGCCTGGGGAGATGACACACAGAAATGGAGGCAGAGACTAGGAAAATGCAGCCACAAGCCAAGAGAGCCTAGAGCCCCCAGGGATGAGAAGAGGCAGGAGGGAGCCGCTTCAATGAAGTGGCCCAGTGTGTATGCTCCTTGAGGCTCTGGCCTCCAGACCTGTGAAGGATGGTGTGTGTATGTGTGTGTATGTGTGTGTGTGCATGTGCACATACTCACGTGTGTTTATCACTTGGATCACAGCTCCACTTCTGGCTTTGTGTGTGTGTGTGTGTGTGTGTGTGTGTGTGTGTGTGTAATTGGACTTTCCTGCCCAGGCTAGCTTCAATCCATGATCCTCAGATCTCAGCACCTCCTGCGTAGTTCAGGGTTGCAGGTGTGGGCCGCCAGCAAAGGATGCCTTCCTGTTTTAAATTCCCCAGAGTGGTGATTTGTGGCCGTACCCTGGGACGTGAACATGGCCACCGGCCAGTCCTGATTTTGTGTATGTTCCCGACTTAGACACCAAAATGCTATTCCCTGGACTCCCATGAGACACACACCCCAGGGTGAGCAGTGAGCAGGGCACCTTCTGGAGGCCAGGACTTACCAGAGTACTGTGGCCCATAGAAGTGACCCAGCCTTCTCCTCCCCGGAATGACAGTGTCTGGGTTCGGAACCTCTGGGGCCGTGGCCAGGACCGGCCCCAGAGCTGTATGATGACACTCCTGGCTTTGGTTAGTAGAAAGCTCTGCCGGCCTGTCCGGAACTTCCGGGCATCTTCTGGCAAGTGGGTTGTGGGGACAGGAGGGGAGGGGAGGGGACGGGGACTGGACGAGGAGTGGAGGGGGAGGGAACCCAGAGGCACCAGGCAGTCAGGCGGGGCCAGCACTCCCAATGCCAGGGGACACTCCAGAAGGACGTGGTGTGGTTTCTGACACCAGTGAGTCCTGCCGTTGTTCTTGGAGACCGAGGCTGGGTGGAGACCACTGGAGGAGAGACTCGGGTGCCATGGTCCATCTGGGGGTGGTGACTTTACCTCACTGTCGTGACAGTTCAGGAGGGAACAGTGCCTGGGACCACATCACGAGCAGGCCGTGCCCCAGATGCTAACCGCCAGGACCTCAGGACACAGACATGTCTGCAGGTGAGGGTTTGCAAAGGTAACTGAATTAAAGCCATGTCTTTTGAGTGGGCCCAAACCCAACATGCCTGGAGACTTGGGAAGAAGAGGTCAGGATGCAGACCCACAGGAGATGCTGCGTGAGGGCGGGGAGAAGGCGGGGTCTACCATCAGGAGGGACCGGCCGGCACACGCCCTGACCTCGGTCTCCGGGGAGGTGGGACTCTGAGTGCCTGTGGGACTGGCGTTGGAATCCCCAGGGATTGTGAAACCAGGGGTAGCTGGCTTTTATCCAGCACACCTGTGAGCCCCCAAGACTGACTGGGGCACCGCTGAGCTGAATCTGTTTTTAACTTGTGATGCCACATGTTTCCCATTTGTCACAAAGACATCTCCAGCTTCCGTGAGGCTCAGCACCCCCTGTTGTGGGATTTGGGGGGAACGCTGAGCCTTGCTCACACACCGGCACTCAGGAGCCCTGCCTGGGCTCCCTCCTCACCACCTCCTGTGGTGCCCCTGTGGTGTGAGAGCCCTTCCTTCCCTGTCTCCACCCCCATCCACGGCTGCCATTTCTCCACACAGAAAGGTCCAGTCTGCTGTTGGATTCACTGTGCAATATTAGCATTCCTAGAGGAAACAAGCCCAAGCTACCATCTCAGAGTTGTGGTAGAAGGGGCAATGCCACCTTCTAACCGTTTTCCCCCCAAGAAGCCGCTGTGTGTCTCTGCTGGCCCGAGCACTTTCTTACTCCCCCCACCTGCCCATTCCCCTCAGAAAGAATTCATCAGAAGCCGTAGTAGGATTCCTGAGGACAAGCCTGCAAGCAGGCTCCGGGGAGCTATAAATAGTGGAAGGTGTTCCCGGAATTGCCGAGCCGTTTGCAATCAGACGCCGCTCACTCTGTGACACAGGGACCAGCGGCCCGGCTGAGCCCGCGGAAAGTGTCTTCTGTCAAGAGCCGCAAGCGCCCCACTTCTGGTGAGGAGCCGCTCAGCTATGCTTCAGGCTGCGCCAGCTCAAGCTCCGTGGACCAGGCACGTGGCGGGTGTGCCACGGAGCAGAGAGGCAGCGCGTGGCAGGATGCCCTCCAGAGACTGCCCACCCCGGACGGGCGCCGGCTCAGGCTGCACCGGGCTCAGGGGGCGCCTCGCAGGCTGTCGGGGAAGGACGCCGGCCCTCTGCGCCCAGGAGGCTCTGTGCAGACAACCCTGCCAGCACCCCAGAAGAGTTGCTCGTGGGGAGAGCAGGGTCAAACAGACTGTCACGTGTGGAGGTGAGAACACAGATGCGGGGCGGATGGCATGGAATCCCAGCATTGGGCCCCGCAGCCTGCGTGGCTGGAGGCCCCAAGGGGCGCTGGCCGCCACCAGCGGGACGGGGGTGGGCTGCTCTCACCCCTGCTTCTCCCTCGCTGTGGGTCTCTGGGGTCCCGCCTAACTCTCGGTCCCACAGGCTCCCTGCCACGCTGCTCTTCAGGTTGTCGGCATGCGGCGGTGGGGAAGCACTGCACGATAAATTTATCATGGCTGGCATTGTACTCGTTGGCTATGAAAAATCAGTGGTTGCCTGGTAACCAAACTGTCTCTCCGCTCCCAATCCTCCAAGGCTGTGGAGCCGGGGCCGGAGGCTTCTCCGGAGCCGCCGCGGCGCTGCTAAGCAAGGCTAAGACAGCGGGAGCTGGGGAGGAGTGCTGGACGTGGACGCGGACGCGCATGGTCTACGCGACTCCCACTCCCAGAAAAGCCGGCACCGCCCGGGCTGTGGCGTGCGGCTGGGCTCTGCCGCAGGACAGAGCGATTCCGCTGTGCAGGGAGCATGGCCACCGCGGAGGCCACGGAGGCCACGGAGGGGCCTCACAAGACCCTCCGCCCACCGCTGGTCCTCGCCCCACCGCACCGGCCGTGTTCCCCCAGTCCCATGCCCTGGAAGCTGACCCTTCACCCTGGGCGTCCCCCCGGGTCCCTGCTGGGCCGGCCTGGCCCCTCGGCAGAGAACGCCAGCCATCCCCCAGGCCCGTGGCACTGAGGTGGCCGTGGCTTCCAGAACTGTGGTCAAGAGGGAGAGGAGCCCTGCTGCTGCCCCTTCATTCACCGTTGACAACCCAGCCCGCCTGCCCCCTCACCCCTGCCCCCTCACCTCTACCCTCCGCTGCTCCCAGGCTCCCTCTTCTCCCCTTCCACATCTCCTTCCCCACGAGAAGATTCTGGCAGTCCCTTCAGATTCCCAGAACAGGGCCAACACAGAAAGAACCCTTGCATGGCAACTGTCCTTCAAACCTGAGTTAGAACTCCTTCAAATGCTTAATCAACAAATAATGCGCAGGCTTCTGCCTGCGTCTCGCTACTCAGGAGGCCGAAGTCAGAGGAGTAGAGTTCGAAGCCAGCCCAGACAGGACAGTCCATATGACTCTTACCTCCAATTAGCCACCAAAAAGCTGGACATGGAGCTGTGGCTCGAATGGTAGAGTGCTGGCTTTGAGCAAAAAATGCTCAGGGATAGCACCCAGGCCCCGAATTCAAGCCCAAAGCAGCACAAACAAGTAGCATGCACATCTCAAACTTTTGCCCATTACTCCCCATTTTTGTCTTTCTTACCCATTTTTGTAGAAAATAACTCACATAAAGCCAAGTTTTATCAAATAAAGCTATGTGAATCAATTAATGTGTAATGAAGGGATAGTTAGCAAACCTCGTCTCTGTGAAGTGGAAAAACATTGTTTGCCCCCGAGGTCTGTGATATGAGTCGGATGGGGTAAAGATCATGACCGGGAACCGGAGGTAGCCGTGGGAGCTGCCTGAGGTGCTGGAGATGGTGTAGCACGGAAACAAGATGGAGAACTCCAGGCCTGTAAGGTACGCGGTTACGGAGGGGAGACCTTTGCTGGTGCATATTTCATTCATTCATCCACTCACCTAACCATGCGTCCATTCACCCCTCCACTACCCCTCCCTTCCACCTCTCCACTCATCTTCCCATCCATCTGTCTATCCCAGTCCAGCTGTCTGTTCATCTGTACACTCAGTTATCTTTCCATCCATCCACCTATCTGCCTACCCACCCATTCATCCATTTAACCATCCAACCATGCTCCACCCATCCACCCATCCATTCACCCATCTATTCATCCGTTCATCCATCCATCCACCGTCCAGCCAGCCACCATCTACTCTCGGGCCTGTGTCCTGGCCCTCAGTGCTGGTATCTCCACCCTTCTGGGCCTCATCCGGCCCTGCCAGCCCCCAAGCTGACAGGGGAGCTCGTGTCATGGCTACCCCTCTCCAGGGAAACACTGAGCTACCCTATGATTACGACGATTAAACCAATTGCTGCCTGCAAGTGGCTGCATATCGGTGCATGTGCCACGGTGAGAATGCTTTATGCATCAGAGGATGGAAGGGTTGCTGAGGGGCTGTGACCATGCAGCCTTTACTAAGGTGGGCCTCTGGGGTCCCGCGTTCTTCTCCATGGGGTTTTCCTCAGTGTGTGGATCTATTGTGACTCGATGGCTCCTTGCCACACTCTAAGACCCAGCAGGCAGGAAGGCTTGGACACCCCCCCTGCCCCCGTGAGTCCCCACACGCAGGGCTGCAGCCCACACGAGACAGGAATGTGCACGGAGTCCCAGACCACGCCACCTCTCTACACGTCACCTGCTCCCAAGAAGGCATTCAGGAGAGGCACAGGTCCCTTTCTCTTTCATTGTGCTTCACTTTCTAGAAAATTCTCTTGTGCGTGAGGAACGTTTGCTTCTTCTTGGGCATAGTTTCCTCTCCTTTTTTTTTTTTTTAAAGCTTTCTTATAAACTCTGGAATGAAACAAACTCTTCTCCTGTAGGAAGCACCAGGGCAGAAACGATGCCAGCACCTGCCATGCGATCTCATTAATAAATTACTAGAATATTGTGGCGTCTTAAATGCTCGTCTGCTCCCAGGCATGTAGAAACAGCTGAGCTGATCTGGGCCGGCCGCCAAACGCCGCTCCCTGTCCCTGATGCGTATGGGTTGCGGGTGGGGGTGGGTGGGGGCTCAGGACCGGGGTCCTGGCCCCCCTGTGGTGGAAAAGTCATACATTGCTTTTGCTCTATCCAGGGATGTATTTGCAACTCATAATTTCTTTCTTAGAATAAACAAGGAAGCAGGGAAATGCAAGGCATTCTTCTGTGGGGCAATTAAAATTTGACATCTTAATGAAAAAAATAATCTATTTTAATGTAACACAGTAGTTTTGTACGTTTCCTTGAGCTGAGATAACTTGTCTTTATCCTTCAGGAAAAGTCCCAGGGATAGAGACAGGCGGCTGGCCTCTGGCGGCGTTCCTGTCGCTGTGACCCTTTGGCTGGAACGAAGCTTTCTGTCCGTGGGGAGATGGTGATGTCAGGACTGTGGGGCCAGACCCCAGCGCTGTGACCTCACCCAGCACAAGGCCAGCACCGTGGCAGACGGTATTTAATAAAGAACCAGAATAAGGCCAACAGGCTTCATTACCTCAACCAAGCTTGATTCTTAGATGACCGTGGGGCCTGCGAGGAAGCACAGGACATCTCCTCCCATGCCGAGGAACCAGGAGAAAGCCTGGTCCCTGTCTTATCTCTGGCCTCTGCCCGACACCCGGCTGCCATCCTCACACGCAGCAGGATAGAGGAAGGCGTGGCCAACACCAGCCACGAAACCAGACTCCTTCGTATTTCCACACGGCACCAAGCAGGGCGGCCAGCCTCCAGGCGTCTGTCAGGATCAAAGGGCCCGAGGGAGCAGGGCTGTACGGCTCTCACCGTCCACGACCTGAGTCCCCCACCCCGCCCCACAGCTCACGCCGTCCTTCCCTCCCTCTGCTGCCCCATTTCTTCTTCTCTGGCTTCTTCTTGCACCTTCCATCCCCACACCGGAGCCTGGCACGCCACTCCCCCAAGAGAATGAGCAGCTCCCTGGGCTTTCAGAGAGGACTTGGCTGCCGCTGCTCTGCCCAGGAAGCTTCCTGGCATTTGGTCTATGATGCCCGGCGTGACAGGAGCGAGGATGACCTGCCCATCTTCCTCCGGGCCTCCAGGCTGCTCTGCGTTTTTATGCCCAGAGGCCTCGTGTGTGTGTGTGTGTGTGTGTGTGTGTGTGTGTGTGTGTCCAAGCCTGCTCATACCCACGGCAGCAGTGCCAACTGAGAACAGACCGGACTGAGCTTCTTTCTGCCCATCCAGAACCTTCCCTCTGATTCCTCTTCAATTTCAGGAGTCCTAAGGCTCTGGATATATTTTAAGCTCTTGGTTCTTTATCTCAGTTGTGGGTTTTTTTGTTTTGTTTTTGTTTTTTGGCATTCCCACCAGGAATGCTTGGCTTTATTTATTTTTATTTATTTATTTATTTATTTTTTGTCGGTCATGGGCCTTGAACTCTGGGCCTGGGCGCTGTCCCTCAGCTCTTCAGCTCAAGGCGAGCGCTCTACCACTTGAGCTACAGTGCCACTTCCGGTTTTCTAGTGACTTATTGGAGATAGGAGTCTCACGGTCTTTCCTGCCCGGGCTGGCTTTGAACCACGATTCTCAGATCTCAGCCTCCTGAGTAGCTAGGATTACAGGCGTGAGCCACCGGAGCCCGGCTTTGGCTTTATTTATTGATCATGAGAAGAGTATAGAAAAATAATTCAGGGGTGTGAGGAAGGTAGTGAGGAGTGTAGTCTGAGGAGCCCCCAAAAACTGTTCCCCAACCAACACCAGCAGCCAAAGTCTGTGAAAGCTACTCTACAAACATTAAGCAAATGAGGATGCATTTACTCATACTACCTCGAAGCACTGGGAGGAGCAGGAAGAGCCTGTGGCCAGGAAGACCCCAACCCTCAGCCCTCTTCCCTGATCGGCTTGACAACAGCTCCACTGCTGATATCTGTGGTCCAAGAGATGGGATTTTTACTGCTGATATCTGTGGTCCAAGAGATGGGATTTGGGCCCCCAGGCCCCAGCTCCCACATACCACAAAGAGAAGTGCAGGACACCTGCTTTTCTGTGTCCTCCTGCCTAGAGTACAGCAACTAAATTCTTGAAAATATATGACCACACGTTGGGGGTTCCCTCTCCTCTTACATCCAGTCCCCACTCAGATTAGAAACTGAGTGCCGGGGCCTTGGTCAAGCACCGAGGGTTGAAGCTTTACGTAGGAGCCAAGAAGAATGACTCGGACAACACTGTAGTCATGCACCAGACATGACACCCACGAGGTAAGACGGTCCACGCGAAAACAAACCACCAAGCTCTCCCCAAAGGAACTAACTCCATTTGCAACACAGTGCCTGAATCTAAAGGTGCTCTGGGAAATGAAGATGTTCGTCAGCACTGTATCCCATTGTTCTGTGGGGCCAATAAGTTAAACATAGGCCAGATAGTGACTAAGGAGAACCTAGAAAAGACACAGCTAAGAGAAGTCATGCTGCGGTCAGAATGTGCCTTGAAGACTGATGAAAAACTGGGCCATCACGAGTTTATCATATCAGATGACAGAACAGTCAGAAATCAATGAAGAGGTTTTTAGCTTAATATACAGATCAAGAATGGGGTGAAAAATCAGTCCAACAGAGCAATTACCCTGAGCTGCACCTGCCGAGTAATGACATCAGAAATCTCACACTGTGTGGAAACAAATTCCAGGAAAACAGTTGAGCTGTAGCAGACACACGTGCACGCACACACACACACACACACACACACACAAACACACACCACATATGGGTACCAATATATGACCATAGTCAGCACAGGAAAGAAAACTGTGAGATTAAAAAAAAATTAGTTATATATTACAGACTGTGATAGACAATTTGTTCCAGGAAAGTTAGAATGAACTTGTGACTTAGAAACTATGTAATCACTTAATCACAATCAAAAAAAAAAAAAGAACTTCGGGGAAGGGAGGGAGGGAGGGGATGGTAGGGGGAAAACAAAAAAAAAAAGAAAAAAAGAAAAAAAAAATTAGTGAGAACATGGTAAGGTTTGTGGAAAACAATTAACCTACACATTCAAGACGTTCCACAAAGCCTACGCAGGATAAAAACAATTTTACAGACAAGTCAGAGTCATAACATTTACCAAAAGACAAATGCCAAGATGGAAGCCACTGAGAAAACAATGACTTGTGGTGGTATTCTCCATGAGAAGCACATGACCCTTAAGAGAAAGACGGGCCCAGTCAGCACACTCGAATTATGAAAGGAAAATAAGGGCTAGCCAAGAATGTCACAGGCAGGAAATCTGTCCTTAAAATTCTATTACAAGTTCTAGTTCTTCACATACAGCACTTGGACCTGACAAATACAAGAGCTTAGTGCAGCCCTATTACAACAACTAAAACACAGCACGGGTGCAAACAAGTGTCCACAACCAAAGGCCACCCAGCACTTGCATTTTGCAAGCCAGAGAATCCTGGAAGTTTGGTACACAGCAGCCCACAGGCCTTTCATCACAGACCTTAGAACTAGGAAATGTTATGCTATTTTCACCTCTTTTCTTTTCAGAAAAGAAAAGAAGTACCAAGAAATGAAAATCTAGGCTTAGATGTCTTTACTAATTAACTCTACCAAATACTTAGGAAAAAATCCTTTATAGACTTTCGAAAGTAGGACAGGGGAACCCTCCCAATCATTCCATGAACTCTCTACTGCCTTAGTTCCAAAACCAGGGAGACATAACAAAGAAAACACAACTCCAATGTCACTCACAAAATCAACAAACATCCCCAACAGAACACTCAGAGCCGGACTCAGCCTGACGTGAGCAGGGTGACACTTCTGGGGAAGACTGCATCTCCCCAGGAGCTCACCGCTGCCGTACCACCCCACCTCTGTGGGTGTAACATGATCCACCATATCCACAGAACAGATAATAAACAGACCGCCTCATCATAGGAAGAACAGTCTATAACAGTACTCAACACTGTCTCGGGATAAAAGAAAAAGCATCACAAATATCACATCAAACCAGGAATAAAGGAAACTTCTCCAACCCAATAAACGGAAGCAAAAATAAATACAGCTAAAATAATACTTAATGTTTTCTCTATAATCAGGAGTAAGACAAGATTAAATGTTCTATTTGCCTATGTTATGACCTTGTATGCAAACATTCCTAAGAAATGTACAGCAACTATTCAGACTGAAAGGTGAATTAAGGAATGTCCTGGAATTAAAGTCAATATAAAAACTATTGTATTTCTATACAACGATACTGAAAAATCCCATATTTGTTTTTTAAATTTCATACATAACAGTATCAAAAAGGATAAAATTTAATAAGCGAAATTCAAATGTTACTCCGAAAATTCTAAAATGCTGTTGAAAACTGAAAAACGCTGCTGAATATTGAAAGTAGATGGAAACAAATGGAAGGGCTTCTTATGTTCATGTATCTTGAAAACTAATATTGTTAAGATGAAAGTAATCCCCAAATTAATATATTCAATGTGATACTTAGTTAAAAAAAAACCATCTGACTCTTTGTAACAATGTATAAACAAGTCCTAAAATTCATATGGAAACCCAAAGGATTGAGGATAGACGAAGCAATTCTGAACAAGGGGAACAAAGAGAGCTCATTCTGTTCAATTTTAAAAACTTACTTCCAGCCTTCAGTAGTGGAGGCAGCGTGTGCTGATGGGTGTGCGCAGTGTGATGCTGGGTAAGGAAAGGTCTGCAGGTCGGGCAGCAGAGCGGCGGGTACAGGAGCAATCGTGACCCGTGACCCATGTCTCTGCCGGTGGAGACAGCCTTCTCCAGCCTGGAACATGGAAGTTCATGGTGCAGCCCCCCCCCCCGCCCCATCGCACACACAGGACTTACTCAAAGTGGTAGAAAGAGCTAGATGCCCAAACGCTGAAAACACTGAAAGACCAAGGCATACATTTTCACGGCTTACACTCAGGTCACTCTTAAACAGTGGCACCAGGGGCTGGGAAGATGGCTCAGTGGTAGAGTGCGTGCCTTGCATGCCTGAGGCCCTGGGTTCGATTCCTCAGCACCACATAAGCAAAAAGAAAAAAGCCGGAAGTGGCGCTGTGTGTGGCTCAAGTGGTAGAGTGCTAGCCTTGAGCTGAAGAGCTGAGGGACAGCGCCCAGGCCCAGAGTTCAGGCTCCACAACCGGATCCAAAAAAAAAAAAAAAAACAGTGGCACCAACAGCACAAGTGATCACGAGGTACAGGAGCAGACGGTTGATATGTCCAGAATTAAAACTCACGCTTCAAATGACGCCACCCAGAAAAGGCAAACTGCAGAATAATGGATTCGGGATTGTTTTTTAAAAAATGGATTTAAGGGGTTTCATTAATTGCTTATCTAATAAGGGACTTGTACTCATATTGTTAAAAGAACTCTAGAAAAAAATATGTTAAGTCAAGTTAAGTCAGGCTCAGAGAGACAAAGGATACAAGGGTACATGTTTTCTATCTTATGTGCAACTAAATTATAAACATATAAAACATACATAAGGCTGCACACACACACACACACCCCACACACCACAAACACACACACACACACACACACACGCACACACGCACACACGCACACACGCACTCCAATGGTGTAAGTCCTTTAAACAACTAACTTACAGTTCAATAAACTGAACACCAGAAAGCTGAAGCATATTTTGTCTGAGGGCTGAGGTGGGGGGAGGCCGCGGAGGGATGATGGATAGAGAGAGGAGGCTGGTGGGGGCATTCATAGTATGTGGTGCACATGGAGCCAGGTATCATGAGGGGACAGGGTGGCGGGTGTGGGGAGATGCAGGGGGGTCAGAAGGGATGGCATTAATCAAGATGCATTGTCCTCATACGCTGACACCGAACCCCCTTCATAAACTACTTGAAGAGAATTTAAAACTGGAAAAGGAGCCCCTAGACCCCTAAGATAAGGATGCCCGACTTAAAAATGCACAATTTGTGTAAACATCTCTCTGTAGAAAAAATGCAAGTGCCCAGAAGGCATACAAGATGCATCTGGAATCAGAGCCGAGGTAAGCTGCCATCTCACAGCCATCTGATGGCTGCAACAAAAATGCAGAGCAGAGCCGTTGCTGGTGAGGCTGCTGAGAAACTGGATCCACCGTGCTGTGGGTAAGGATGCAAAAGGCGGCAGCGGCTCAGAGCTCGCTCTGCTGGTTCCTCGGACTGCTCAACACAGAGATGCATGGTGAGCCAGCAGCCTTACCCTCACGTACGTAATCAAGAGAAATGAACACTTTCCAGGAGTGTCCATAGCAGCTTTATTTATAAAAAGTGGACACAGTCACAGAAGGCTCTCATATGCATGCATCGAAAAATGGATAAATAAAATGCGATTTACTTATGTGAGGGAATATTCTGACATCGTCAGCTATAAGTACAACAAAGTTCTGCTGCAGGAGAAAACAGGCATCCACCTGCCACACTCACCCTGCCTGACAGAGGCCGGTCAGAAAAGACAGTAACTGCTGTGGTCTATCGGCCTGAAATGCCCAGGGTGGGCAGGATGTTCACATTTGGCTGCCTGGGGTTTGGCATTCAGGCAGAATGGGCAGTAACTGCCGGTGGGCATGAAGTGTTTTGGTATAAATTGGGAGTGGTAATGATTTCCTGTCTGTGCGACGACACTGAACATCTCTGACCGTTAGGGCTTCAGCGGGTAAAAGGCATGGTCGTGAGTCAATAACACTGTTATTTAAAAGATTGCAAGATTAATATTTTTCTCCGCTGAACTGTTCATTGTCTAAGGGCAGCGGAGTAAGGATCGGAGCTGTGTGTCAGCTGCACGTCCAGGGCTGGGGCGCAGGCTCGGGAGCGGTGTGGGCTCAGAGCTATGTGTCAGCTGCACTTCCAGGGCTGGAGGCGCAAGCTTGGGAGCGGAGTAAGGATCGGAGCTGTGTGTCAGCTGCACTTCCAGGGCTGAGGCGCAGGCTCGGGAGCGGTGTAAGGATCAGAGCTGTGTGTCAGCTGCACGTCCAGGGCTGAGGCGCAGGCTCGGGAGCAGTGTAGGGATCAGAGCTGTGTGTCAGCTGTACTTCCAGGGCTGGAGGCGCAGGCTCGGGAGCAGTGTAGGGATCAGAGCTGTGTGTCAGCTGTACTTCCAGGGCTGGAGGCGCAGGCTCAGGAGCGGTGTAGGGATTGGAGTTGTGTGTCAGCTGCACATCCAGGGCTGGGGTGCAGGCTTGGGAGCGGAGTAAGGATCAGAGCTGTGTGTCAGCTGCACTTCCAGGGCTGGGGTGCAGGCTTGGGAGCGGAGTAAGGATCAGAGCTGTGTGTCAGCTGCACTTCCAGGGCTGAGGCGCAGGCTCAGGAGCGGTGTAAGGATCAGAGCTGTGTGTCAGCTGCACGTCCAGGGCTGGGGTGCAGGCTCGGGAGCGGTGTAGGGATCGGAGTTGTGTGTCAGCTGCACGTCCAGGGCTGGGGTGCAGGCTCGGGAGCGGTGTAGGGATCGGAGTTGTGTGTCAGCTGCACGTCCAGGGCTGGGGTGCAGGCTCGGGAGCGGCGTAGGGATCAGAGCTGTGTGTCAGCTGCACGTCCAGGGCTGGAGGCGCAGGCTCGGGAGCTGTGTGGGCTCAGGCCCACCTTGATACACGTGTCAGCACATTCGAAAGGTTCCCAGGGCACGGATGGCAGCTGGCTGACTCCGGGGAATCTGGGTCCTGCACTGCGAGCTGACCCTGCCGGACACTGCCTGTGGTGTCTGCCTTTGTGGTGGCTGTAGGGCACCCTGCCCCCGAGTCCCTATCCCCCATTCCCCTCTAGTCTGAGTAAGCAGATCCCCACTGTCTACCCATCTGACAGGATAGTCTCTCTCTCCTTCCTCCCATCCTCTCTTCCTTGTTTCCCTCTTCCCTTATTTCTTGCATCCTTCCCATCTCTTTCTTCCTTCTGTCTTTATTTCCTCTTTTCCTCCCTTCCTCCCTCCCTTCCTCCTTCCCCTTCTTTCCTTCTTCCTTCCATACAAAGCCATGCATAATTAATATTCATCCCGATGCATCTGTATAAGATAGTGTCGCTGCCTCTTAGCTCCCCTGTGATCCACAGTAGCAAAACATCCCAAAGACATGCCCTGGCTATGTGCCGGTGGCTCACACCTGTCATCCTAGCTACTCAGGAGGCTGAGATCTGAGCATTGCGGTTTAAAGTCAGTCTGGGACAAGAAAGTCCATGAGAACTCTTATCTCTAATTAACCACCAGAAAACTGGAAGTGGTGCTGTGGCTCAAGCGGTAGAGCGCTCGCCTTGAGCTGAAGAGCTGAGGGACAGCGCCCAGGCCCAGAGTTCAGGTCCCATGTCCAACAAAAAAAAAAAAAACAAGCAAGGCACTGGCTTGTAATCCTAGCTACTCAGGAGGCTGAGATCTGAGGATTATTGTTCAAAGCCAGCATGGGCAGGAAAGTCTGTGAGACTCTCATCTCCAATTAACCACCAGACAACTGGAAGTGGTGCTGTGGCTCAAGTGACAGAGTGCTTGCCTTGAGACAAAGAGCTGAGGGATGGGCTGGGAAGGTGGCTCAGTGGTAGAGCGCTTGCCTTGCATGCCTGAGGCCCTGGGTTCGATTCCTCAGCAAAAAGAAAAAAGCTGGAAGTGGTGCTGTGGCTCAAGCGGTAGAGCGCTCACCTTGAGCTGAAGAGCTGAGGGACAGCGCCCAGGCCCAGAGTTCAAGACCCACAGCCAACAAAAATTAATTAATGAATTAATTAAAAGAGACACTGAGATCAGAAGGGCAGCCAGCTCCGGGGAACGTGCAGCCACCCAGCTGCTGAGTGAGAAGAGCTACCGGCCACAGGCCTCAGATCCCACAGGGGTCGGCTTGACCTTGGGGAGACCGGGGAACAGGTTCTCATGGTCCCTTACACAGCATCCACCAGGTGAAGAGCGGAAGGGGGTTTGATTGTCAGCTCCCCACACCACCGCTGGCTGCAGCTCTCCGGCCCGGCACCCGCACATTGCCGAGTCACCGGGCCGTCTCTGCCAGGTGTTGTGGGTGGCGCTGCTGCAGCTGCAGACTGACTGGCAGAGCCAGGGCTCTCAGGGCTGGGCCAGGAGGCTGGTATCAGTCCTGGGCCACCCTGCCACATCCGCCCCAGCGGGCCACGCCCACCGCACGGCTGCAGCTGCACTGCGTCTGTGCCCCAAGCCAGGGGGTCTCCCCGCAGAGCGTTTGAGGTGTGCCGTGCGTGGGGTGTGCCGTGGAAGCCACGGGCCCTCCCCTCTAGGTGAGAAGCTCTTGCCGCCCCTGCTGGCCACAGCGGAGGATGCTGCAGCGGCGGCCAGAGCCCACCAGGAAGAGCGCGCACAACTAGAGCAGGAGGACTCGGGTACGCAGAGGACTGGAGCACAGGGGGCCCGGAAGCAGCCAGAACGGGACCGAGAGACCCTCTTGTCTGGATCCCAGTTGGGAGATCCTCGAGTGGGGTACTTGTGTAGTGACGGACATTGCGGGGAGAGGAGCCCCCAGTCTGGGCGGACACCCTTAGACCCTTCTCCTTTCCGGCCTTTGTTTCTTCCTCCTCAGTGTGAGCACTTACTGGTTAGGTGGGCTCCCACTCTCTTCTGCCACAGCCCTGGCCTGGGGCATCCTGACCTGGGGGACATTGGGAGCTATGTCACCCCAGGAGGCCTGGAATGAGGCCAGAAGACCCAGAAATGCAGCAGAGGGGGAGGGGAGAGAGGGCATGTGTGGGAATTTTCCCTAGAGCCCAGAACAACCAGCACCCGGCTGTGGACAGCTCCACACAGGGCTGGGAAGGACACCTGAAGAGGAGGCTGAGCTGAGGTACCTCTGCCTGGCCCCCACCAGGAGTGGGCTCCCCGCAAGCGCTCCCGCTCGGCCTTACCGTCACACCTTCTTAAAATATATTTTTTAAATACTGCTCATTTCCACGACCCATGGGCTAACATGTTGTTTCCTTTGAAGCCCCAATTTCCATGCTAAAATGAAGCGTAATAAGTAGCAATAAAATTGGCTCATCCTGCATTTGTTTTTCCCAGCAAGCAGCAATCAATTACCTGAGAGGTGTCCGCGTCGCTGCGGCTAAATGGTGACCCAGCAAGGTGCAATTGGCGAAGTGTCACTTTTATTCATGGCCTCCAGTCTGAGAATGGGCCTGTCTGCATTTTAATTATCGGAAAGCACTTACCGTCCTGGCTTTAATGAATTGTATAAAACTTAAACACGTGCAATTATATGTTTTATAAATAAAAAGCAGCGGGCATGGTTTGAGGGAGCTGCGACCACCAGCAGAGCTGTGTATTTTGTCACACCTGTATGTGCACACATGCACGGACATGCGCACACACACACACACACACACACACACACACACTCACAAATGACCTTCCCCCTGGAGACCTCCCCTTTTCCTGGCTTTGGTCTCCTCCCTCCTTTGCAATGTTCACATTTAATTACTGGGCAGGCTCGGGCTGTCTTCTGCACAGCTCTGAGCACTGTGGCTCCCTGGTTTGGGGGGCACGGGTGTAGTTCACAGCCAGGCTCTGCCCTGACCGCCGTGAGGGGCTGTGATGCCCCATCCAGGGCAGGCCCAGAGCCCCTCCACGGCTCTCTTCACCTGTTGGACTCCTTCAGGGACCAGCTGTGCCTCTGGGCATGGAGCACACAGCCTTGCTGCTCCGTGGCGCTGGGACCCCCGTGGCTCCTTCTTGCTGCTTGTGGGTTCCCAGGCATCACCACCACATGGCTAGGCTGACAACTCTGATTATGTGGCTCACAATGTTATCCACCAAGAAAGACTGTCTTTCTTATCCAACTTTGTTGTCGCCCCATCCTTCCATTTACCAACACCGTCGTGAAAGCCCAGCTCTGCCTGTCCTCTACGTGTTAAGAGCAGCCTCCTCCACAAAGCCAGCCCCCACGTAGAGGCTCTGGCTGAGGGAAGGTCCCTGGCCCACAGTTATGGGAACCCTCCTCGTTGAAGGGGCCAGCCCCCTAGGGGGAAGACAGCAGCCGTGGGGCCCACCCTCGGGTGCCCAGTGTCCACGGGGGTCATGCAGGGCATGAGATGGGGAGCTGGTCAGGACGGAGGGCCTGGGCCCTGGAAAAACCCGCCCTGCTGTGGTCCTTGTGCAGTCTCTGGAGTCCTGACCTCCATGGGAAGAAGCCAAGGACAGACCAGCTCAGCACTGCGGGCTTCCCTCTGTTTGGAAATGTCTCCTAGGGCTTCCAACATGTGGTTTCCACAGCCCCCAGCCATACCCCAGTCACCTCTGGCTCCCCCCAGGGGGCGGGCAGGGAAGGCCCTCACAGTGAGGCCTCCTTCTCCACCCTGAGCAGGTCCCCAACGGGCCAGCCCTGCAGGTGTGCTTACTCGGGGAAGCCCTCAGCATCGAATTCCCATCCTGTGCCGTGCCAGCTCACGTGCTTCTACTGCAAGAGAAAGCATTTCCTCAAAAGCATGTTAAATAAAAGGTGAAGCAATGCTTGAGTCAGAGTGGTTAATTGTCTCTTCCTAACGAGCAGCTGACCTCCGGGGCTTGGCTGGCTGGGAACTCATTACCCACCTCGGTTTGACTACAAGGCTGGGGACAGCATGGCCCTGTGAACAGTCACCCAGACCCAGAGCCTGACAAGCAGGGCCAGGCCTCCTCCTCTCCAGAGGCTGAGCTGGAGGGGATGGGCTGCGGCCCCCCACTCCTGCTGGCAGGAAAGCCAGAGGGGCTAGAGGCCCGGAGGGCGTCAACCGGGACAAAGGTGGCCTTGACCGGTCAGCCCTGCAGAGAAGAGGTGCCCTCGTGGTGGAAGCTCTGTGCCACGCTGGCTCTGACTCACAGACATCTCCCGGCCCCAGCGGCTGTGGGGAGCCAAGGCACCACCAGGGCGGAGGCTCTGAGGCCAGCCAAGCTCTCAGCGGTGACCACACCAGGCAAAGCTAACTTGTGCTCACCCTGGAAGGATCTGCAGGAGAGACACAGGGAGACAGAGAGACAGAGAGGCAGAGATGCGTTTCCTCCAGGTAGAGAGCCCAGGGTACACTGCTTCACCGCTGTCAGAGAACCATCCCTAGCTCAGGAGTGGGGCCTGCGTTACAAGCTCATCACAGGGCACCAGGCCCCGGGATTCCTGAGCAGACACCAAGCTGTGCGGACCAGCTTCTCCCAGGACACCCCAAAGGGAGCCACCTCCATGTGGTTCTTGGGACTGGAAGGTTCTCTGGAGTCCTGGATAAAAGTTGGCCCACAACCCACAGTCCCTAGATTACAGGCCGTCCCCTGTGTGCTCAGAAACCTGCAGTCCTGGACAGCCCTGCAACCGGGGAGGCGGGAGACCTGGAGAAGACCCCGGTGAGACAGTGGCTGGGTGCCTGCCGCTGTCCCGCTGCAGATGAGGGTGACAGCTGGCAGCTCCTCCCTCCCAGACAGGCAGAGCCACAGGAGAACCCCTGATGGCTTCCTCCCCGAGGAGGGGGTCAGCAGGCAGGGCCGGGCCCCCCCCGGAATGTGAGGTGTGAGGTGCCGGGAGCAGCAAGCACTCTCAGACTCAGCCCCAGGGTGCGACCCCGGCTGAGCTCATCACGGAGCCCTGGGCAGGGGGGCTTTGCCCCTGCTCAGCCTGACACCCACCCTGCCCGGCATCCCCTGGGGAGAGCGGTGAGGGCTGTGAAGGGAGGAGGAGCAGAGACTGGGGAAATTCTCCAGCCACAGAGACTCTTAAGGCTGACAACACCTAGGGGCAGACACATCCTGTCCATGCAGAGCTGAGGCCCAGATTCTGCCTGGGCCGCACAGATGAGGCTGTGGAGCCGCTAGTGTGCCCAAGCCAGGGCCTGGAACGCTGTGATCCGGATCCGGGCCAGCTCCATCCCTGGGCCATTCGCTGGCGGACGGAGGGGAAGTCAGAGAGACAATGCACCCTGGCTGCAGGAGGTGACCGGGAAACCGCCAGCGAGAGGAGCCTGAGAGTGGCTCCAAGGCACGGGTGTGCGCGGGGCCGGGCTCCAGTGTGAGCCCAGCCTGTGAGAGTGAGCAGGTCTGGGGAATCCTGTCTCCCAGCAGCCCCGGGCAGGGACCCACCAAAGCCATCCCGCACCCAGCTTTGACGTAGAACGTTGGCTTTGCTTTTCCTGTTTTATGGGGCTAGTGATAACAGACACAGAGCGTGACCCCCTCTCCTTCACTCACCCCGAGGTCCTCACGATCGCATGCCCCGGCACCTCCAGGGCAAAGACCAGCTTTGACATGCAGCGCAGAAGATGTGTGCCTTGGGACAGCAGAGGCCCGGGGCAAGGCCTGGACACAGGGTTCCGGCGTCCTTCCCTCCTCTACACATCTCCTCAGGGATGAAGCCCCTGACCCGGGCTCTTCACCCTTTGCAAAAATAAGGCAAAGGAAGGGAGCGGAGGGCTGAGGGACGGCGGAGCCCCTCCCTACCATCCAATTTACTGAATGCAAAATCAGCTCCTTGCGGCGCTCTCCGTGCGGCGGGCGGATGGGCGGGCGGATGGGCGGATGCCGCCACCTCGTGTTAGATAGACCATTAGATGCCCATTCCTCCTCATACGTGAGGGTTGCTGATCATTCGTTAATATGAACCCAAGTGGAATGAAATGCGTTCCAGCGCCGCCTCACCAGTGCGTTGTCGGCCGCCGCGTCTCTCATTGAACACCGCTGCCCTGGCAGGGCAGGGTCAGCGAGCCTCAGGCTCTGGCACTGGCAGCTTTTATTTCAGGGCTTCACGCTTTCCAGTGGCCCAGGAGCCTCCTAGAACTCCTGGCTGGGAGTCTATTCAGTCATTAGTAAGCACTTAGCTCCAGGGAACTCCCTGGTCCATCTAGTGGGGAGGACAGAGATCTTCAAAGCTGAGCTAGGCAGAGGAGAGCAGAGGAGAGCATGGAGAGAGGCCAGGCCGAGCTCCAGGGACCAGGCCGAGCTCCGGGGGCCAGGCGGCGGCCTCTGCCCTCTGGAAACACAGCACAAAGCCCTGCCGGGGGTCAGCTGGGCCGGCGGGTGCAGGGAACGGGATGGCCTAGGGGAAAGAATGGCAAGAGCAGAGCGGGCCCTGCGCCCCAGCACCCACAGGAGGAGTGCGTGCCAGCCGGCCACCACCGCAGCAGATGCCTGAGCCACTTACAGTTGCTGAGACTCCGGTCTGTGACCAGTGGGCCCTATGACTTTCCACCCGCACATCATGGCAGACGCAAAGACAATCCCCTACACCTTCAGCCCAGGAGTGGGGGAGGGAGGAGGCCGCTGTGGCCCCACAGCCCCCTTCCAGGGCCACTCTTCATCCATGCTTCATTTCCATGCTCTGCCCCCGCATCCCTCCTCCCCCCCCCGCCCCCTGCCCTGGCCTCCTGTGCTCTGGCCTCCCATGTCCTGGCCTCCTGTGCCCCGGCCTCCCATGCCTGGGCCTTCTGGGCTGGCCCCCATCTGCCACTACCCCCTGGTCCCCATCCTCGGGCCACCAGGCATGAGGGCGAGGTGGGAAGGAAGGTCCTGGCCTGCTCTGGCCTCCACTTCCTGTCTGCAGTGAACCCCTTTGAGCATCTGCCTAGGCCAGACTCCTGCTGTGGGAAGTCCTGGGCCACTTCACAAGCTTCACGCCTGCCAGGTCTCTACGCGCCAGGGCTAATGTGCATTGCAACGGCTTGGGGAGTAAGCCAGAAACATGGACGGCTCTCCACTCACGACCTCTGCCCTTCCCGTGTGGTGTGGCAGAAGCCCCGCCTCCACCTTTGTGTTCCACTCCTTCCCAGAGAACCTCGCCTGGCACTGTCTCTGCGGAGGTGCTGGCTATGGAGGACAGCCCTGCCGAGAGCACAAGGCGAAGCCACGATGCTCCGTGGGCACAGGGGGGACTGCAGAGCCTGTGTGGGCAAGGATGCAGACATTCGAGGTATTGTTCACTAGGACTGCTTGACGGTTCACAAACCCATCATCCCCCCAGATCCGATGCACAGGCCTGGTGTCTGAGCAATGTTCCTTCCGTGGTCCTCACAGCCCTACTGAGACTCCCCTGTGGAGCCGCTGTGCTGGGTCCCCGGTGATTGGGATGACAGGACAGCCCCGTGAGGACCCCCTGGGCCTGGGCCACCAGATGCCTATCCTGGGTGGGAGGTTAAAGAGACATTTACAGGACCCAGGAGAGGAGACTGCGCCAAAGACCAGCTCACCAGCAATGGTGCCGTGTGCTCCCGGCCTAGCCAGCAAAGGGCAAACCATCCCTGCAAATGAGCCAGCATCGATATGTGCTGTGCACCCAAGGCACGTTGTGCACAGACCCAATGAGTGGCCCAAGAACAAAGCTCAGCGAGCAAAACAAAGCCTCACCTTTCTGTCCCTGCCCCGGGTCCTGTGTCTTGCCTGCTGGTGCCTTGTTCAGAGAGCCAAACCTCACAGCTCTCCGTGAATATTCACTGGCATTTCCCAGGGTCTGAGTAGTCGCTGCGGGTCACAATTCTTCCCAAATACGTTCATTTAATGCACCAGCCAATGTGAGCGCTGAGGAACATGAAACCAGAAACGGTTCCGACCACAGAATTACCACAAACAATGCCGACTTCCACAGCAGCACCAGCGCCAGAGAGCTCAGACAGAAACAGTGTGGATGGAGAAGGAAATAAACCTCGCAGAACCATGTTGTCCCTTGGCCACCAGCTGACCGGGGAAGTTGTCCACATCCAGCACCATGATTTCCCCAGGCTTCAGGGTACAAAGTGGCCTTGCTTCACGGAAGCCACCTCTGTCCCCTCTGCCCGCCGCCCCACAGACCCCAGGCCCCAGTCAGGACCTGGCCCTCAACAGCATCTTGATGGATGTCACCCTCCCAGCGACCTCCCCCAGCTCCCAAGCCAGCCCTTCCTCATGCTTCTGTAAGAAGTGCATTGAATTCATGCCTGATTCTCCTCACGCCTCTCCTCATTCCGTCCCACTTCACCCCACTCCTCTCAAGGACCCACTTCCTGATGTTGGTTTTGTTGAACGGTTTGCTATCTGGCCCGCTTCTTTCTTTCATCCCTTGGCTCTGTCCTGTCTCCTGCGCTCATTGTGGCTGCCCTGGTCCTCACACAGGCCTGGAGGCTAGCCCCAGACACAGGCACCAAGCGGCCTCACAGCCCACTGGGCACCTCGGTTAGAAAAAGGCTTCCAGGTCTTTCTGATCGCGCAGTCACCTGATGACAGGTGTTTGGGAAGCCTCGGGTTCTGGTGGCAGCGGGTGCCCAGGTGGCTGGAGGTGCTCCAATGTTCTTGAGAACTGAAGTGGGCGGGCGGCACCCGGGGCTCTGTGTCCAGGGCTGGTGTCACAGAGCCCATCTCTCCGTGAGCCTCTGTCCTCAGATCATTGGAGCCAGAGAGAAGCGGAGAGGTGTGTGGAGAGCCGAGGCACGGGCTGCGGCTGCGGCTGCTGAGCCCGGGCTGAGCGGAAAGGCGTTGCTGTGAGTGGGGACCTGGGCCGCAGCTCACATCTGCCCCTGCGAGGGGAAACGGAAAGAAAGGCACAGACTGACCAGGGCCACACAGGCTGAGCCATGGAACCGCCCAGACCACGAGGCCGAGTCACGCTGAAGGAGCTGCGGTGACCAGGGCAGTCTTGCAGCTCGGAGGCCCCCACCCCCCACGCCCCGGGCCGATGACCAATGGAGAAGCGATGCCATTGGCCCCATGTGTTATGAGAAGCCTCGCCGGGGGTCTGGCAAGTGCCGGGCCGTGGACAGCGTGACCCAGGTAGGGCCCAGCAACCGGGAGTGGCGTGGCGTGGCGTGGCAGCCCATTAGCCGGGCAATGCCCGATTGTAACTCACAGGAGCAAGGCCCGCCTTCAGGACCAGTGCCTCCATGAACCCAACCCAAGTGCTCAGCCTGGCATTACCACCAGGCCCTCCAAACGCCCCGCCCCGGCGCTCCATACGGTTCCCAGGCCCTGTGATGAATCACTCGCCCGCCGAGCCGTGGCTGAGATCAAGAATGGCTCATGGGAACACCACAGATGACCGCAAACCCAGTCACTGCGCAGCTTGACGGTGCACCAGAAGGAGGTAGAGAGGAAGCCCAGCCCGCGTGGTGGGAGCGAGAACCTGGGTGGGAGGGGGCGGGTGGTCGGAGTGGATGGAAGAGCCCACCAGGAGCCGGGATGGGAGCCGGTGCTGCCTGTCAGGAAGTCGGGGACAGGTCTGCTTCCTGTGGCCCAGATGCCCTCCCCATAGCCTGCCCCTCGGGGGGACATCGGGAGCTCCGCATTCCTCCTGTCTCCTCACACCCGCTGAGCACTCATCCAGAAGCACTGAGGTCTGGGTCCACAGATGACAGCCACGCCCCAGGCTGGCAGTCCCAAAGCCATGACCCGGCCCCACCCTGAGGTCCACTCCTGCCTGACCGGAGCTTCCGCAGGAGCTGCTGCACTTCCATTTCCCTGGGTAGCAGGGCCAGCGTGCACCCAGCCATCGTCCAAGGCCGGTCATCAGAACCTCAGCGCCCATACAGTTTGCTGTCTTGGAGTCGCCGGGGCCTGGCGGGTGCTGCCGGCCCTGTTCTCAGGCAGCCCGTGTGCCGGCTGGGTCCAGGGCTTCCCAGGTGTGGGCCTGGCGGCTGGGTCCGGGGCTTCCCAGGTGTGGGCCTATGACTTCATCGTCTGATGCCACTGGGAAAGCGTGTGATTGGAGGGCAGGCTCTTAGGACACCATCAAAACAGAAAGCAGAGAGGAGAGGGCACAGGAGACCCCTCCTAGACCCTCAGGTCACGTCCATGTCCTCCTGACTGAGCTATGAGGTGCCCAGATGCAGAGTCACTATCGCCCCGTCTCTCCTTTCTGGAGAGAAGAGCGTTTGCATCTCTAGGCTGCTTGGAGCCGCCTTCCCCTCCCATCCCCAGACCTCCGTTCCTCTTCCAAGCTGGTAAAGTATGTTTCCCTCCTCTGAGCAGCCGTTCCACACAGCTGAGCCTCCCGCGCTGCAGTCCTGAGTTTTATGGACTCCTATTTCACAACTGTAAGGGCCACTAGGAGCAGACCAGGCGGGGAGTGCTGAAGGCAATCCATTTCTCAGAAATTAATTAAGTTCTCTGGGTGTTTTTCAGGCGCTCAACTTTGTGATGCAGTCTCTGTAATTGGCACCATTCAGGATTTTACAATGGAGAACTCTGAGCGTTTTACTACACACAAGAAGAATAGTTCGGCCAGGAGGAATTCCAGCAGGAATTCCAGGACAAACTCAGATACCTCCAGACAAAAGGACTTCCTCCTTTTTCTTTTTTGGCTGAAACTTTACAGTGTAATTAAAGTACTTTAAGTGTGGGAGACCTTCTGGTGAATGGAGGGAACATTTTGTGCGGGAGGAAGTTCCCTCCGGCTTCCCCTCCCCCGGCGACCTGACCCAGACCCAGGCTGAAGCGGCCACCGCCTCGTTCTGGTGGCCATGGATCCCTGCTTGTCAAACAGGTCTTCCTGGCCTCTCTGGGACCCCTGGTCCCCAAAGCCCTAGAAGAGTTGATTTTCCACTGGGGCTGGAGGTGGGCAGCTTGATGAAAGAGATGATTCGTCAGGTGAGGAGTGGAGGCAAGGGCCCCAGATCGTGTCCCCAAATTAGACATTTTTTAGGAAGATGATAATGGACACCAACGGTCTGTGAGAAATCGAGGCCTCCGCTCCGGTCACTTCTGCGTTGGTCCCAAAATAGCTGCCCATTGGTGATGGCTTCTGCATTAACGTTCCCATCTCAATTCAATTACATCGCCGCGTATTTCTGGGCCGCTGGCTTAGCATGTGAGACTATAATTTTTAAATGATCCCCACCTCACATTCCATATTTAGGATAAAAATCAAGTAAGAAGTAATGAATGCCACCGTTTCTCCATGACCGGAGCGTGTAAGGCATTTGGTCTTTTAAATTCTTTATTGAGGCCAGGGAGAAGGCCGAGGGGAGGGCGGGCTTAGCAAATTACCAGGCAAACCCAGCCCCTAGCCACGTCTGCCCGGTCTGTGAGGCAGAATGGCGCTGTCCTGCCTGTGGCCATGCACCGATGCTCAAAATGCATCTTCAGTTTGGAAGGTCTTTTAAAGCACTTCACAATTTACCGACGACTGTAAATCAGAGCATTACGTCAATCACGTAATGAAGATGGCGCAGCTCACTTTTGTGATGCAGATGAGCTTATTTCCCGTCATTTGTGTGTGGTAAGCAGAACCTGTGCTTTTGAAATGAGTAAAAGTCCTGTAGTTAGGACATGGGCTCCAAACCCATCCCCGGGTAATTCGTATCTGCAGCGTCCCCGGGTGCTAGGGAAGGCAGCTGAGCGGCCACTCTGGGGTGGCTGTGGGAGGCAGCACTGGGGTCACCTTCCACCAGCAGGACCAGAGCGGTGATCACACAGGTGTCCAAGGCCAGCTTGTCCACTAGGGGACATCATGGGTAACTCGACTAGGCCTCCTAGGAGCCTGGTAGGCAGCAGGCAGGGCCACCGCACCAGGGTGGGCCCAGGGAGCACGTGAATGTCTTAAACCTCATAGGCCAGGAGTTTCTCAGGAAGCCCAGGAAGAGAGTGACACTGGCTTCATCTGGAAAAGCCCGTTCCATATCTGACTCCCCAGCCTGCCCTGCCCACAGGCCGCATCCTCTCGGCTGCCAGGCTGTGGGCAGGGACACAGCTTGTACAGCCAACAGCTCAGCTAAACAGCTTCCCTGTGCACCCACCCCAGCCTTCCACCCACCCTGAGGGCCCTGGTGACCTCACAGGCCTTCCCGGGGCTCAGTGCCTGACCAGGGACCCCGCGTCTGTTCTAGGCATCTAATGTACAGAACATCAAGGAGTGGATGGCCATGAACTCTAAGTCTTCAGGGAATTCTGTCCTCAAACAAGATGGGAGGAGGATGAGGATGAGCAGCAAGAGGAGGAGGAGAAGGAGGAGGAGGAGGAGGA
>NW_012267303.1:2853171-2857030 GCF_000151885.1 Dipodomys ordii
CTCCTCCTCCTCCTCCTCCTCCTCTGCTCAGGCCAAGTCCTCCACAGAGCCTGCAGCCTTCGCTCCTGGCTCAGACAGAGGGCTGCTGCTACCTGAAGCGGGGCTCATTCGCACCTCTTTTCTGACCAGTGATGGTGAGAATCTTAGCTATTTGCATATCTTCTTTGGGTTGTGATTTTTATTTTTTTTTTTTTGCTGAGATGTTTTTTTCTTACTGAGTCTTGTGAGAGTATTTTTTTTTAAGATAAATTCTGGGTACAACTTCTTCACTAAATTTATGCCTTGTCTTTTTAGTCTATTAATAATCTTTTGAATAGCAAGTTAGTTTTTAATTTTAATGAAGTCCAATTCATCAATGTTTTTCTTCGATGGATTTTACTTTTTGGGAATATATCTATGATTTATTTGCCTAAACCGAGAAGGCAAATTTTTTCCTATGCAAAGTTATAGAACTTTTATGGTCTGCATTTTGTATTTTAGGCTATGGCCCATTTAAAATTAGGTATGGATTCAAACTCTTTATTTTTTGCATGTGTATATCCAAATGTTCCCAGCATATCTGGGAAGACTCCCCTTTTTTTACTGAATCTCTTTGTGATTTTGTCAAAATCATCTGTTCTTGCTTGTACAGATCTATTTCTGTGTCTCCTGCTCTGTTCTGCTCAGCTGTAGATCTATTTCTAAACCAGTCCACTACCTGATTCCCACCACGACACAAGCCATGAAATCAGGCCACAAGAGTCTGCCAGCCATGTCTCCCCATATTTCTCTGCTCCGAGCCATTTGGGATCTCCTAGGTCTCATGCATGCTTGTGAATTTCAGAATCCTCTGGCTGGTTTCTAGGAGACTGCTGGGTACAATCTGGGCTGGAAATGTGCAGAATCTGTGGGTCACAGGAGAGGCAGCACCGACGTCACCGCAATCCCGTCTGTGTTTCACTCTTTAATTTCTCCAAGTGATGCCAGATAGTTTTCAGTGCACAGCTCTTACAAATCTGGTGTCATGTTTGTGCATGCGTATTTTACAGTTGCAGTACCACCGTCAATGGTACCAGTTTCTGTTCTTGTACTATATGTATAGAATGGGTAATTGACTTCTTATTTCATGTGGTATCTTTAATAGTATGAAAGTCACTTCAGAATTCTAGTAGCTTTCATATAGAATCCATTAGATTTTTTTTTCTGAACAGACTTTCTTCCCATCCCTGGAGCTATCTTTACTTCTAAACAGTGTGTGTGCGAATGTGTGCATGTACAAATATATATGTATATGTATATATGTATATGTGTGGGTTCATTACATATTGTGCCTTCCAGTGGTTTGTCAATCCTGCTCTACCCTGAACAAAAACAGTGGAAGTAGACATCTTTGTCTTACTCCTCCTTCACCTCTGAGCAGGATGCTAATCTCATCTAAGTTTCACATAGACACCTTTGATCCATGTAAGCAATCTCCCTCCTTGTTCTACTTTGTTAAGAATTTCTATTGTATAGAAATCTTCCATTTTGTCAGTGTTTTTCCCCTTGGCATCGGTTGAGATGACTGTATGCTTTTACTTTGTTTGATTGCTAATATAGTCAATTGCATTAATGTATTTTCAGACATTAAACAAACCTTACATTCCTGGATTCAGTCCCACGTGGTAATGGCTTTCCCGTTGTTTTTAAGAGGAGCCCATCTGTACTTGGTTCTGTAAGGGCTGTGTGCTTGTCATCTTTGATGACATCTTTGACCAGCTGTTCAGAATCGCCACAGCTTCTTCCTTCTTGGCAGTCTGTGGGGCTTAGGGAGTCACCTGCCCCTGGCTTTTTCCTGATGGACTGAGAATCATTACTTCTACAAAGCCTTCTCAAAGACACAGACGTGGGCTCTGTTGCTGTTCTCCATCTTTTGCTTCTTCTTTTATTGTCCTCTACTCTTAGCCAGTGATTGGTTTTCTCCTGGCTCGTTAGGCTGACCTGATCTTCTTACAGTTTCTGGGGCAGATTTGCTGAAGGTCTTTCTTCCTTCCTGCAGGTCCTCTTTGAGATCTGCTTGGTACAATCCAACAGGCTGGGCTATGGGGACCTTTCTGATTTTTCTCTTTGCCAATGTGGTTGCCTGTTTATGCATTTTCTGTTTCTCATCCACCTGGTTTCTTTTCTCTTGGCATCTATTAGTGGCACAAAGAAGTTCCACTGCCACATTTTCAGCCATGCGAAGGTTGTGCTTTGTTCAGATGAAACCCATCTACCGCCGTCCGCACAGCTATTTAGAAATGTGTCATTTCCTTTCCAAATATTTGGAGGTTTTTTTTTTCAGGAATCTTACTGCTTTCTAACTTGATTCTATCATGCTCAGAAACAGCATTTGTATGATGTAAATCCTTTTATATTCACTGTGACTCATTCAGGATCCATAATAGAGTCTGTGTTTTTTCATGTTTTGTGTACATGGAAAAGAATGAGCACATGTTGTTAGAGAAAGTATTGTCTAGGTGCCGAGCATTGAGGTCAGATTGTGTGGTCGTGGCTGACCTTCTGCCCACTTCCTCTCTGACTACAGAAAAGAGAGCTGAAATTTCAGACGGTAACTGCAGGTTTTTTTTTTAATCCTTCCTTTTTTCAGTGTTTGACTTTTTGAAGCTTTCCTGTCGGGTATGAATCACTTAGGAGTGTTACGTGAGCTTGGAGAATTTACCTGATCATCATAACATGGTATTACCTCCCGTGACAGTCTGCTTCTGATGCTGTTGGCCTGTTAGCACAGGCCTCTCCCTAACCTTCGTGTTAGCATGGAATTTGTATGTGCACCTCCATGACTCCAGAGCTCCATTTGAAGTAAATTTCCTGTAGAGTCTCACTTTTTTTTGGGGGGGGGGTGGTCATGGGACTTGAACTCTGGGCCTGGGCGCTGTCCCTCAGCTCTTCAGCTCAAGGCGAGTGCTCTACCACTTGAGCCACAGAACCACTTCTGGTTTTCTGGTGGTTTATTGGAGATAAGAGTCTCACAGACTTTTCTGCCCAGGCTGGCTTTGAACCTCGATCTTCAGATCTCAGCCTCCTAAGTAGCTAGGATGACAGGTGTGAGCCACCGGTGCCCGGCTGAGTCTCACTTTTTAAACTAGCCTATGGCTGCATTCCGATCATTCACATTTAATGGTGAGCGCTGACACAGCTGTCTGCCATGGGAAGAACTTCCCCTGGTCCTGGGTGGCTCCCTTCCTTGTCCCTTCCTGATTTCTTTTGGATTCAATGGTTGATTTTTTAGTGCCTCGCCCCTCCCCTGTTGGCTGAAGTCTCTGGTGTGTGCTTCCCACGGTTGGGATGGGCTTTGTACGCACACACTCATTCACTCCTTTAAACGATAGGCCACTGCTTCACAAGTAATGTGAGAAATCAACAATTCTTCTCACATGTCCTTTGTGTTTGGGTCATAAAGTTCATCTTCATGTACTCTCTAAATGAAAGACAGTATTGTGAACAACTTCTCCCAACAACCTGATGAAATAATGACTTAATTGAAATGGGTTGGTAAACTGGAAAATCTGGATTTTTAAGTCATAAGAATGGGCATCTAATAGATTTCATATCCCATCCAGGGAGCTGCCATGGGCCAGTCAGCGTGTTCAGCCAGGCAGTGGTGGCAGAGGAGTGGCTGGCCAGCAGCAGCTAGAGGCCTCTCTCCAGCTGTGTCTGCCAAGGCAGAGCCCCCGGACTGGCCCTCCATCCGGGATGGGCAGGAAGGAGGGCAGGCAGGCAGGCAGGCAGGCAGGAAGGGAGAAAGGCAGGAAGGCAGGAAGGCAAGAAGGCAAGAAAGAAGGAAGGCAGGAAGGCAGGCAGGCAGGCAGGCAGGCAGGCAGGCAGGAAGGAAGGAAGG
>NW_012267303.1:2857410-2883044 GCF_000151885.1 Dipodomys ordii
AAGGAAGGAAGGAAGGAGGGAAGGAATGAAGGAAGGTGGGCAGGAAGGCAGGAGGGCAGGAAGGCAGGAGGGCAGGAAGGAGGGAAGGAAGGAAGGAGGGAAGGAAGGAAGGAAGGTGGGCAGGAAGGCAGGAGGGCAGGAAGGAGGGAAGGAAGGAAGGAAGGAAGGTGGGCAGGAAGGCAGGAGGGCAGGAAGGAGGGAAGGAAGGAAGGAGGGAAGGAAGGAAGGAAGGAAGGAAGGAAGGAAAGCACGCTGCTGAGAGTCACATTGAGAGTCACCTAAAAGGACAGCCAGGTTACAGGAGAATGAGCAGAGGGGAAGAGGAGGCGCTGGCTAAAGCAAAGCTTAGAGGGATGGACACTCCATTTTCTGATCCAAGACCACCTTTCCATGGCAACTGACCGCGTCCTCCCGACTGCCTTGGTGGACAGGAAGTGACCGCGTCTTCCTGACTGCCTCCGTGGACAGGAAGTGACCGCGTCCTCCCGACTGCCTCCGTGGACAGGAAGTGACCATGTCCTCCTGACTGCCTCCATGGACAGGAAGTGACCATGTCCTCCTGACTGCCTCGGTGGACAGGAAGTGACCGCGTCTTCCTGACTGCCTCCGTGGACAGGAAGTGACCATGTCCTCCCGACTGCCTCTGTGGACAGGAAGTGACCATGTCCTCCCGACTGCCTCCGTGGACAGGAAGTGACCATGTCCTCCCGACTGCCTCTGTGGACAGGAAGTGACCATGTCCTCCCGACTGCCTTGGTGGACAGGAAGTGACCGCGTCTTCCCGACTGCCTCCGTGGACAGGAAGTGACCCCATCCTCCTGACTGCCTTTGTGGACAGGAAGTGACCATGTCCTCCCGACTGCCTTTGTGGACAGGAAGTGACCATGTCCTCCCGACTGCCTCGGTGGACAGGAAGTGACCGTGTCCTCCCGACTGCCTCCGTGGACAGGAAGTGACCTCGTCCTCCCGACTGCCTCCGTGGACAGGAAGTGACCGCGTCCTCCCGACTGCCTTTGTGGACAGGAAGTGACCATGTCCTCCTGACTGCCTCCATGGACAGGAAGTGACCGCGTCCTCCCGACTGCCTCCGAGTGAGCAGGAAGGCCGAGTCCCCGGGTACTTTATCCACAGTGCAGCAAACCACGCACCTGCTGCCATTCTGGAGAACACGCGTCCACGCAGCGGTGCCCCTGCGCTCGCTGCCCTGGAAATATGTCCAGAGCCAGCAGAGACTGGTGCGGTGTCCGTGCTCTGCCTCTGCAGGCCTCACCATCCCCCCAGCTTGCACGCACTCAGGACGCCGCGCTGGCCGGGCGATGTGGGCCCTGCTGGGCTGTATCTACCACCACAGCTGTGACTGCACACGGATCAGCTCGTGTTCACACGGGCAAGTGCCATTGGTGTCTCTGGACATCTCTTACACGCGCAGCCCACAGTCCCACAGATAAAGAAGCCTCACAGTGCAGCCTCACGCAGGGACTCCAATTGGGAAGGGGAAGAAGAAAAGATCTGCCAGTCCCCAGGAACGGGAACATGCCTAGAACAGGCTACTAGGATACGAGGCCCAACTAGAGATTCACCCAGCTGGCGACTGAGATTGAGTCCTGGGGGCCTTGAGGATTAGGAGCAGGGAGGGAAGTGGGGGGGGCGGTCCGGGCAGGGGCCTCTGTGTCTGCACTGTGCTCTGCCTGGTAGCAACTTCAGGGAAGCACATTAACAGTCAGCTGTGTTGCACCTGTAAGAAGGAAGAAATACGGTGCACACATGCTATGCCTCAACAAACGTGGATCCAGTTCACACACACACACACACACACACACACATGCACACCACAGGACAGTGCGTGCTCTGCTGTATGGTTCTGACCTGCAGGAGCAGCAGGTCTTAAGCAGGATTGCAGACGGCCGGGTGTCACACCTGTATACCATGCAGTATCCCACAAAGAAGAAATGGCGACGATTAAAACCTGCAGGTTCATGCTCACATCTCTGTGACCCACAGCTACAGGATTTCAAGAAAGACAACAACGGCACGCCAGTTCTTTATTCTGTCCTTTCTCCTCCTGGTTAATTGGCCCGTGAAAATTGAATGAAGGGCGTGCTTCCCTTCTGACTCTTGGGAATGTTTCTCTTCTCCCTCAGGGGTAGGGCGACCCTCCGTGGTCAGACAAGCGAGGTAGATTCCTTGGGGAGCAGCAGGACTCACAGGGGTTCAGTGGGGTGGGAACGTGGGGGTCTCAGGGCCCTTCCCGGCCTCCGCTGGCTGCTTTGCTGGGGCCCTGGCTGGTTTCTGGCTGGCCGCTCTCCAGCGAGGATGCCCCAGGACTGGGGGGCTTCGTGCCAGATGCCACCACGGCCCCAGGACACAGCCCCTCTGCTAAACTCCCCACAGCCCGCTTCTTCCACCTGTTCCTGCCCAGAGCCTGCCGGGGCCAGTCTCCCAGCCCGGCAGCTCTTTGCTGGGCTGAGCCAGAGTGAACCCCCACAGCAGGGTCTCCAAGAGGTCCACAGAGAAGACCCTCGGTAAAGCCTGCCGCAGGACCCGCTCCCCACACCTGCAGGGCAGAGCCACGGCCGCCTGGCAGCGGCTGGAGAGCAGCAGAGAAGCCCCAGCCGCAGTGTGCTGCCTTTGAAACACAGAGCGGCCGGGAGCCGGGGACCAGCTGCTCCTGAGACACCCAACGCCCCCAACGCGCCCAAACCCAGCAGCCACACTTCCGGAACTGTCGGTGTGGGAGCTCCAGCAGCCCCACTGTGGCCACCGAGCCCGGTGGACCTCAACAGACAGGACACAGGAAGGGTCAGCGGTGGGCCCGCCTCGCCACTCCTTCCAGATGCTCACACACGCCCCCCACTGTAACATGGGAGCCATCTGCTCAGATGATGCTAAGTGGCAGCACTCACACCTCATGGAAGAGGTGAAGGAAAGAAAAGACTCCCTGAGAAGAGTGTTGAGCCATCTAGAACTTTCCAGAAGTCAAGAGAGCTCAGCAGCTTGAATCAACAAAGCGATCTATGCTGTCTGTAAGTAAGGCATCTGCAGTGAAGAGTGAGTGTTTCCCCAGTGCACTGACCTGAGCAGTGATTGCTTGTCCATGAGCAGAACGTAAGGAATTTACCAGGAACATGGGTAAAAGGAGGGAGCTCATCTGTGCTCTGGGAGAGAACTCACTTCATGAAGAGGTCCCAGGACATCTGGCCTTTACAAGTGGCTCCCAAGTGCTGGGACGTGGGGAGCTCAGTGGACAGGGACCCCAGTGCTGGGGTGTGGAGAGCTCAGTGGATCTGAGTGCTGGGGTGTGGGAGCTCAGTGGATCTGAGTGCTGGAGAGTGGGGAACTCCGTGGATCTGAGTGCTGGGGTGTGGGGAGCTCAGTGGATCTGAGTGCTGGGGTGTGGGGAACTCCGTGGATCTGAGTGCTGGGGTGTGGGGAGCTCAGTGGATCTGAGTGCTGGGGTGTGGGGAGCTCAGTGGATCTGAGTGCTGGGGTGTGGGGAGCTCAGTGGATCTGAGTGCTGGGGTGTAGGGAGCTCAGTGGATCTGAGTGCTGGGGTGTGGGGAGCTCAGTGGACACAAATTCCAGTGCTGGGGCGTGGGGAGCTCAGTGGACAGAGATCTGAGTGCTGGGGTGGGGAGAGCTCAGTGGACAGGGACCCACCCAGGTGCTGGGGTGTGGAATGTTCAGTGGATCTGAGTGCTGGGGTATGGAGAGTTCAGTGGATCTGAGTGCTGGGGTGTGGGGAGCTCAGTGGATCTGAGTGCTGGGGTGTGGGGAGCTCAGTGGACACAGATTCCAGTGCTGGGGCGTGGGGAGCTCAGTGGACACAGATTCCAGTGCTGGGGCGTGGGGAGCTCAGTGGACAGAGACCCGAGTGCTGGGGTGGGGAGAGCTCAGTAGACAGGGACCCAGGCGTACAGTGGATCTGAGTGATGGGGTGTGGGGAGCTCAGTGGATCTGAGTGCTGGGGTGTGGGGAGCTCAGTGGATCTGAGTGCTGGGGCATGGAATGCTCAGTAGATCTGAGTGCTGGGGTATGGAATGTTCAGTGGATCTGAGTGCTGGGGTGTGGAGAGTTCAGTGGATCTGAGTGCTGGGATGTGGAGAGTTCAGTGGAGCTGAGTGCTGGGGTGTGGAATGTTCAGTGGATCTGAGTGCTGGGGTGTGGAGAGCTCAGTGGATCTGAGTGCTGGGGTGTGGGGGAGCTCAGTGGATCTGAGTGCTGGGGTGTGGAATGTTCAATGGATCTGAGTGCTGGAGTGTGGGGAGCTCAGTGGATCTGAGTGCTGGGGTATGGAATGTTCAGTGGATCTGAGTGCTGGGGTGTGGGGAGCTCAGTGGATCTGAGTGCTGGGGTGTAGAGAGCTCAGTGGATCTGAGTGCTGGGGTGTGGAGAGCTCAGTGGATCTGAGTGCTGGGGTATGGGGAGCTCAGTGGATCTGAGTGCTGGGGTGTGGAGAGCTCAGTGGATCTGAGTGCTGGAGTATGGGGAGCTCAGTGGATCTGAGTGCTGGGGTGTGGAGAGTTCAGTGGATCTGAGTGCTGGGGTGTGGAGAGCTCAGTGGATCTGAGTGCTGAGGTGTGGAATGCTCCGTGGATCTGAGTGCTGGTGTGTGGAGAACTCAGTGGATCTGAGTGCTGGGGTGTGGAATGCTCCGTGGATCTGAGTGCTGGGGTGTGGAGAGCTCAGTGGATCTGAGTGCTGGGGTGTGGAGAGCTCAGTGGATCTGAGTGCTGGGGTGTGGAATGCTCAGTGGACAGGGAATCCAAGGACGGGGCGGGAACCTGGCCCTGACCGTGTTCCTAAAGGAATTTAATGTGCTAATATGAAGTTTACCTGGAAAAGGTACAAAAAGCCAACAACAGCGCTATGATGGAAGGTTCCTAGAGAGGATGATTGCGCCCTAGAGCCCTGAAGTCAACACGGGAAACAACGGAGGCACTGGCCCCATCTGAGCCAGGAAGAGGTGGCGCAAGCCGCACTCCGGGACAGCGAGACCAGCACTGGTGTCCGCAGCCTGGGCCTGGCTGCTGAGGACCGGGCCTCGGGCTCCAGGGAGGGCCTCGGTGACGGCAGGTCACAGCGGTGGGTTCCTGCCCGGTGACCACGCGGCCAGAACGTCGCCGTCCTCGGGAGCTCGACCTGCCTGCACCCTGAGCTTGACAGCTGCCACCAGAGCGGGGGCACTGAGGCCCGGCACGTGGTGACAGCGGCCTGGCTGGCTAGACCGTGGTCCGGCCATGGCCTGGCATTCGGACAACTGTGACCTATTTGAGGGAAACGGGTCAATGAGAAATCAGAGCAAGCCAGGTACTAGGGCTCATGCCTACAATCTTAGCTACTCCAAGGCTGAGATCCAGAGGATCCTAGTTCAAAGCCAGCCCGGCCAAAATGAAAGGGAAATACCAGCAAAAAGCCATTGCTGGAGATATGGCTCAACTGGTAGAGCACCATCCATGAGCAAGAAAGGTGAACAAGAAAGCCAAGGGAGCACAGGCTCTGATTTTAAACCCCAGCACTACCAAAACCAAGTCAAACCAAGCAGGAAGTAGCAGCTCATACTTGTCATAGTAGCTACTATGGAAGCTGCTATTCAGAGGACTGTGATTCCAGGTCAGCCTGGACACAAACCTGAGACCCCGTTTCATCCACGAGATGGACGCAGTGGTGGTGCACCTGTCATCCCACCTACGTGGGAAGCGTAAGTGGTAGACCATGGGCCGGTCCCCTCAAGGCATGCCAGAAATGGACAGAAGGAAGGCTGGGGGCAGGGCTGAAGTGTCCAGCAAGCACAGCCCCGATGCAAACCCCAGCACAAACCACCCGGAACACAAAGAACAAAAGCAAAAGATGAAAGTCAGACCACGGCCTCCCCACAAATCTTTAATGGGCTTTATTAAAGTTGCATTTTCTCATCCTGTGTGTGTCTTCTAGAAGATGTTACATGAAGCTCAAACAACCAGAGCAGCTGGGTGACCGTCCTCCGGAGGGGGCTAGGGCCAGGTGTCCGTGCCCGCCCCCCCATGCTGACCGGGGAGGAGTCCCCGTCCCCCCGTCCCTCCAGCCCTGGCCATGTCCGTGCCCGCCCCCCCACGCTGACTGGGGAGGAGTCCCCGTCCCCCCGTCCCTCCAGCCCTGGCCAGGGGACGCCCCTCCAGTCTGCATTCCTGGGTACCATGCCCAGGCTTCGGCTCCCACTGCTGCAGTTTCTTTCTCTGAGTCCTCTCGGTATTTTGATGGGAAACTTGGACGGGCTGCGCAGGAAGCTGAGAGCTGGATATTCTCAGAGGAAAAGCCCTCGAGTTTCCCACTCTCTCCCGCAGCACCCGGCTTCCTCCTCTTCGGTGTCGGACACGCCAGCTCTCCCTCAGCACCCGCCACACACCGCCATCGCCGAGGTGTGGAGCAGGTGAGCCCTGCCACCGTTTCTTAGCGAGGATTCGTGGTTTTGAGGATTTTCCACAGGTTTCCGGGAAGGAGCTGTATCCCCAGAGTAGCCATCATTGTGTGGCAGTGTTTAAAAGTGTCTCCTCTCCAGTCTGGGCTGGCCCCTGGGTTCAAGCCCTGCAGCGTGAAGAGATCAAGGACAGCAGAGGAAGCGTCTGTTCCTGACACCGGAGATTAATAGCCAGCACAGAGAGTCTACTCAGCCCAAACAAGTCTGCCACATTACCGATGACCCCTTCCTCTATTCCAGTTCTGCTAAGAAAAAGACTTCATCTGATTCATTGTAATTATTCTCCAGAAATGATCCATTTTCCATGAAAATGTGCATAGGGTTTATTTCATTCTGGAAAGTCATTACTTTGTCATGAGAAATTCTAAGTATCCCAGCACACAGTGGAATTAACTACGTCCTTAATCACAGAGAAAAGGGTCATTACACCTACGTGGGGGGCGCCGTCATTTGAACACTCAGCTACAAAGAACCCTTATCTTCTTTACTCTAAGGGTGAGGTCCCATCGTGCCAGCCCTTTAAGAAATTTGGGTCATGGCCAAGTGGCCTCCGATAGGCCTTGGCTTCCAGAAGCTCCAGGAAAGAGGCTGCATGGAGGCAGGCATCGGGGCTGGTGAGGTGTGCCATTGGGACCCGAGAACACCTTCCCTGGTGAGGCCACTCAGAGGGCCTGCGCTGGAGCACCTGCTTCAGGCCCCCCTGCGATCGGACCTGCTCCCCAGTCCTGTTTCACCAGAGTCTCTGTTTCTTTCATTCTTGTTTTCATGACACGCAGAGGGTCTCTGTTTCCCGCACCCAGGGAGTATGAACTGAGCACAGGGCCTCGGGCTGCTGAGACAGTGGCTGGCAGGCCCACAGCCGTTCTCTTGGTGCCAGATCTCCGTGGCTTCTGTGGCTCTCCCAAGCTGACCCGCCAGCAAGTCGGGTGTGCAACCTGGACAGGGTGCACCGCCCCTGCCCGGGGCCCGGGTCTCCCTCGGCCGGTGGGGCGGCGGCGGAGGCGGCGGCGGCAGCAGCACTCTGCTCTGCATGGTACTTCCCCCGAGCTCTCCCGGGGGAGGCCAGAAGAATCACTCCGAAAACAGTTTCACCTCTATTAACGACTCACTCTATAAAGACAATGTCAGACTTCATCAGGAGATGGAGGCGTGGTGAAGCGAAGTCAGATGGAGAGGAGCCCTCTCAATTCCCAAATGCCACTCTGGGAAAAACAACACTGGGCTCAGGAAAAAGCTAAACTACAAGAAAAGCCCAGGCACAAAGTGACATTTACAAGAATTGATGACAGACCTCTAAAAAGCCTCTGTTCAATTACCTGCCGCTGGTGCCTGGACTGGACCCGGAGCGTCTCCCAGCGCTCCGGCTCTGAAATGTCTGTGCCTGGCGGGGCAGGGGCGGGGCTCGGCCTGGCTGCCACCGGGATGGCCCGAGTGTGAACACGCAGGTTCCTTGCACACTCACGGAACCCACAGCCCCGCCATGCCCCGAGGTGGCTTTCATCATGTGAATAAACCTCACGAAGCATCGGCCCTCTAAAACCACAAGGCGCCCAGCCGCATCTTCTTGGATGGGCATTTTTCCTGCATCCACGGTGCTGCAGAAGGAAACTCTCCTCCACCTTCCCATTTGCCCTGGCCCATGCTGTGACCTCAGCCCTGTCATAAGGCTTAAAGAAAGGCCTGTGAGCGGCGGCCAGCGCCGGGGAGGTGGCTCTGCTTTGTTTTAGCCACAGCCTTGGGTAGCCTCCACCTCTCACGTGACCCACCTTCATGCTTGCCTGAGAGAGGACACAGGATGGGAATGTCTGAGTCCTGGGCCGCTGGGCAGTCAGGGTCCCAGGGAGGTGTCCACTCGTGTCCACCGCGGTGGGCACCTGCCAGGGCCCGCTCCCAGACCCTTGCCTTCCTGCCACACAGCACTTCAAGAAAGATGACGCAGAGGACGGAAGGCAGGCAGGTTCCTCCACTGGTACGGGGATGGGAGCCAAGCACACGACCAGGTTCCAGCCCTGGAGCTGGGCTGCTGACCCAGACCCCCCACCGCAAAGGCCTCGGCCCCCACCGCTGCTCTGGTCAGGACTGCAGGTGGGTGGGGGCTGGAGAAGAGACAGCTTCCCGTGCGGCACCACGGGAGCCGGCTGCTCGGGCGGCAGAGTGGCCGGCTAGAAGCGGAAGCCAGCACAGACAGTCAGGGAGTACGTGCATCCATCTCCAACTGGCCCCAACTTGGATGAAAGGACAAAACTTAAAGAAACTGGACCTGGCCGGCCGGCGGCTGGGAGGGCCGGGCTGGCTGCACAGTTCCTGAGCAGATTTCTGTTCTCACGGGGGGTCTGGTCCCATCCACACACACACCCAGCCCCCAGGCTTCATCATCCACTTTCATTCCTTTCCGGTAACATTTGAAAATATCACCGCAATTTCAGATGGGGAGTTAGCGTTCTCATTAGCTCCATCTATTGCATGCAGTTTTATAAATTGGCCTCCATCTTTGTGAGTGTTGAGCATGCTTTCTACTTTATGAGAAATCCTTCTTCAGCATCATTTTATATGGGCACAATATTACTTTTTATGAGTGTGGTGTTTATGAGTGAGTTTAGCCTAATACTTAAGTTGTTTCTAATTTCCATTATTATAAACAACACTGCAGTGAACATTCTTAGAGATGAATCTTTGCATAATCCACTACCAGATCTGTCAATAGTGCTTTAGGTTAAAGTTCCTTGAGAAGAATAAAAGGGGGACAGGAAATGGCAGGACACTCTCTGGCCCTTAGTGCATATTTTCACATCTCCTAGTGGGGGGGGGCATGTAAATCTATATAGCATTGTATGAAGTGCTGCCATCTGGGCTTAAAAGCCGCCATCTTCTTAAAGTTCAAATCTCTCGACTTCTCAGAACATGCAGCTGACTGGTGTGAGAGTCTGCATCCACAGGAGGACATGTGCTCTTCCAGACGGGGGCTCTCTGGTATGCCCCCCACCCTGAGTCTGCACCCTCTCCTCCTCCCCGACAGCAGCCCCAAGTCTGGGCCTTGAACATGGCTTGGGTGATGGCCCTCAAATGATGCTGATGCTGACGCTGCTCCTGAAGAAGGGGTCTCTCCACCTCCCGGGTCTCCTTCTTCCCCGGGGGTGACGCTGACACTTCCAAACAAGAGAAGGTAGGATAGCTTTTGGATGTCTTAGAAATTAATGAACAGATTGTTCATGCTTGAAATACAATGTGTATTTATGCCCAAATCTACTCCTCTGCCCTCTGTCACTGGGTTAACCAAACATCCCAGGGGGAATCATCCAACTCAGGAAGATAAACCCACAGGAGCCCCAAACACAGCACCTGCAGGCAAGCCAGAAGGAACGGGAGCCGTGCTGATTCGAGCCCCATGTTCTGGGCATGCGCTCAGTCAGGACTCACTGCCAGCCCTGCTGAGCCAGGCTTCAGGGCCGCGGTGGGCCTGGAGTTTGCCTTGGTGGTGTCTCTTCCTCTCCCCGCAGGGAGAAATCTCACCAGCCCCTAGCCACGAGGCGTCGGCAGTGGGCACCAGAGGCCACGCCCGCTCCTGGTCTCCGGGGAGCACAGGCTTGCGTGCTCCCACCCCCAGCGGAAGCCTGCGGTGTGCCGCTCCGGCAGACGGGATCTCCCCTCCGCAGCGCTTCCGGGTTCCAGCATGTCACCAGAGTGAGACGTCGACGCTTCGGCGTGTTTCCTGCTCTGGGATGGTTCTCACTGAGTGATACCTGCGAGGCTACGTGCAAACGCAAATTGTGAGTCTTCACCAGGCGCCCGCCGTGTCCCCGGTGGAGGCTGAGTCGCCGTCTGTCACCAGCTCCGGAGACAGGGCCTTGTCAGCACCTGGAGAGGAGCGTCCGACGAAGGCCCTGGGCTGGGGCCACGGGTCTCCCGCTGTGACCCTGGCGCTGACCTTCGCTGTGCCCCACACAGGCCACTGCAAGGCCCACTTCCCGCTCAAAGCAGTCCTCAGACCTGAACACAAATCAGGCTTAGAAAACCTTTTAGAAAAAATAAAGAACCCTATGGTGCACGGTGGTTCACATCTATTATCCTAGAGAACCCTACTGGGTGCAGTGGTTCACATCTATAATCCCAGCTGATCAGGAGATGGAGATCATCGGCAGGATCACAGTTCAAAACTGGCCTATACAGTCTTCGGGACACCATCTCAGCAAGTAAATTGGATGCGAGAGTACACTTGTAAACACAGCTATAGAGGAAGTAAAGATAGGAGAATCGTGATCCAAGGCCAGCCCGGGGTTGACCCTCTCTGAAGTAACTAAAGCAAAAAGCATGTTGAAAGAGTGGCTCAAGTGGTAGAACATCCCCCTAGCCAGCACAATGCCTGTGTTCAAACCCTAGTGCCACCACCTCAGCAAACCCACACACAGCAGATTCAAGTCAGAAACTCCAGCCGGACCCCAAGCGAAGCTTTCCTTCTGGATCTCAGTTCTGTCAGCACACGACGTTCGTGTTCCCGTGGGTTTTCTGCCTTCAATAGGCGCGTGAGGGTGTCTCCACTGGGGGGAACTCCCTGCCTGGGTGAGACGGGGACTCCAGAGTCCAGCCAGGCTCCCGGCCGCACCTGTGGCCTCTGACAGGTCCACAGCCCAGTTCACCGACACAGGAAAACGTGTTCCCCACAAGGCATGGAAGGAGGAATCCGACGTTCTCTAGATGCCAGTTACACCTGTCACACTAACAATGCACCGGCTCCAAGCCTGCTCCAGGCCTGGCCCAGCACTGATGAGTGCAGGGCAGGAGGGCTGGCTGTTCACCCGGAACATTCCCCAGCAGCCTTGCTCTCAGAGGACACAGGCCTGGGAACAGCCCCGAGGGAGGCAGGGATCACGTGTCAGGGGAGGGGAGCCACGGGAACCGACAGCTTGCCTGGACCTGCAGATCACACCAGGAGTTACCACATCTGAGCTCTGGTTCTTTTCCAGTGAATAGAGCTGTTGAGAACATCTCCCCCAAAACAAGCACTCACCAATAAGATGGAGAACTCTGTCTGCAGATGCGAGCCAAGAAGATCGCTTTCCCGCCGCGCATAGAAATTTTGAGATTATTACAAATAATCACTGGAATTCTATGGGTGCCGTCACTATGACATCTCAAACTTGTCAATTCCTTTGAAAGTCACGGGGTAGTTGAACTCCAGATAGGAGTACAATTAACGTTGCTGGGGGGAATCCGCTCACAGGCAGCGAGGAGGTGTGGAAACGTGCTAGCCAAAACAAATTGTGCAAGTTCCTCCAAAGTTTCAGCCCATGCCGAGAACACAGAGCTCTCGGGGCCTTGTTACCACATCCCTGGGAGGTGTTTTTGCAGTGTGCAAATGGGGAGATGGTAATTAAAGAGAAGACAGTGTAGCCCCATTGCTGACAGCCAGGGTCTGTGGCTGCTAACGAAGTCCAGCCAGGAATCAGCTGCTCTCCTGTCTAATTGCTGTCAGAAATGAAGGTGTGAGCTCAATTTCTATAAAACAAAAACAGTTTGGGTTCAAGTTCTCCAGTATTTAATTGGATTGTCTCAGGCAAGTCTACACAGAAGGTCAGCCACATGAGCTCCTGGGGAGCCCTGTCCCCCGGCTCGGGCAGCCATGCGCCCCAGCTTCCGTGCCACTGCCGGCGCCCTGTCCGGTCCTGCAGCTCACTCCTGGCTTCCGTTTTCTCTCCACGTTGCCTCACTTTGTTCTGGGAGGGCATGCTATGTGGAAGGACACCTGTTTACCAGGGAGGAATTTATTGTAGCTTTGATGACACAGTCATATTCCTTATAATATTTTTAAAAATAAACTTACTGAACTGTCCATATGAAAAGCAGTTGTCGACAGCCCCCCAAACCACCCTGTGTGCGTCCCCTGGGAGTCCCCAAGATCCACCCAGGCCCCGAGAGCCATTGAAGAGGCAGGCACAGCTGTGCGCCCCAAGGAGCCCGTACCCAACTTCTCTCCCACGCCAGGACTGGGCACGGGCTCAGCCCAGTGTGTTCTGGAACTTTCCACCCACACACCCTTCAGCTGGACCTTCCTGGTGGATTGGATGGGTCTGCCGGGCCCGTTCTGACCTTCACGTGGCCTCCTCAGTGGATGTCTGGGATGGAGGACGGACCCAGCTCCGGACACAGCAGAAACCACACGTGGTGATTTCTGGGAGTCAGCCACCACGTGTCGGTCTCTTCAGGTCACAAAATCGTGCTGCCCTGCCACGTGTCCGGACGGCAGTGCCATGTTCAGTGACAGAGATGTGCTGTTGGCTGTGTGTCTCGTGAGGGGAAGACAGGAGAGGTGCGGAAAGGCCTTGGCTGGAAGGGTTGGAGGGAGACGCAGGCACTGGGCGGTGCGGGCGGATAGGAAGGGTACTTCCGCTTCTCCGAAGCATTTGTACAGAGCTTGAAGTTCTGGGACCAGGTAGATCCTTGTCCCAGAATCCCTGTGCTTGTTTATGGCTCTGAAATTGTAGTGGGGCTGGGCCTTGACTTGGAGGGGGCCAGAGGACACTGGGGCGGTGTGGGGTTGCACTCTATGGCCCTCAGGTATCAAGGAGGTTTGAAATGGTTCTTTGGCTGCGTGTTAAATGTTTGCTTCGAGAACAAAACACACAGGATAATTTATTCTGGTAGGAAATTATTTCCCCCTAAAATCTCTGCGGTCAAACAGCCCCTAATAATTGTGGACACCACGCCAGGCCCATGGGAGAATGGGGAGGCTTTTCCTCGTCCTCTGAGAAGCTGGGAACGTGGAAGGTGTAATTGTTCACTAACAAGCTGGCCTCCTTGGTCTCAGCCCGTGCTGGAAGCCGGCAGGCCTGGGAGGTTTCCGGTTGCCTCTCCTCCCATCACCGGGGCCCCTGGGCTGTCGGGAGGGCGGCCAGCAGGCAGCAACCATCCATCACTGTTGATGAGGTCGGCACGCGGGGCTGCGCTTGCCACTGGCTGGACGGAGAGCTGCTTTCCGCGGACGGGGAGCGGAGGGGGGGCCGCGCGGGCGTTCTTGCCGGGCGTGAGGCGGGGGTCCCGGGGGCCTTTCCTGGGAGCACATGCAAATAGAGTGGCCAGGGCTTAATTGCTGCTGTCAGGCTAGGAAACTCAGATTTATCATCCGAGCCTTCTGAAACCTTCATTAAGAGTGCAGGAAGAAGTCTCGACTCGCCATCTCCTACCAAGATGAATGAGTCGAGCCACCAATATTCCACAGCTAGGATTTCTCACTACAATTTCACCTTTAAAGGTATGTACTGAGAATAGTAGTTACCACGCAGGTCTACCAAGGTGAGGGGGCCACAGGCCCAAGCGTGCACACATGTGCGCACACACACACGGGCAACATGCACACACGGTCGGGGAGCCTCTTACAGGCTGAAAGACTGGCATGGAGGACAGGTCTGCAGGAGACTTGCAGAGGGGCTCAGGGCCACGTGCATGTTCCTTTATTTGTGGGTCCAGCGCTGGTTTTCTCCCTCTAAGTGGACCAGGACACTCAGAGAGGCCAAAATGGCCAACGAAGTCTAATGTTCACATGCAGAGACATGCGAGCGCTCAAAAGATCTGGCATCAAGACGCCAGCTCACGCTTTCCTCCACCAGTCTCCCTCCTTCTGCACTGCGTTACCAGTTGTTTGGGGGCCTGCTGGCTGTGACTTTGCTGCAAGTTTTGGACCAGGGAAGCTCCAGCCCCCAGCTCTGCTCTTTCCTGTCAACATTAATTTGTCTACTATGGATCACTTGAATTTTCACAGGAGTTTTATAATCAGCTTGTCCATTTATTCAAAGGAGATTTGGCAGGAATTACATTGAATCTACATCAATTTGGGGCGATTCCATCTCAAGCATTTTCTCCCCTGTTTTTTTCTATTCTCTAGTTCATGAAATTTCCTCTAATCTCATTATGACCTCCCTTCTGTCTAACTGGGGTATGGTCCAATCTTCAAGGGGAAGAAAGGGCTTCTCTTTAACACAAGTTTATAGCTACACGTTTCCCTCTGTGTACTGCCTTAGCTGTCAAATCTCACTGGCTTCTTTAAAACCTGGGCAAGGTGCATTCCCTGTGGTTCAGTAGGCTAAGTCCTCGATTTCTTTTCATTATCTTTAGATCGTCGTACAAAAAAGTTGCCATTTAACAAAGCAGTTTGTGAACACAATGTCTGGACCAATGTCTGGTGCATTCCTCCCCTACCCACTTCTTCCCTCACTCTTCTTAATTTTATAGGATACACAAAAGAGTTTTGTACATGACTCCCCCCTCTTCTCTTTATTCTTCTACTCCTTTCGAGGACCCGCTTCCTAGTGTTTCATTTTTCTGAACTTTGATTTTGGCTTTCTAAGGAATTACACTACCTGGGATCTCCCTTGAGTCTACTGTATTTCAGTTAATACATTTGTACACCCTTACGAACCGCCCAACATACTTACTTATGGGTTTGTAAGCCAAATCTAGCTGGCCAATAGAAAAGAAAACATGCATTCTTTATGTCTCTACACCTGACTTACTTCCTTTGACAGAATTTTTTCCAAGTCCTTCTTTACGAATAGTACATTATCATTCTTTCTGCTGGATGAGTAAAAGTCCTTGTGTATGTATACCACATTTTCTTGATTCATTTGTCCATTGGGGAGCATCTGGGCTGATTCCACACTTTGGCCATGGTGAATGGTGCTGCAGTGAGCATGGTTGTGCTGGTGGCTTTAATGTATCCTGGTGAGTCTTCATGTCCATTATCTGATTTCACTTGTGATTGCTTCCGAGTGTCACTAGACCTTTCCAGACGTGCTGTTTAATTTCCACACATTTGTGAAGTCCACAAGTTTCCTCACAGTGCCGATTACTAGTCCTGTTTCACTGAGGTTGGAGAACAAGCATGGTATGCTTTCCACATTTCCTCACCAAGGCCTGTTTTGTGGCCCAGTGCAGCCCACGGCTCTGTGTGTGTTGGGAAAGCATTTCATTTTGGACTTGGGAAGTCTCCATCATGGAGGATGATCCTGTGTTCCGGAGGTCACACACATCTGCCTGCTCTCATGTCACAGCACCCCACAGACACCCATCTGACCGGTTGGGTCGCCAGGGCCTGGGCTCTGGCTCCTCGCCAGTTCTCTTCTCGCTTGTTCTGCCTTTCATTGGAAGTAAGATGGGACGGTCTCCCACTGCGAATGTTGATTTCTCTATTTCTCCCTTCAGTCTTGCCAAGTTGTGCTCCCTATTTGGGGACTCTTTTTTCAGAGGCTCAAGTGCTGACCTGGCTGTGTCTCCATGATAGACTTGCCCTTCCAGCCTTAGAAATGTGCCCAGATGTCCCTGCCAGCCCCTGTAGCTGGACATTGCCAGTGCCAGTCCAGTCCTCCAGTTAAGCTGTAGCTAGAGTGACTCTGTCCTTCCCCATGTGTCTTTTGTACCCCAAGTGCATCTCCTACAGACAGTCTGCAGTGCAATTTGCCATGTGTTTTGTAAATGTCACCTGTCACTTATGTTCTGTTTCTTCCGCATACTATTGTGTGTCTTTGGTTAAATAGATATTCTCCAGCATCTCTTTGTAATTTCCCTGTCACTCCTCTGATAGGTTATTTTGAGTAATTTTCTTCGTTGTGTTGCCCTGGGGATCACAATTAACACTTAAATTTGTACCAGTCTGATTGAGAATAATATCTATTTAATTTCAGCAGAATTAAAGAGACTTTGATCCTATGTGCTACAACCCCCTCCCCACACACATATAGTTTGCACCATTCCTTTCAAACAAATTACACTTTATTACAATAATTGTCAAAGAACACAGATTTATAATTGTTTCCCTACACCACGCTCCTTAAAATCAGGAAGGAGAGAATGTCAAACCACAGTCTGTTGGCTCTGCCCTCTGCACTGCCAGTGTGCTTCCTCCCCTGGGTTTGAGCTGCTCCCTGGCTCCCTTTCATTTCAGCATGAAGAATTCCCTGTGGGGGTGCTCTGCTAATGGGGGACTCCTTCCGCGTCTTTATCTCGGAATGTCTGAATTCCTTCTCCCGTCTTAGAGGGTAGAGCCTTGGCCCATGGCTCTGTTCTTGTAGTTCTGCACACCCTCTGCCACAGCAGCACCCCATGGCTGATGGGAGGCTCCATGAGGGTGGGCCCGAGCTCTCCAGGCCTTGGTTTTGGAGGTTGATGTTTACCGTCCCCCCTTCCAACTCGAGAAAAGTCTGCCCATTGTGTTTGACCTCCCTCTCCCAGGCCTGTCTCTCACCTCCCTCTGCTCCTGTTCCTGCCACAGCACATCTCAGAGTCTCCGCTGGTTTTCTCCACACTTTGCTCCATTCTGGTCTCCTGACTGCACACAAGCAGATCCCATCTTCTGTGTCCAGGAAGCTGCTGCTAAATCATCTGTTAACACTTCCAGGGCTGGTACAGAGTTTTCAAGTGTAGAATTTTCTTGAACATTGTCTATATTTTTATTGATGTCTTTATTGATACTCCTTCTTGGGAGATAAGGTGCCTTCCATTTCCGCACATAGTTTCCTTTTGCTCTTTGAACATTGTTAAAACCTGTGATTTAGTGTCTTTGTCCATACTGAGTCTAATTTCTGGGTTCTCTTGGGTGAAGAGTTCTACTGATTGCTTTTGTCCTGTAAATGAATATAATTTCTGTGTATGGAATATGTTTTCCTATATATGGAATGCAATTTCTCGTTACTTTTCTGTTGCTTACAGGCTTGCTGTACACTGGATGTTTAAAATAATTTAGCCAACTAGAAATTGGGCTCTACCCCTATCCCAGGGTCTTTGTTTTCCTGGGATCATTGTTGCTGGATTCATCACATGTATTGTTGACCTCCTCAACCCCCAGGTTCTGTCTGCCCTGGCCTTGGGCCTCACCACCACACAGAAAACTTACCAGTACATGTTAGGTCATTTTGTCCTGCCAGATTTTCCCACTCCTGTCTCAGACCCCTGGCTGCCTTGAGGATCACTGGCCAACGGCAGCAGGCAGAGTCCCTGGCACTGGCTCCCCGGTGGCCAGTGTCCCCAGCCCTCCACAGAGCTCCATTGTGCCATGTCCTCTGTGTGGTAACTGAGAGCCCACATGCAAGATGCTCTTTATTTACCTGACTCATTGCTCAATGCAGAAAACCATTCTCTGAGCTGTTTGCTGAGAAGCGTACAAGGGTCTGGGGAAGAAGATATCCATTGGGGTTCAGAAAACTTCTGGAAGCCTCCGGAATCCAGATGTGTGGGTCTGTGGGCACACGTGGCAGAAAGAGAGCCTGGAGCAGACCCGAGACTTCTCTCCATGCCCACCTCCTGGCACGCAGCCTCTGCTCTCCAGGAAGCGAAAGCACATGGAAGGCGCAGCCAGCTCACCACAGAGCCCTCTGCGAGGCTGGGAGGCCCAGGCCCCAGGCACTGAAGAGCCTTCTGCCCGCCCTGCACCGACCTGAGCTAAGCGAGAGGCTCAGATCGAGATGCACTTGGAGGTCAGGTGCCCGCCTTTGCTATGGCCGGGGTGAGGGGTCTGGAGCTGGAACCCAGCCCTTGACAGAGGGAGCAACGCTGAAAGGAGGAGGAGGCCGAGGGTGCAAACATCCAGGGAGAGTGGGAGCGAGGCTGTGGTGTGAGTGTGCAGGGGAGTGGGTGTGAGGTCGTGGTGTGAGCATGCAAGGGGAGTGGGTGTGAGGTCGTGGTGTGAGTGTGCAGGGGCAGTGTGTGTGAGAGGCTGTGGTGTGAGCGTGCAGGGGAGTGGATGTGAGGTCGTGGTGTGAGCATGCAAGGGGAGTGGGTGTGAGGTCGTGGTGTGAGCATGCAAGGGGAGTGGGTGTGAGGTCGTGGTGTGAGTGTTCAGGGGAGTGGGTGTGAGGTCGTGGTGTGAGCGTGCAGGGGAGTGGGTGTGAGGTCGTGGTGTGAGTGTGCAGGGGGAGTGGGTGTGAGGTCGTGGTGTGAGCGTGCAGGGGAGTGGGTGTGAGGTCGTGGTGTGAGCGTGCAGGGGAGTGGGTGTGAGGTCGTGGTGTGCGTATGCAGGGGAGTGGGTGTGAGGTCGTGGTGTGAGTGTGCAGGGGCAGTGGGTGTGAGGTCGTGGTGTGAGCGTGCATGAGGTCGTGGTGTGAGCGTGCAGGGGAGTGGGTGTGAGGTCGTGGTGTGCGTATGCAGGGGAGTGGGTGTGAGGTCGTGGTGTGAGCGTGCAGGAGAGTGGGTGTGAGGTCGTGGTGTGAGCGTGCAGGGGAGTGGGTGTGAGGTCGTGGTGTGAGCGTGCAAGGGGAGTGGGTGTGAGGTCGTGGTGTGAGTGTGCAGGGGCAGTGTGTGTGAGAGGCTGTGGTGTGAGTGTGCAGGGGGAGTGGGTGTGAGGTCGTGGTGTGAGTGTGCAGGGGAGTGGGTGAGAGGCCGTGGTGTGAGTGTGCAGGGGAGTGGGTGAGAGGCTGTGGTGTGAGTGTGCAGGGGAGTGGGTGTGAGGTCGTGGTGTGAGCGTGCAAGGGGAGTGGGTGTGAGGCTGTGGTGTGAGTGTTCAGGGGCAGTGTGTGTGAGAGGCCGTGGTGTGAGTGTGCAGGGGAGTGGGTGTGAGGCTGTGGTGTGAGCGTGCAGGGGCAGTGTGTGTGAGAGGCTGTGGTGTGAGTGTGCAGGGGGAGTGGGTGTGAGGCTGTTGTGTGAGCGTGCAGGGGGAGTGGGTGTGAGGTCATGGTGTGAGTGTGCAGGGGCAGTGTGTGTGAGAGGCTGTGGTGTGAGTGTGCAGGGGGAGTGAGTGTGAGGTCATGATGTGAGCGTGCAGAGGCTGTAGGTGCAAGCGTGCAGGGGGAGTGGGCACGAGCGTGCAGGCGAGGCTGGATGTGAGGATGAAATGCTGGACCCCCAGGGCGCGTTGGGAGATGGGGGAGTGGGGGTAAGCAGTCCACCCAATGGAACGGAGCCGACAGGGAGTGGGTGGCTTGGAAACCCAATCAGGGGAGGGACCGCTGCAGAGAGAGGGGACTGGGAAGAGGTGAGGGAGTCCAGCCTGGACACTGGCACACTCTCTGGGAATCTGCATGATGTGGGTCAGCTCTGGAGAACTTCCACCACACTGCCCTGCCCGGCGGCCTACAGGACAGAGGCATGGCTTCTGCCTTTCTCTCTCAACTCAGGCCTGGTGAGGTCTCGGGCTGCCGTTCTCAGGCTTGGCACAGCCGCACAGACACACGGGTGTCCAACACTTCCTGTGGGCTGGATGGCTGATACTCATTTAGTTCATGTTCTTCTTTTCTTTACGCCCTGGGGCTGGGGCCCCGCCAAAGCCTCCACCCACTCTGGCAGGAAGGCCGTGCCCAGCGCTGGGCTCTGCTGTCCCCTGCCGACCCGACCACTATCTCTCAGGCTCCCGCTGAAATCCAACTGGACAGAGGACCGGAGGTTAAGCACAGGACTCTGCAGGAGCAGCGATTCAATCCAGGAAGAAAAACACGTTTTCTTTCTGTCTTGACCGATTTGGAAAGTGGAGAAAGTTGATTCCAAGGGGGCCTTGGGGAAATAAAGAAGAAATGGGCTTTGGAATCGCAGTCGGGAGGGGGTGGAGGGGAAGCAGGGCAAGTGGCAAAGCCGCTTCTCAGGAAGAAGGCTCTTGAGCCGCCGGCAGTGGCTGAAAACAGCCTGGTGGTGTGGCCCCACAAAGGTGGGGAGGCTGCGGCTTCTGCATTTCTCCAGACACCCAGCATACGGATTCCACAGACCACAGCCCAGACTCAGAACCACAGCTGGTATCAGGGATTCCACAGACCACAGCCCAGACTCTGAGAACTGCAGCTGGTGTCACGGATTCCACAGACCACAGCCCAGACTCAGAACCACAGCTGGTATCAGGGATTCCACAGACCACAGCCCAGACTCAGAACCACAGCTGGTATCACAGATTCCACAGACCACAGCCCAGACTCAGAGCCACAGCTGGAGTCACGGATTCCACAGACCACAGCCCACACTCAGAACCACAGCTGGTGTCACAGATTCCACAGACCACAGCCCAGACTCAGAACCACAGCTGGAGTCACAGGAGGCAGAAGGAAATGTGGGGTCAGTGAGTCACCATTTATCACAGGAGGGCTGTCTATATACATGTATGTACTCTGTGTACATATGTGTATGCATGTATGTAGATGCATGTCACATGTGTGTGGACACAGGCTTGTGTTTATAAGTGCATGTATCTATGTGTGTGTGTGCTCATATGTGTCTGCATACCTGGGTACATGTATGTATGTTGTGTGTGTTGTATGTGTTATATGCCCAGCTGTGTCCATGTGTATTGGGCACGTGTGTGTGTGTGTGTGTGTGTGTGTGTGTGTGTGTGTGTGTGTGTGAAGGAGACCTGTCCTCAGGAATTTCCAGTGCAGAACTCCGGCTGCTCACAGTCTGCAGGCTCATGCCTCAATGTCTCCATGTCTCCTCAGGCCGTCGTTCCGTTTATGCTCAGCATGGTCAGCCCCTGAGCTACCTGCAAAATGCTATTCGTGGCATCTCCGATTCTCCCGGGGCTGAGCCCCACTCCAGTAACTTCCGCCACATTCCATGGGTCATCCACGGACAGCGGCGGCCGCCCTGGCCTGCGTGAGTCTCACCCAGGTCACTCAGCCTGAGGCCCCCAGGTCCTTTCACAGAAGTTCCGGTGGAAGAGGGGAATCTGTCAGGTGTACTTGCTGAGGATGCAGACTTTGTGTCTCTGGATGCCCCGGTGCGCCAGTGGGCCGGGGAATGGAGACTCGGTCTGAATGTCCCCGGAGACCCCCCACACCCCTACCCGCTCTCCGGGGTGCATCGGATCCCCACACCCCACATCCCTGTCACAAACAGAGCCACGCGTCCCGGTCCATATACACACCAGGCTGGGGGACAGCGCGGGTGCCAGCGGGAGACAATGAGGTCATTCACCCTGTGAGCTTCCTCCCATTACCCATGAAACCCTTCTCTCCTCCTGCGAAAAATGGACAAGTAGGAAGTACAGACCCATTTACAAATACTTGACCAGCCCTGCTCGAAATTGTCCCGGTCATCCAAACCAAGGAACAACCAAGTCATCCTCAGTCACCCAGAGGTGACCGCTCACGGGCCTGTAAAACCTGGCCGGGGTTCTGGGAGAGAAAATGCTATTGGACAAAAACTAGGGAAGTAGGAATAAACGGTGGCCATTCGTTCAAGACGAACACACTGTTCACTCACCACGACAAGCGCTAGTGTACAGCGTGCGGAGCGGAGGAAATGGGAGGTGTGCCTGGCTTCTCTTTGGTATTCCTCCACAACTTCCCATCAGTCCAGAGATGATTCAAGATTACAGTGCACTGGAAGAATGCTGTCAAAAGGAACAAGGCCCCAGATCGGGAGCTGATGGACGTCTCTGGAGCTGCCCTCAGTCCCCTCTTCCCACCACCCGAGCGTCCAGGGCCGTGGATGAGGCCCGGTGTGGGAAGCCAGCCACATTGACCACCCTGCGGATGAAGGGCAGGCAGGAGGGCTGTGGGCTCGGGGTGACCTTCCTTGTTGATCGCTGTTCCCGTCTAGTGTGGCGACATTCAAGCAAATTATTTTTCCTCAAGTCAAATTAATTTCTCTGATCAAACTATCAAAGGGCCCTGCTAGATGACCTAGTTCTCAACCAAAGCCGAGCCCGTGGCCCGCTGCAGGGAAGCAGGCAACCGCTGGCATTCGGGGGGGGGGTCCCAAAGGTGGGAATGTATGAGGGGCACAGTTTCACAGTGTGTGTGTGCATGTGTGTGTGCGTGTGCACACATGTGTGCTGGAATGGGTGGATAGAATGGAGCAGTTTGAGGTGAGGGGACCCCAGGAGGCCATCTTGGAAAGGAGATGGGCAGCCTGAGCAGGGCCTGGCCCGGCTGAGCGGCCCTGACCTGTGGCTCTGACAGTGGCTGCACATTCCAGCGAGTGCTAGCTCCAGAATCCACTGCTGGAGTACGTGTGTCTCTGGGGTGCCCAGCACCCCAGCCTCTGACTCCAGAGCCCACGTGGACTCTGGGCCGTGAGGCCCCAGGACTCTTTCCCACGTCCTTTTCTGGAATCATCTCTGCTGTTGCCCTGCTGGGGTCCTGTCCCCTTCTTCTTGCTCTCCAGGAGGACTGCGTGTGCCAGTCCCGTTCCGCTCTCAGGGAAGTCTCACGGCAACGTGTTGGGGGTGACAGCACACAGGTGCAGGAAGCCCACACTGCAGGAAGCTACTGCCCAGGAGCAGGTTGGAGCCCAGCTTGTCCAGCCAGAGCCACAGCTCCGGCCGTTCCTCAGCACGGTACGCCAGGCTCCTGGCCGGTGTCTGGTTTTGTTCACTGAAGCACAACACAGAATCAGAGCAGCAGCCCGGAAGCGCCCTGGGGCGAGTGCTGCATTTGCCTGAGCCCCGGGGCGCCTGGAGGAGCGGCAGTGGACCAGAGGTCAGCCCGGTCTCAGCATCCTCAGGTGCACTCAGCTGCAGCCCACCCTGGAGGCCCGTGATCCTGGGCTTCCTCCAGCACCCCGCAGGGGTGAAGCCTCCCCAGGGAGGCAGGCAGGGTCACTGTGGGCTGTGCAGGTCTTCTCTTCCCTTCAGCAAACTTCCTCTCATGGTCTTGAAAGTAGAAGTGAGCCTGGGCCCCCGTGGGCTCCAGGAGGTCAGCCCTTCCGGCTCTCTCCAGCCGGGGTACCTCTAGGGGTCCGTGGCTTGTGGTCCCACCGCTCCAGTCTCTTCTTGGTATTTCTGTCTTGGCCCTTCGCTCTTTCATGGACACTTACCATTGCATCTAAGCCCTCCCCACCCCCAGGTATCCAGGTGGCCTCATCCTGAGATCCTTAATTGTATCCACAAAGATATAATAGATCCCAAGTGCTAAGTCACTTCGGGGCCCCTCCTCTCCGATTGCACCTCTGGGCTGGGGTGTCCCCAAAGGACTCGGCTCTGATCTCCAGATGTGAGGTGGGCCCCTCCACAAGGGATCTAATCAGAAGCAGCAGCAGCTGCCACTCTCTCCACTCCTCTGGGTGCACTCCGAGGCCTGTGCCCTCACCTGGCTGGGGCTTGCGGGGGCCGGGGCTCTGTGAGCCCAGTGGACAGATGATTGCTAGGCCCTGACACTGCCTCTGCACCCTTCATGGTCCCCTGAGCCCTGGTCCTGGCCTTTGAGCCTCCAGAAGCTGCTTCGCCATGCTAGTTCAGGCCTCTCCTTGCAGCTGGAGTTCACACATGCTCACACCCCAAAACAGCTGCCTTCTCTGGAGCGGTCCAGGGGGAAGCGAGTGGAACTGAACAGTTTAAGAAGTTGGTTCTGAAGATACAGATCGGCAAGATGAGCTAGGTGATCCTGAACCTCACTGAACCCCCACAACAGCACCCATGAAATACGTAGCCCTCAGTGCTCTGGATGAAGAAGTTGCTGAGACACAGTGCAGCGCAGACGCATTTTCTCTGAGTGCACAGAAGGATGGAGAAAGCACCATACCTGTATCCTGCCCTTGCTCATGACTAGTACAGCTCAGTGCCAAGAGGGTGTCCTGCAACTCCAAACTGCCCCTTGTGAGAAGGAACACAGGAGACCCGGGCAGTATGCACCTCCAGTGTCAGGAGCACTGCTCCGGCCGAGGCCCATTTCACGAAGGGAGTTCTGTGCTTTCTGTGCAGGGAACTGCGAGGGAACCGTGTGCGCCCGGCGCCGGGCACGGCACCCAGGTGCTCAGGTTCCCCACAGCCATGACTTCTCCCTGCAGAGGACGCGCGAACCCGGATCCCAGCAGCCCTTGCGGCCACAGCAACTGACCACCGCGGCTCTGGTGTCTCATCAGTGCTCACCTGAGTCTGGGCAGCTGCCCCAACGGTTCTGGGGTGGGAGCTGCCATACTCCACCCATCTGGCACACTGACATTCACCCCTTCCCCGCCAAAGCAGCAAGATGGGAGGGTGGAGGTGGTGGGGAAGCCTGGGGAGATGTAATGCATCTGCAAGGCTATCAGAACACGGCAAAGTCCAGGGAGCCAACACCACCAAACAACAGCAATAACACTCAGGAGCTGACCTCAAAGACACGGAGAGCTATCAACTGCCTGATGTTCAAAGTTACTGTTTTAAAGAAGCTCAGAGATTGCAATCAGAGAACATCATGAAATCAGGAAACGTATGCATGAATAAATTGAGAGCTTCAACAAGGAAAGAGAAATCGTGAGAAAGGACCAGGTGGAAACCCTAGAGCTAAAGAACACGATGAATGGAATGAAAAATACAATGGAGAACTTCAGCAGCCAACTCAACAAGCAAAATAAAGAGCAAAGAAAGCCTGCAGGACTTCTGGGACAAGATCAAGCAGACCAGCCTGTGCAGTAAGCAATCCCAGAGAAAATGAGAATGGGGAAACAGCTGGACACTTATTTAAATCAGCATGGCCCTACCTGTGCCGCAGCCTGGGAAGAAAGCGGGTACTGAATTTATGAATTTCAGAAGTTCTTAATAGGAATGTTCCAAAGAAGACTCCACGGAGGGGGACTGCAGCCCAGGTCCTGGCCCTCCCAGCCCTGTACCTGGTGACCTGGGACCGCTACATCCCTGGGCGTGCAGTTAAGGCTGAGGCTTCGCCCGCAGGTTCCCTCGGGCTGCCCTGGGGAGAGGCAGACCCAGGACCAGGGGCCTCAGTGGACAGTTTTAGTAAGAACCCAGAACCAAGGGGAATTCCTCGGATGCCACAGAAGGGAGAAAACAAAGTAACTGCCCCCCCCCCACATACACACACTGAAGGCAAAACCCTACCAAGGCGGAGGAGGCGGAGGACGAGGACGAGGACGACGAGGAGGACAAGGAGGATGAGGAGGACAAGGAGGATGAGGAGGACAAGGAGGACGAGGAGGAGGACGAGGAGGAGGAGGAGGAGGAGGACAAGGAGGACGAGGAGGAGGAGGACGAGGAGGAGGAGGAGGAGGACGAGGAGGAGGAGGACCAGGAGGACGAGGAGGACAAGGAGGACAAGGAGGACGAGGAGGATGAGGAGGACAAGGAGGAGGAGGAGGAGGACAAGGAGGAGAAGGAGGATGAGGACGAGGACGAGGAGGAGGACGAGGACGAGGAGGACGAGGAGGAGGAGGAGGACAAGGAGGAGGAGCAGGAGGAGGAGGAGGACAAGGAGGAGGAGGAGGAGGACAAGGAGGAGAAGGACAAGGAGGAGAAGGAGGACGAGGAGGAGGAGGACGACGAGGAGGAGCAGGAGGACGAGGAGGA